>NC_092065.1:16497500-16832500 GCF_039877785.1 Chaetodon trifascialis | reverse complement strand
TGTTCTAAAATGAGTTAGTGGTGGATATCTGGAGAGATGGAGCCTGGCTGCCTAGACTGTGCATTGTGAATCAAGGCAAAACAGGCAGGTAGTGGCTGGAATCGTCAGGAGACTGATGAGGATCAGGGCGTAGCAAGCAAATCAGGAGGGCAGGAGTCAACGGACCTGAAGCACAGGGAAATTGGAATTGGCAGGTTTTTAAAAACTTGGAGAGGCTGCTGAACATAGCACCACTATGACACGGAATGATGTGGGGAAGAGCAGAGTGAAGAGCCTGGAGTTCACATCCTGCAGGCTGCAGGTGTAGTTGATGAGTGGCAGCAGGTGTGCAGGAGGGAGGGAGGAGGAAACCAGGTTGCCACACCCATATACACAAACACAGAGACCCCGTTTACACTTAGGGAAACTACGTGCAAATGACAATCGTGAATGTCTGTTAACTAGTCAAAAACTTGAACACAGTTGTCATACAATAGATTGACATATGTGCATACGGGAGATACGCGCATTGATGGACACTTCTGACACCCAATGGAGATACGTGTTAAATATATGATGTAATAAAACGTCTTTCCATTGGTCACTTGGATCCCCAATGCTACCTGTTGCTGGAGGAGAATGTGAATATTCCTTAGCCAATGGAAAGTCAAAATCGTTAAAAGTGGAGATACGTGTTTTTTATCGGACAGCGACGATATGTTTTCATGCGGTTTGGCCTCTCGTTTACACACAAACGTTTTTGTTTTTTTTTCACGGAAAACGATCATTTTAAAAAACTCCGGCCAAAGTGCAGATTTCTGAAAACGCCGGTTATTTGTCGGCGTGTAAATTGGGTTAAACGGTGTTTTAGGTTCCGAAATGTCACACTTAACGTCATGTGAGCGACCTATGTTTACACTCACGCCCATAGGTTTGGCATAGTTATGACCCGCTCGACGGAAGATTTATACCGGGTTCATGTAAACGACAACATTTTTGAAAATGATGTTGTGTGCACGATGTTATTTAACAGAGGGGCTAAAATATCCGTTTTCCATATACCCTGCTACGTGTAAACGTAGGGAGAGAGTCCAACAGGACAGAGCAGGGATGGGAAAACAGCAGAGACAGTAGAGACGAGGGTAGAATCCTGATAGACTCTAAAAACACTAAAATCACTATTAAGATAATTAAGTCCTATTGATACACTGCGCTTAAAGGTAAGTTCACATTTCTTCCTGTCTGCCTTAAAACAATACTCACGTGTTCATGTGTGCATTGAAAGTTAAAATGTGTCCTCATCTCTCCTCCTGTTCCGCCCTGACTGCAAGAGTGCTCATTCTGAGGTTCAGATGAAGCTAATATGAGGCTTCAGTAATCAAAGACAGTCAAACCAAGTGGATAACTTCCAGAGTTTGCCTTTACACAGCAGAGAAGAAGAAAAATCACCTCTGACAGTGTGCCCTTGGTGAGCTGCGGAGGAGGGATGGTAAAAAGATTTTACTGATCATACCCTCTCCGTTTGTCTAACACTGATAAAGCCTCATAACTGTGAATCATAACTCTGTTAACTGAATCTGAATCTGAAATTCATTCTTTACATAGAAATTGGACAGCTGATTTTGTCCCCCAGCGTTCATGTTGCAGCTGCCTTCAGAGGGGAACACTTTGTGTTGTATGTTGAAAAAATGTGAATGTCATCCAAAACGATGAAGGAAAAATATCAGCAGGCATGTCAAAAGGGCGAATAAGAGATGTCATGCTGTCTTCATACATGTCCGCAGTGCTACAGAGAAGATAAGAGCTCTGAGTTTGGAAGAATTTTTTATCTTCTGTAATATTTCAATGACTTCCAAGATGAGAATGCCAGGATTTATGCACATCAAAATACAGTCGAGGCGTATTATGGAACAGTGGTATCAGAGGACTTACATTTCATTTGCTTGGAATTTGGTTTCCTGAACATTATCAGCGGGGCACAGTTTGGGAACTTGAGTTAGGATAGATACTCTTCTGCATGTCAGCCAGTAGTGAGTCTGGGAGGGATTATGGCAAAGGGCAAGGCTTAAATTGCTGGCAGAGAGTTTGGAGAAAAAGCTTATCACTGGTGTCTCTGGACTTTTGCACAATGCAATCCACACAGGGTCAGTCTGAGCTCCTCCACTTCTAGCGTAGATTAAATATAGAGCAGAAACTAGCCTCCAGTATGTGGTTTTGTTGTTTATTATAGAATGCTGAGCCTTATTAATTAAGCAAAACTCAAGCCAGAGAGAAGTTAATTTGTTTCTCTGTGATTTTTACTGGGTCTGTCTGATTCTGTGTCTTTGTTGCTTTGCAGTCTCTTCGCTCTTTCGCTCTCTCTCTCTCTAACTTGCCATATTAGGTGCACACAGCCACGTGAAATGCAATCCAATACATCTGCACTCTAATATATCCTTTAGTAATGAAACCTTTCCAGTTTTACTGTGTCAGATAGATGTTGGGATGTTGTGGCACTGTTGAGTACAAGGGCTAAATAATGAAAATACCTTTTGAAATTCAAATGCATGTGATACTTCTCGTCCGTTGACAGCTGGGATAGGCGCCCCCCCCCCCCCCCGCAAGGGATAGTCGGGTATAGACAATGGATGGATGGATGGATACTTCTTTAAATTGCTCTTCACTGTGATTGCCTGTCAAATTTCAGAATAATGCAGAGCAGTAGAGTTCAGTCTCGACTGATAGAAAGTTCCAGGTCACCCAAAGAAGCTCAAACTTTTCTTTGCACTTCTGACTTTGTGTGGTCTGTCCTCACTTCCAACTTGTGTATAATTTTTCTGGCGGGGGGGGGGGGGGGGGGTCTATTTACCCAGCCCACTTTCTTCCTCCTCCAAACAGAAATACAGTATTTTAGTATTTTCACATTGTTTTCTTATTCATATTGCAAGTGGCAGAGATCAAGTGTTTTTTCTTTCTTTCTTTCTTTTTGCCAGCAGCTTTTTCTGGTGCAGTGGAGCAGCTCGTGAGCAGAAGCAAACAGAAAAAAACGCCTGAAAGCAATCTTACATTTCATAGTGAACACTATACAAAATGCCCACCACATTTCTGGTCGCAGCCGTTAAGTATTGACTCCAGTTCATCATATTGATTGTCCATTTGCAGAAGTAATGTATACTCAGAATGAAAGGCACGCTCATCTGAAATACTGGATTGCATGTGTGTTTGGATTAAGTGTGGACATGTAATGCAGGAAGCTTTGAATTATTTTGGACTGTAAGAAGGATATTGCTTAAATATATTTTCCTCATACCCGTCCACCCTGAGATGAAAATTGTTTTGATGACAGAACAATAACGGATCAGTGCAATTGAATTTTATTGTAATGTGTACAGAAGACAGATTGCACAGTGTGTGTTTTTGTGTGTGGGTGTGTGTGAATGACACGTACCAAGTCAAGCGCTTTAAGTTTTGCTCAAAGTGAAAAACTAATGATGCAACAAAATCCTTTTTCCTTGGGTTCGAAGTGCATGAATACTGTTTCCACATAGTGAAGCTCATACTGTAAAATTGTACTGAAAATGCTAATTAAAGGTCCAGCGTGTAGGGGGCTCCATTGGCAGAAATGGAATATAATAATAATGAAGATAAAATAAGAATGCATGATTGTGCTTTCGTTACCTTAGAATGAGCTCTTTATATCTACAGAGGGAGCAGGTCCTCATCCACGGAAGCTGCCATGTTGCACCGCCATTTTTCTACAGTGAGCCAGATTGGACATTTTTGTCAATACACCCCAGTCATTACAAAATAACAACCACCAAAGCTCAAGGTTTTTCTAGGACAGCAGCCATCTGTTGTGCTAATTCCAAACCCAGTATATTACTGATACTTGGTATCATCCGATCTATCAGATTTATCTGAATGGTTAAAAAGGTTCAAAAGTAATCATGAAGTGACCATTTAGTAAGTGTGGCAAGAGCAGAGGTGGCGAATCACTTTCCAGTCATCCACTGTGTTTAATGGTCACGGTTTTTCATGCCATGTCACATCTGGCTCCATATTCTATTCCTCATCTTGCTAATCTCTTTAAAATAGTGTTATCTTGCCCATTAGATATTACCACAAGCAGCTCTTATGAATGTCATAATTTACCAGTCATTGATTCTTATTGTCCGTAGTTAACCAGACTGTAAAATGACCTTTCTAGGAGAAAGATGATTAAGGTAATCAGGAGTGAACCTCATGGTGTTCAATTATACCCAACCTTTCAAGGTGATACCTTGCAGTGGCCCAATAAAGGTCTGACTGGACTCTTTATCCCCTCTGAAAGTTGCATTCTTCTCCACAAAGATTAGAAAACCTGGCATTTATGATTCCAGCCATTCTTCCTGCTGGCTGGTAATATTTAGGCAGGACTCTCCTTTAAGCCCCCCCGCTCAGCTCTTCTAAGCTGTATATAAACATTTAATAAATGGTTTGCACGTACATGTAATTGTCAGCAGACATAAGCATTTATGAATGTATTTGCAGCAAAAGTATTGCATTATTTAAAGTGTTACCGATATTTTCTTGAATATTAAGAATATGCAGGGCAGTGTTTTGGCATCTCAAAGTGAAGCCACTGCAGAAATCCTGTTCTTTCCTATCCGTAACTCATCATGAACTCTCGTGCTCCCACGCAGTTTACTGTTTTTAGTGATAGCAGCCTGAAGAGACACTAATCAACCTCCATTCCACTGTATTTGAGCGGTATATGTTTTGCCAGCTAACAAAATGCAAGCACAGTCAATAAAACATTCAGCCCCTTCTAATGTTTCTTATTGATTATGTGGCTATTTTCACTGTTTTCTTCTGTTTATCTGCCCTATGGCAGGCAGGATGTGAATGGATGGCCCACTCGATCCCCTATGTGTCTGAGCAGAAAGACAACCGCTTGGAGGATTAGAGAGAGAGGGGATCGGCTGTCACATCCAGATGCTGCAAATCTGCTCCCTGCCTCACATGTGAATAGGTACGCCATTGTCTGGAGCACTGCTTGTTTTGCATGAACAGAGACACAGCCAAGGAGATAAACAAGCTGAAACTGAGGTTACACCAAGTCTAAATCTGCTATGATACAGGATTACAAGGTTTATGTCATGCTTAAAGCTTTATCCTCTGATTGTCAGTCAAGATTTTCTCAGTGGCAAACTTAGTAAGCCTCTAATGGCTGTGCATTTATAGACAATTTGAACAGGGAGGTAGGAGTTATTAAAACATGTACAGCATACTGATGCTAAGCTATGAGACACATACTGTACTTAACTGTTTGCTAAACATGAAGTAGATTTCACATTGGGATGTTCCACTGGCGGTTTGTCACGTAGAGGCTGTGGGCTATTGTTCACCTGCAGTGGAAACTGCCAGTCATGCTTGACTTGAAACGGCTGGCTTTATTGTTGCAAAGCATTTCTACAGAGAATACACTACTGCGGTGAGATTAGTTCTTAAGATATTTCTGTCATGATGATGGAAGAGCGATTAATTTGTAAACTTGAATCAACCTTCTTGTCAGTTATTCATCCCTGCAACTGTTTGGATGTGATATTTTACACTGTCATAGATGGATGAGCGGCAGATATATATATAAATATATGAATGTGCAGGGAGCGCTCTACATTTTGAGACAAGGACATTAAAAATATTCAGTGGGAGATATAAAAACTGTAATGAATGATTGAGGAAGCCTCTAATGACTAATAAATTCCAGCTTAATTCCTGAAATAAAAGCGTTGGGGATAGCTTCAGCTTCAGCATGATAATCTCTCAAGTGCTCAGTACTTTCTTCATTTACAGTAAATAGCATGGGAGGATGTTTCTGTGCAATAAGCATTTCATTACGGCGAGGAATGAGCAGCTTCTGGCACGTGGTCACATCTTTGTCCTTCTTCAGGTTTGAGGCCTAAGGACTGAACTCTTTTTGTGTGAGGATTGATCTCCTCCTCCCCGAAAACCAGTTCCACACCTATCAGAGTTGTTAGATATGCTTGCCATGTCTCCTAGAATTTATTTTCTCAACTAACAAAAAAGTACATCAGTTGGTCCAATTATGTGTTAAACATGTGGAAGTCTCTATTTAACATTTTCAATCTAATATATTTTGTGTTTTGCACACATCTTTCTGTAAATGGAGTTCCAGGACATGAGATTTTATCCCATAAATTGGGAGAGCGAAATCTATGGAGCATGATGCACAAGTGATGGAAGACAAAACTGTCAAGCCTGCCAGAGTAACCAGCCTTCAGATAAATATTTTGGATGGACCCTAAATTGTACTAAACCACATTACATCATTCTCTGTAGCACCAATATCATTTTCACCCTATCGCCTCCCGCACCGTCCAATTTTACACAGCATATTTCAGCTGCCTACATCATCTTTGCATCACAAAATTTTGATACTTGCACTTAGTCATGACCCACAAAAGAAGTTGCACACAGCCTGAAAGGAATACATAATTTTTAATGCCCACGCATTTCAGCAACCAAACCTCACATAAATGTGTGCAAACTCCAGAAAGTTTGTCAGACCGTGTTTGGTTGGGCTGTATTTTACCATATGGCCAAACATTGGCGGCGTCTCAAATGGCAATATGTCTCGCAACATTTCATCTGTAGTCACAGAGCTTCCTCTGAAATGTTCACTCTATGAGCAATGGACCTCTTCCAAAATCATGAATCACACTTTTATTTTCGCTGTCAGATCATTCAGGCCATGGGCTTGGAAGCCACTTAAGGTCAAATTGTTTGTATCTTCTTTTTGTCCTTTCGGTGGGAATGAGGGTGCAGATGGATCAGCATGGTCGAAACGGGACATTTTGTCCGTTGAAATGATTAGAATATTTAATGTCCACAACACAAAAGATCCCTGTGAAAAATGACTAGCTTAGAGCTGTAAATTCCTTCAAATCAAAACTGGAGAAAGTTTCGGTTTTCTTTTTGCCTGTAAATTATAATTCTTATCTAAAATGTAATTAAAACAAACAGCTTGACTGAAATCATTTACAGTTTTAATCACAAATCCCTATCCAAAGATTTTCACATCCACAGACTGAGAGATGAATATTGTGATTTTTTTTTTCCATTTCATTTTATGAATCAATTTTTTAGGTGCTATAGTTCAAATGATGCTTCTTTTTTTTATTTCATCAACTATTTGCAGTTAAATGCTCATTTTGTGAAATGATATAATCTGACATATTTATTTTTTTTATTGTGTGAAAATGCTATCCTCTCTGTTGTATTGAACCAGGGCTCACTGCAATTTTAAACAGACCAATTTAAGTCAGGCACAGTGGGAGAGAGCTCCCTGTGCTTATGTGGAGCTTCCTCATTGGAATTATACTTGAATGGATATTCAAGATTGCCACTGTGGGGCCGTTCAGTGTCTTTCAAAATGCATGAGCCAATAGAAAAGCTCACATAACAAAGATCACACAATGTTAAAAAATAACCCGATTTTGAGTGTTAATGTGTGCTAATTGGAGTTTGAAGTTGATGTTGAAGGACGCGGCTGATGGATGATGATGCTGCGTGATATGATAAGTAACATACTGATTATCATCATCAACTGATTCATCCTTCCGTGAGTGTGGGCTTTCTCATCTCTTGATAATTCTTTGAGCTGCAGCCAATATCCAATAACTAAGCCAGTCATCCAGAGTTCCTTCACCATTACATTGTGCAGTTGAAGCAGCTTAAAGAGCATTATTAGGGTGAAGCATCCTTTGAATTATTTTAATTTGCCCCAGATACATTGGTGAATCGAGAACCTGAGCCAAAAGTGGCATAGAATGGGAACTAAGAATTCATGCTTCGATCAGGAGCCCTGTGGGCCAAAGGAAGCCTTGGATAAGAAGTACAGTTGAAGATTAGTGTGGATCAAAGTGGAGATTAAATAGGAAGGCAAACACATTGATGCACCTAATTATCAAGTCTGTGAAATTTGATGAATTGCTTTGAATCTCAGAGACGTCGCCACTGAGGTGTTTGTTGAATTTCCTCTCATTGACTGCACGTGCTGAACAAATTCCGTGGTTGAAATACGCGATTGCCGCGAAACAGGGGAAAAGCAAAGAGGGTTATCAAACATTAGGCAGAGAAAGACAAGCTTCCTACGCTACACATCCTGAGGTGGACTGATGGAGCGGAATGGAAACGAGCGACGTGTGACACATTTGCAGGCCCACAGACTTTCTCCGTCTTGCCTCTCAAAGCACACCTGACTACATTATTTCATTGCCTCTGAGCCTTGCAGGATATCAGTAGTGATGTCTCATACTCTCCAAAACAACATCATGAATAATGAATGTCAGATCTCAAAATAAATAACACGCATTATTAATGTATTTGGAGCATCCTTTAAAAGGGGCAGCTGTGCTGTCTGTGTCACAGTACCCCCTGCTCACTCTGTCTCTGAACAGGTAGATTTAAGAGCATTTTTGTGAGAACATCAGACAGAGGGAGGCTTATCATAATGTGTGTTTTATCAAAATAACAGCAGAAATAGGAGAATAACAAATCCCAACTGTTGAGATACACATTTAAAGTGTGAAAAGAATTCCTCAGCAGTTCAGTTTGACATTTGGAGATCAGAGCGAGCAGCTGAGATTGTATATTTTATGTATATCCCATGCAACATGGGATCACTGTCATCATGATAATAAAACTTGCATCACATGGAGCCCTGCGCTTATATGAGCTTAACTCCTTCTGTTTGGATAAACCTATGCTATGTGTATGTATATTCCTTTTGATCACCGAGTGAGACAAACTTAGCATACTGAGCATGATTATTACATCATATAATTGCATCCCAATACATGTATTATTGAGTTCCTGACAACATAACACTCTCAAGGAAAGGAAGTTCTGTGGCTTAAGTCGTCTCTGAATGGCGCTTTACTGCGTTTTAGTCTTCTGTCAAAACACCAGCTTCTTTCGGGGCTGGTCTCAGTAAAGTGCTGATAAAGCACCGATCATTTTAAAGCCTTCATCACCACTGCGTCTGTAAGTCACATTGTTAGTGGAGCAATATTCATTTTTACAAGGATGCTGAAAGCATATCCAATAATCTATACCGCAACATTGCCTTAAGTAAGGTTTTTTACTCGCCCTTGTCACTCCAGGAATAACTGGCCTCATGAGTCTTGTATGTGTCTTGCCCTTTCATGGAACAAGGTCACGTTGTTTACAGTGGCAGTACAACGCCTCCTTAACATTCTCCAAGGACAGAGTGAGCTTTACTATGATGTTTCAATAGCGTTCAGGACCAATGCTCACATCAGTAAAAACATCAATTCAATGTGTCAGGCCGGCTAGAAAGATGCTGAATAATGCATTTTACAATTAAGACATGAATGCAGTGTTCAAGATGATGGATTCTGGCGACAGTATCTGAGTATCCCAAAAGCTTCACGTTGGGGAAGCAAGTGTCTCCAGCAGCAAAGAGTGTGTGGTCTGAAAAGCTACATAAATCAAGATAAAAGGTATGGCCTCCAGTGATGGTTCCCACACAGCAAATAAGACCTAAAGTAGTCAGGAGTGGTCACCAGAGATCCACAGACTCCCAGCTGGTGGAAAAGTAAAAGCATTTAATCAAAACCATTAGGCAAGGCTGTCATACAGCAACATGACACAAATTATGGAACAGAGCACTCAAAAGTGACCTCGGTAGGTACATGTGAATGACATGGAAATACTGTAGATTCAAAGGGTATTATAATGACCACAACAAAACCCACTGCTCTGGTATCTTGAAGAGCAAAGTGGGTATGCATGTCCATATGTTTCATCCCCCTGCTTGGACAGAGTGGAGGAAAATGCAAAGCGAGAAGAATGAAATGAAATAACTGAGTTATTTAATGATGTCTCCTCAAACTGGAAAGCAGGAGGGAGGTGCACTTCACCGCCATATGCCAAATGCACAGACAGGCAGGTCGACGCTTATGAAGACAGATGAATGATGCAACGCCTTCAGCACAGAGGGAAATGAGATCAGATGCTGACAGCGAGATGGACACATCCCTGGTCTGGCATTCAGATGCTGTCTCACATCCACCATCTCTATGAACGCATACTCTTCCCAGATGAGACATGTTCTCACTCTGCTGCCTGCAAATTCATCCTTTTTTTTTTCTTTTTTGCATGTTGTGTAATATGACTGAGTTTAGCATAATATACGCTGTACAGCAGGTTGCCTGAGATAAGCATTCCACAAGCAATAATCTTTCTGAAGACCTGAAGTCGCCTGTGTCAGCCGCCATAGCTAAAAGTCTGCAACGTGTTTTTCATAATTCATAACACAGAGCCAGCGTTTATAAATGCGATCTAAAGTGCTGAAGCCTGAGAGAGATTAGGACTGTTATATTAAACCGTTTTCTGGATTGTCAATCTTGTCACAGTGCTCCCCTCGTGTGCTTTGCATTTGTTCCAGTCTGTGATTGTGTGGTTAGTGTTCTCTTCACCGTAAACAATTATGTAGGCCTCTGTCTCATATTGTACCTCACAGCGTTTTGAAATACAAATAGATATGATATATATAACCCCATATAAACACAACGTAGGCTGTCATGGGAGAGCAATCCTATGCAACAATCAGCCTGAGGCCACTATCACACAATCATCCAGCAAACAGGCGAGGGGAGTCGGTAGGTGGCAGTCGTGTCCCGTTTGCAGCAGACACATGGGAGGACTCTGTCTCTCTCTCTTTCAGTCTCCCGTCTCTCTAAACCTCTCTCTTTTTTCTCTCACGCACGCACACAGACACCAGCACAAACTGGTGCGCGCGTCAACAGTAATTTACATTTCCTTGCCCCTATTAAAACTGAACAATGAATGAGAAGGACAAAGGTAAAGAATCTATTAATTAACGCCAGTGCTCGTGATGTGACTCAGCGCATGAGGTTCCTGCAGTGGCGAAATTCTAGGGAGCTCTAAAAGTTCAAGCGGAGAAATGTGACGAGGGGGAAACATTTTTCTTTTTTTTTCCCTGCCCTCGCTGCCACAGTCCAGCTGCTGCCGAACCACCGGCAGTGACTGGCGGAACTCTGAGTCTTGGAGAGAACAGCTTGTCAGTGGGAGGTAACCTACAGGATGCCCCACTCGTGCGCTTACACATTCGGTGTCCGTCCGTGCCGCGCCGTGCGTTTTTATTTGGGTGCGTAAATGCAGAGCGCACTGAGGTACTGTAAAGCGCACCGATGGATGCCGCCTGCGTGCGCTTATTGGAACGAGCTAATTTGTGATCACATTTGAAGCAGCTTAAAACACACTGCAGTCGACAGAGGAGAAGAAGACGGGGCTGGGGCCATCTGCACTCTGTGGATAATAACCCATAAACAATTTCTTACCCCCGTGCGTGTGTCATATCAATGGATAGGGGAGGCTTGAATACGCGAAATGCATACATAGATGGAACGAGGGCGCAGAAGTGATGACTGTCTTCGCTGAACTATAACTCTCGTACAGACAGGGCGATGAGGCTTGGCGTGGAAATCATGTAAAAAAAAAAAAAAAGCTTTTGGTGGTACTGCGAAAGCTTCTCACACTTGAAGCTGCTGACTGAATATCTGATGGGGTTTTAAAGGCTTCTTAAGGATACCTGCTGGATATTTTTTTTCTTTTCATGTTGCATCTCCGATTAACGCATTTTTCCTCCCAAAAATGGAGAGCGGTGCAACCTGATGAGAAGAGAGAAATATTGTTTCATCCCGGCAACTTTGACAATTCTTCCATGTATAGGATACCTATGAAATCACTAATCTGCGGGACTTCTTTCATCGATATAACCAGGAGGAAAAGAAGAAATAAGCGTCTAGAAATCCGCACTGGGCTGTGAGGTGAAATCTAATCAGATCCAGCGGGGTTGATGACTAAGAACTAAACGGGACTTAAAGAAAAGTTCCATTCGAAAACGACAGAGAGCGGGACGTTAAAATAAACTCACCTCTGCCTCCCTCAATGTATGGATGATGGTCTGTGTTATAGTCTAATAACGGGCTTCTTGGGATGTATCTACCTGGAAACTGACCGCACGAGGTTCTCCGTGCTCTATATGCTGTGAGGAGGTTTCGTCTAACGCATTCAAGGCAGACCCGAGAGCAAGAACTGTGTGACTTCACATTCGCCTAACTCATCATCTGGAGAAAATCTGGGACCACAGCGGGTATCGCTTTGCATCGGAAGAGTAGTTTCAACAATGGCACTTGTGGGTGCCTCCGTGTTATGTGCGCGCTGAGAGAAAAAGAGGAAATATCGGATGCATTATCGTCACTGTGAGTTAATAGCATGCCATCCGGACTGATGTGTGGATTACATACCACGACGTTTTGAGAGTGGGAGCAAAATGTGTCTGACAAGAAAATATCAGCACGGATTCTGCAAAATCGCCTGAGAATTGCGGATGTTTTTTCGATGCAGTTTTTGGGGAGGGAGTGGAAGAGGGACCGTTCTCCGTCTAAAGCAGAGATCCTGCAGACCTCGGCGTCTTGGTGAACAAGTAAGTTAGTGTTTGTGGCGTGGAAAAAAAGAAAGAAAAAAAAAAAGATATTGGTCTGATTGCCTCACTCGTGCTGTAACACAACTCCCCCATTCAGCCTGTTTCTTCCTGTTGTTGTGTTCACATGTGGTAGTTTGTCTTCCTCTCCTGATGACTGCGGTGATATGAACTAAATCAGGGCACAGCATTCCCAAAGGCTTTCCCCTCACTGATATCGCGGCCTCTAACTAAAAGATCTCTAATCGCGCTGATTTGGGAGATAAGGAAAAGATGCGCGCGTTCGTGTGGCTCTGCCTGCGTTTCGCTGCGCGCCCTTGAGTTGAGTGCGCGAGCATCATGCTTGGACGTCATGAACACTTAAAAAATAGCAAAGAGTTTAGCTTTTCTCGAAACAGGGCAAAGCAAATATTTGTAAAAGGGAGTGTGATAGATGTGTGTGGTTCCTCTTTTCACATAGTGACTTGCTGAATGCGGACAAGCCGACTGCAAAGCCACCTATCCATCCATCCAGCTGTACCTGCATGCTCTCAGCCTGCATTCTGTCTAAAAATCTGCATAATTTATAGAAACATGTGTTTCCCATAGTAACATTTGAGAAAAAAATATGGTACATGCTGTATAAAATATTAAGTATTACAATATAAAATTCAAGGATGCGTCTGTGACTGATGTCTAAATTGTCAGACTATGGTCCGCTTCTTCTTTTACTCAGAAGCCTGTGGTAGCCTGGGAGGGAGCTGTCCTTCTTACGTGGTGCTGAAATTAGTATTTGCCGTCCTCGCTCTGCCTCCACTCAGCTGGAGAAGGCACGGGTGTTGTAGTTCATGGCTTGAAAATCTGAGCCACTAGTCTGCTGAATATAATCCTTTCCCCGTATGCAACGAAGCAACAGATGACACATTTGAGGGTTTGTGTCTGTGATATGCAAAAAGTTAAAAAGTGAATCGGAGTTGTGCAGAATTGTATGGCTAAGCACCATTTTATAAGTTAAGTTTCTCTGTGGAGCAAGTCTAAATAGACATATTTATGCGCTAAATGTGACTGCAATATACTGTAGTTTATATTATTGTGTCAATTTCATCTACATCCCCTCATCATCTTCTCTAAATTAACAATAAAGAATATCATAGGATGTGTCCCTCTGAACAAAGGTTAGTACAAACACGTTAAAAGTTTTCACATCAGTGCTTTTGTGAGCTTAGAAATAGATGTCTGTCATGTTGGTGATAAACAAGACTGGTGGTAAAAGCATAAATGGAGGTGGCTGTCACTATTCAGACAAAGAATGAATTGCATCTCTCACCTGTGAAAGGGAGAAACATGGGAAGCATTACTCACCCACTGAAAGAAAAACCCTCCATATGATGGAGTGACATCACCTTGGGGAGACAAATTAGACGGCTGATTTTATGTTTTTGCTCTGTCAGAGGCTTTAGCATGATAAATCCTCCCTACATATTCCCAAGATTGCGGGTGGTTTGTTGGCAACTGGTGCAGAGTGATTCACAGTAATACTGTAAGTAGAGAGACTATTCCTCCTCCCCATTTAACACTTCTCAAACCTTTCCATCCCTGTGGAGATTTTCTTGGAGATGGATGTGGATCAGTGTGTTTGTTTATTTCAAAGCGACAACAGCTGTATCCCCAGTGTGTTCCTATTAGTCCTTCTAAGCAGTGGGAAACAGCATCGGAGCAGGTGCAGCAGAGGGACCAGGAGGGACTTCCTGCTGCTCACACAAAGCCAGTCTTCAGCTGATAATGTTGCTACCATGGACATATATTTTATATGCAATTTCTCAAGCCATTGTTGTTTGACTTATCTATTGAAAATAATTTCAAGCAGCCATGTCACAAAATTAATGAACTTGTCAGCTGGAAAAGGGCACTACTGCAATGAGGTGCCAGGGTCTTACAAAGCGACAGACTGTATACCCATGTTCCCTTCCCACACTCCCTTTGTCATTTTTTCCTCCTCAGCCTGTGACTCAGTTCAGATCAGGGCCAGCACTTTGTGCCATGCAATAAAATGTTCATTTCTCAAATCGGATTAATCTCTGTAAAGCCCAGCTTAGGACACCATTAGCATTCATTTCTTTCACTGTTGGGGACTTGTATCAATAATGGAGCTACCCCTACATTTTTCATCTTCTCTGGGTATAAACCCTCTCAGGGGGTTTCATTCAGTGAGAAATGGAAAAGTTACAGTGATCCGTTATCTACTCCCTTGGCTATTGCATTGGAGACCAGCAGTGCGATGCAGGAGGTCTGAAGTAGTAGGCCAGATAGGAGCTGGGAGTCCTAATGCTGCAGGTGAAAGAAGCCATTATTTCAAGGCTGACGACATCCACATAATGGATGACTGATACCAAATTCACAGTGCAAAACAATATATGTTATGCATTAATTAGGATAAGTGTAACATGATTACATGTTCAAATATTGCAACACTCTGCAGCCTATATCTCTGTTGGAATTAACAATACACACAGACGTGTCTTCATCACTAGAGATGATCCAGTTCTATGAATATTTGCAGTGACACCAGGTTTGAGCACCGTGGCAAATGTTTCAAATCTAGTTCACTGACAAAGTTCATATATATTTTGCCAAACAAAGCAGCCAGCTTATGACAGTCCACATTATCACGGGGTAGTTCTTGTCAGCTCTCAGGGAGAAAAAAATGAAAACCTAAGGATTTTGAGGTCAGGACAGAAGCAGCAGTGATGTAAGTTGAAGCTTCACAAAGTGCATCATGGCTGATGATTGCTGATGTTAGACACGAGGTCAGTCTTGTGGTGATTAATCATGCATAGCTGCAGACGATAGGCAAGAAGAGAGTCACTTTTAGAGGAATTGATGGTTGGAGGATGCTTTCATGCGCCAGCAGTGAATAAGCGCTGACATGATGGTCAGTGACACGGTGTTGCAAGTCTGTATCACAGGCAGCTATTGTGAAGGTGATAAAAACCCACCTCAGTCTCTTTCAAAACGTGGTGCTGGTGGTTGATGCATGCACTGCTTTGAAGAGAGTGTTGTGGTCAGATTAGATGGCTGTAAAAACGTAGCTATTGGTCACTGTTTTGTCACTGCAAGCTCACTGTCACGGCAACATCCCTATATAGTCTTTATTGAGAGTTGTTTCCAATCTGCTTCACCACCACTGTGACCACTGAAACCGGAGCTCATGCTTTTATGATATATAATCTACTGTAGTCTATCAACCAGAAACCAGGAAGCATCTTGGTCGCAGCATACACAGATGGGCATGAACAGTGTCTGCAGTAGCTCCACTCATTAGTCATCCTCTCCAGCATGTCTGGCTGAATTTTCTGTCCAGGGAAAGAACAGCTGAGCAGGGGGACGGGCTGCAGCACATTCCGTCAGTCGATGGATTAATCAATTGGTGTTCCAACTTAGGCCATCCATCTCTGGGAATAATCTGGGAGACATCATAAAAGTGCCATTCTGTCATTCTAGGGGCCAGGGAGCAGTGCTTCTTTTTCCCTGACCGCCTCTCTCCACTGCCACTCTTATCATGCAAACAGGAATGGATTAAATGAGAGACAGATAAGTGAATTCAGTGTGGCGATATCGTGAGGTGTTTTGCTTGTGTTTCTGCTATTTTGAAACAACAGCTTGAAATATTTTTTGCTGCTGTGACTCAGGGCTAAACAGGAATTCTTCCACCTCCATCACTATCTCTCCGTTTCCTCGCTTCCTTCGTAAAATTGAGCTAAGAGCACTGACCTGAATTCAGGGCACATCATTACTCACCACTTACCTTACATCACCCACCTTGCCAGTCGTGATGATGGTGTCTTTTCGATTTAGTAATCCCCACCTTCCTCTCCTCTGCCACTCTGTCTTTTCTTGACCTCACTGTAATGTCACATGGTGCTAAAATGAGAGTGACAGCACCCGAGGTAGGACTGATGTGACGACTCTGCTAATAACAGCTTGCATGAGTACAGCGCAAATGCTCAGAAAAACACACACACACACACACACACACACACACACACACACACACACACACACACACACACACACACACACACACAAACAGAAATATATACATGTGCACCACAGTCATTCTTCCTGCCTTTGGGGCATCCTGGTGGCATCTGTTTAAAGTGATGCTGACCCAGGCCACCACATTAATTCCTCCTGCTAAATTAAAAGGTTAAATAGCCAGGGAAAGGGTGGCCGCATCTCTCTTACTCTCCCTTTATTTTTCCAGATTGGGCCTTACAAAGGTAAGATATTTAAGTCCTACTTAGACAAAAAAAAAACTTTAGGCAGGGTAGGAATGTGAGCCTTTCCTCTCAAGCACTGTCTTCTCAATCTTTTGTTGTTTACTGTGGAATTTAGAGTGAGCTGAGTGTGCTCGGTGCTCTGTGCTCTAAACACACAAAGTTAAAAAACATTTTAAGTGGAGAGATGCCCTTCAAACAGGTTTTTAGTGGTCGCATAGCAACAGAGCCATGACTAGCGCATCCCCAGGCAGCTTATGAGCTGCTAGCTAAAATAGAGGTTGTCAATGGACACCAGCTTTCAGTGACAAAACCAGTAAGTAAATGCACAGACCTTTAGTCTGCTGGAAATGGTTGTTATCTCGCTTCATTGCTGTGAATTTTCTTCACATGCTTCCTGTATCCTGTCAACCAAATTAAGCAGTTTCCCAGTCTAAGAGGAGTTATTGAATACAGAGAAAAGCTGTGTTGTTGTTGACACAAGCATGTACATGTAGGCACAAGAGGATGTACTGTTTACCTTTTAACTTGTAGTGTTGTTTTTGAGATAAAAAGAAAATGCCCTGTAGCTGTAATGGATACTTGACCTGTTAGAGCTGATGGGTTTCTCCCACTGGAGAAGAAGCCTTTCTTTCACACAGTATTTTGTCCACAAATTGCAGGCTTTATCTGGAGGGCTAGTTGCAAAAGATTTTGTACTTTGCTCTCCAATGAAGCAGAACTGGCATTTCACAAGGATCCACTTAATTTTCAGTATAGCTTCCTCAGGTGAAATCATCAAAATACAGGAAAACTGGAAGCTTGTACTGAAGGACAACAAATCAGTTGCAGCCTTGCAGCTGTTGCGATGTGCATGAATCAAATTGAGCAAAAAGAATAAAATAATGGAAAGTTCAGCTGCCCTTTGAGAACACCTCCCAAAGCTATGATATTAAAAACCAATGTATTTCAGTGGCCTTCATCAAGCTTTGACCCTGAGCTGGGCTGCCCTAACACCAGCAGGACTAGACTCATCTCATCATGCTATGACTGCTGAACAAACGGCTACTCATTCATGGGGGGGGGGGGGGGGGGGGGGGAGGTGCTGCATTCTGCTTTAAAAACGAAATCTAATAAGTTCTGCTTTTTGGAGGAAGACAGAAATGAAGAGAAAGAGAAATTTTCATACATGGGTACACTATTTAATTAAATCACCTTCACATCAGCTATAACATGAACATTTAAATGGAAGGTTTTGCCTCTGTGAATGTGATATCTTAATACAGTTTTGATTATCACAGTATGCACATCGCGATAATGTGCATCTCAAGTGTATGAAATGCCCCATAATCAAAACCCATCTGGTGTCATGTGGAGAATCAGGAACACAAGAGTGCAATTTTCAAAAACAGAGGCTCAAAAGCCTGAAAACATTTTTCTGTAGATTTTTCCTACAGGTGTGTGTGTGTGTGTGTGTGTGTGTGTGTGTGTGTGTGTGTGTGTGTGTGTGTGTGTGTGTGTGTGTGTGTGTGTGTGTGTGTGTGTGAGCATGACACCGCAAGCGTGTGCCCTCCTAAACCAGTGCCTTCTGGAGACCCAGGGGTGCAGAATGAGTGTCTGGGATCTGGACATCTGGGCCGAGCTTTGCCGTCTGTCTCCCAGATCTGCTTTTTAAGTCATAAACCCAATCAGGCTGGCAATCAGATGGTCGCTCAGCTCGGCTACGTAGCAGGAGTCTGGTCATCAGTCGAAGCCCCACAATACGACACAGCATGATGACACCGCAGCTAACAGTCACACATTCTCTGACTGTTGAGCTGTACAGACATTGCACCTTTGATCATTCTGAGGGCGAAAAAAAAGCATGAAATTCTCACACCTTTAAAGACACACCACTACGCTAAATCACAAGGGAACACATGTGCTGTTAAATATTTGACTCACACAAAAACCTTGCAGAAACACCAAAAAATGCACCAATTTCAGGACAGACTTCATGCTCTGTTCTGTGTTTACAATTATTTGTCTGTTTTCACTCATGAGTGCATGTGCATGCATGTGTACATGATGCGTGTGTTTATCAGTGTGTATCAGTGTGCCTGTGTGTCGGTATCTCACCCTGTTAGTCTCTGACCTTAATGTGTCACTCATCCTGGCACCTGCATGTAGGCAAGGCTGCCCTACTATGATAGTTTTGATCTGACAAGGATAGACTTACACTTGATTTAATCCAAGTTGTCTCTATGGAGTCTGCTAAGGCACCAGTCTGTTTCACTGCTCAGGTCAAGGCCTTGTGACAGCGGCTGTCAGTCCGCTCCTCTGCTGCATGTGTGCGAGAGGAAGGAAAATGCTTTGAAACGCTAGCTGCAGAGAGGCCTGGATGAATTGAGAGAGCTCATGCATGCCCGGTTAATGGTTAATCTCCCTCATACACGACAAGAATTAATCGGGAACAGATGCCACCTCATATAATGAAACACTTGCACTTGTTTCCAAACCGGCAGCTTGTCAGGAATCAAGATGAAAAAACAAACCGAAGAAAGCTCTATTTATACATTGACAACAGTTTTAAAGTTGGAATATCACTTGGCCTGGCTTTGTGGTCTTTCAAACATGCTCATGATAAGGCTGAGTGAGGGCCGTTATGAATTAAGATAAATATTTAAATTAACACTTTTTTCCACACAGGACGCTCTCAATCAATGACAAACACGAATCTGTTTGCCAGCAGGTAATATTTGTCATGGATGGGAACAACAAAATTAAACTGATGGATATAAGTGGTTGAGAGGCAGTAAAGAGGTAGCCAAACATGCTTAATGGGAGGTGTGTGTGTGTGTGTGTGTGTGCACGTGTGTGTGCCTACAGCCCAATAGCTAGCCTCCTGCAGCCCGTGCCAGACTCCTCAGCGTTTGGCTGCAGCCCGTCTGTCACTGAAGAGAGAAAAAAGTCACACAACATACACGGCCTTGTCATATTTAATTTCCTGTTGGTGAATAAATTATACATTTATGTATCTATCTGTATGTGTCTAAGGAAGTAGGGTAATGTTACAGTATATTAAGATTTAAAAGTGAGCTGTTGTTGGTGTCTCTGCTGTCTTTTTAAAGGAAGTGGCTTGCATGTGAGGGAACGTTTTAACAAGTCATGTAGGACACACAGGTGGAACAGGGGCCATGACCAAGGTTTGATTCCCAGCAGTGACACCTCCAGCCTGGCTGTGAATTCATTTTGCCAGTGTTTGCAGTTGGGAAGCCAGTGAGGAATCATGTTGTTGATGCATTAGCGACTCGATTATAGTGACGACTCAGAGGAGGATCGGATCTGATGGGGTGCATTATAAACCTCTAACTTTAAACTTTTTAGATTTCTCTTTGCACTTTTAAATATTTTGCAGGGGCTCGTTTTTTATATTTGTAGATTTTCTAGAAAATGTGTGTAGTCACTTGGGCATACTCCACTGGGACAGTTTTTGCTTGATTGCTTTCTGGCTACAGGGGCATCGCCCAAACAAAGCAGATACCACAGCATTACATAATATTTTGTTTGTTTGCAGGGTTTGTTATGCAGTGTGGAGGTCACTCGATCAGGTGTTTCTAAATGTTGTCAAGTGAATACTGTCAAGCAGAGGTGACCTCCTCGTCTCGTCAAGTCTTCTGTGAAAGAGTTCTTGATGTTTCTTGTGTGTGATTGTGTGGTTTGATCCGTCCCTGCTCTGGAGTCTGTCGCAGTGATATAGTGATTATGTTTAGTAACAGGGGAACATTCCAGGCTCTATGTTGACTGCTAATTGGGCTCCAGTGTAACGACTGTGTCATATTAATGACCCAGATCCAGCTCATTGTAATATTCATGTGCTGTGAGGATTGCCATTTCTCTCTGGGACTGCATGGTGCAGAGGTTTATGTGTGTGTGTGTGTGTGTGTGTGTGTGTGTGTGTGTGTGTGTGTGTGTGTGTGTGTGTGTGTGTGTGTGTGTGTAAGAGAGAGAGAACGCGTGGGTGTCGGGAACAAAGGTTGATCACTGTGTACAGCTCCTCTTCAATTTATCCTTTTGTGTTCCTGAAAAGCGGTTGCAGTGCTTGCAGCCTCGTTCCTATGATGTGGGTTTCCCCCTTTCCCAATGCCATTGATATGAAAAGGTGTGTGTTGATTTAAATCTGCATCTGATCTGCAGACGTGTTGTAGGGTAATCGGTCGTCTTTGTGCCACATGATGTTGAAAAAGAGACCAACTGGTATATGTTTCATCCGCTTCAAAAGCAAATCAAGAATGAGCTGTTTTTGCAGAGGATGACAGAGCCCTCTGGGAGCTGTGTATTTCTTTTAGGGCAGTGTGGACAGGTTAAAAGGGTCTTCTGTGCCTGATGAAACAGGTGGGACCCCTACAGTCACTGGCATGCAATCCTTCCTCTTCCTCCCCCCACCGGTGTGCTCTACATTTGCATAACACTAATCGGAGCATAAAAGAGAGTCAGATTCATTCTGTATTCATTAGCTTCATCTCTAGGTGTTTCTTTATTCTACACTATAAAGGCCCTATCATGTCCTGGCCATCATATTGCATATTTCTCCGCTCTTAGGCACAATTCCGCTGTGCTATTTCTTTTTGCGAGGCTTGAATTGGAATGTGGAGTTTTGTAGTTAAAAGAGGTCACATGAATGTGAGGTGTCCCTTACGGCTAAGAAGGCTAAACCACTTCAGTATGGAAGCAGAACAGAAACAAATTCCTCCTATTGTAGTCTGGACAAAATCACAATGGACATAACTGATTGACTGATAAGACAGAACAAGGTCTTTTGAAGGACAAATGAGTGTCACGCCCTGATTGTGGGACTTATGTGTTTGGAACCGCTGCTTTGCCTTTTCCTTATCACTGTGTGTGTGTTGAGAACAGTTAACCACAACCTTCACCCTGCTCTGGAAGTATTGCATGATCCTTCCCCAGTTGGAATTTTTTTTTGCTTCATTTCAGTGTTCAGTTTTGAAAGATGAACCTAAATGGCAAATTGTGTTTCCTCGTACAGAGTAAAACGATGCATTAAAAAAAAAAAAAAAACACTGGCTTCTGTCTTCCAAAGACAAATTAGATTTTAATGAAGAATGAAAGTGGCTCTGTGGAGTCTCTGGCATAACATCAGATCCAGCACAGTAACTTTTGTGCAGTGATGAGGCATTCATTATAGCCAGTTAAGAATGGCAGCTATCAATCTGTAAATGAGCTGTATAAGTCATATAAATTATACTGCAAGTGTAGGAGCACACCCATAAATGTCAAAAATGCAAATAGACTTCAATGGATGGCTGGGCAAACAGGGAAAGTGTGGAGGAGGTTTTTTTTTTTTTTTTTTCTTTTCACCCCAAAAAGCTAGGATCCTCCATCCTCTCATTTAATGTGACAATGGAGGATTTCATCATTGTGAGGGGAAAGCGATTCACTGACTTAGGGGAGATCTAGTGTTCTCTGTGGTGAAAAAGGAGAACAAATCTTCATAAGACTGTTCTGCCATTTTTGTACTCATTTGTTCCAACATCAAAGGATCAGCTGCATTGTGATTACAGCCTCTGCAAAGTGGACCCTAATCCAAATTAATTGATGGAGCAATGCCGAAACATGCTAACAAGTCCTGTATTATTTTCTGGGATTCAGTGAGAAAGTTTGGTGTGAATTTTTAAAGTGGAGTGACATATTCTTTCCTGTTCATGTTGACTTTTAACCTGTCCTGTCAACAGGATGATTTTGTTAGCTTTCAGTATCATTTGGCTCTTGGACACATTCATTTATGTAAAATATCATCTTGGCACATAGATCTACTGGAAATGCTGACATACATGTACACGTACATCGAATAAAAGAAGAGATGCTGAAAAAAAAAGATCTTTACTGACTAACTATGTTAATTCAATGGTGCTAAATTTCCACTGTAAGAAGGCGTGAGTTCATATAATGTATATTACAAAAGTGATTTTTTTTAAGAGTTTGGTGTTACAATCTTAAATTGAATAAAATTATAGCATAATAGCTGTAGCAAATAAACCCCTGAGACTACTGAATTGAGCAAAGGTGCGTGTGACGCTTATTTTCAAAACTTAATTTCAACTTAATTCAAAAAGTTGAATGTTGTTTTTTTTTTAATCTCCCAGAGTTACATCGTCATTGCTTTATAAACATGGCACTCAGACATGCAACATTCCTGGTGTGCACACTGGCATAACATCATTCAGGCCAACTTGAAATGCTCTTTGGAGGAGAAGAGTGTTTTGTGTCATGCAAATATTATTTCAGTGGTAAATACCATTCCAAGCACTGTGAAATTAATCAAACAAAATTAAATCAAGGAACTTGGCCTGTGCTCAGGCAATTATAAGCAAAGACAGGGAAAAACAGATTTAAGAATGAAGACGCATTAATTATATCTGAGGGCGCAGAGCACCCCAATTCACCTTTGTGGAACGGGGTCAGCATATTGTATTTTGGCACTGAATAGATGCATGAATAGAACTTGCTGCAGGCACATCATTATCTATTTTATTTGAATGTGAAATGTATTGCCCATTTAGTTTAATGCCTCCCTCACCTTGAAAATGGGTAACAGGCCAAGAAGACTGCTGTGTGTGCTCCAAATGTCCTGTGTGCTGATTGTGGTCGCTGTGGCTTTTGGTGTGTCAGACCTGCTCGTGAACTCAGACAGCAAGTTAATGTCCACTTGCCAGATGCCAACTAACCTGCTGTCGTGTGTGACATTGCAGTTTCTCTGACTGTGTCTTTGGCTGTCATTCAGCTTAGCGGGATCGGGAAGCCTTGTCTCTTTCTCTCTACCGAATCAAGGAAGTGTCTGGCATAATGATGACCCTGCCTCTGGACTTTGCAGTGAACTAAAATTGTGAATGATGGTTGCCGTTTCTTTATAATGCTACATGAAATGTGCAGAAGCCACCACATCTCAGACATTACCCACAGTGAATGTCTTTGAATAACCTAAGGTGCAGGAAGAGAAAAATACAGACAGACAAATAAAGAAAGCTTGAGGGAGTGTGCTAAAATGGAGGATTACACTTTGACATACCGTGGGGGGAGCCCTCCCCTTTTTCAGAGCAGCTGAGGTCCAATGTAATTTGCCGTGTTTTAAGCCCAATGCCCAGGGGTTGTTATAGGATTTAAAGACCTTATGAAATGTGCTAGACCACATATGCTTATAAATATGAAAGTAAATACAGGGTGCAAGAGGGTTCGACTGAGAAAAGGAGAGATCATATCCTGGCGAGCATACATATGCAGTAGAAGGCATTATTAAATGCACATTTATTAGCCCAATTAGTGAAACTAAATGTGAACGTATATTGATAATGCATTAAACTGCAGAGTAACAAGTTACATTTACCATCAATTATCATTTAAAGCTATGATTTATATTTAATATCTTCACTTTTGAAACAGGCAACAAGTAGCAGTAATTTGTCTGTTTATTAATGTGAGTAATGAGACACTGTGAATAATAGCAGGAAACAACATTTTGATGTGCAGGGCACAGAAGGTGAAAATCAGTTTAGACAATTTGGCTTCTTTTAGAAAATCATGTTGTATTCGGCGACAATTGGTAATAACTGATGAGCCCTGCCAATCCGATCTTCAGGAAGGCAGTATCAGTATCAGCAGTAGAGGACTGCATGAACAAGAGGAAATACTGTCTATAAATATAATATATCGACAGAAAAGGCAAGCATGCTCAGCTGTCTTTCAATAGAAGTCAATGTTTAAAAAGAATCCATTTCCACAATGTGCCACCGTCAGCATTTTCAGCTGACTAGTGATTTTAAAGGCTGTTGCTGTTATTTTGTCCACCTCCTGTAGCTTCTTCTCTCTCTTTCTCGCTGTCTACAAACCCTCTTATCCTGTCCACTCTGTTAAACACAATGTATCTGTATCTTCCTCCCTCATCTACTCTATCCTGCTCCACATTTTTCCTTTTCACTAATCTCAATGTGCTTTATGCAAAGTAATTGGTTTAGAGAACTGTTTATCCACATCCTGCACATTTCCCAGCTCATGCGATGCTGAATCCGGTAACCTGCGTGCCTTCAATCACTCAGCCATTCCAGGGGAGCGACAATACCCCGGCTGATTTCAGCTCCACTGTTCCCTCGGTAATGGGAAAGCTAAAGACGGCTGGCTGCTGGGGCATCACACAAACAAGGCGGGCTTGGGGGGAGCAAAGCTCCTCCAGAAAGCAAGCACATCAGTACTATTGTTAGCACATAGCGGGAGATTAGCGCTGATGGCTGTATGTGAGCTAGCAAGCTTGGCTGGTGTTCTGTGTCGGATGCTAACCCAGCCCACCCCTGCTGCCACTGCCACCATGTCACAATTAGCCAGAATTGCTGCAGACATGATTGCTCGCCCTGGTGGCAATGCAGTCAATCCATCTCCAATCACTGTGATATCACCACTCTGGAGGTCATTATCAGCATCATGAATACTGCACCCGTTAAGATTATATGCCTCACCAGAATCAGTGGATACACTATCTATTGTTCATTTCTCTGATTTCTGGGGCTAAAACGCTCACAATCAACAACCCAAGAATGAGTCATGAACATAAGATAGACGAGAGGTGTTGAAGTAAAACCATAAAGTGAATAAACTGCATAAAGTGAACCCTCCACTGTATCTTCTGGAGCACAGGAAAGCAATAATATAGAAACCCAGGTTCCTGCTCTAAACGTCAAAGCCTGATTGCATGACAGTTGTAGCCGCAGACAGGAAGATTGCAGCTGCAACGTGTCATGCAGTCTGCGTCTTTTATTCTCAGTGTGTATTTGTTTCCCAACACACATGATGTACCAACAGCCACTCAAACACACAAAGTATTTCAGTGCCTCTGACTGATTACAGTGCATGATTAATTAGCAGACAGATTGCTAAATGGTGGCGAACGTGGTTTGATGTGCAGAGGTAAAGAGTAGACTCTCCACGGAATACAATAATGTCCTCTATGCCCTCCTCTCACTCTCTCTTCTCCTCTCTCGCTTTTCTTTTTTCTTCCTCTCTTTCTATATTAAGCTCTTCTGGGTTAATCATTCCTAGAGGACGACAGCACCACAGTGCCGCGAAAAGTGACACACAGCTGTGTGCAGTGGGGTTCTTGTGCACCCACTTCCAGTGATTACAGACCCTTTAAAGGATAACCACAGATCTTACAGCCTCTATACACTTCAAAAGAGGTGGAGAGTTTTAATGCTCCGTCTTGGCCTCTTCTCTTTTTCACACAACCAACTCACTTGACCTTATTCCTCATTTATCCTTATATTTGCCTGTCCTTTCACTTTGGTGCCACAAGAGGGTTTTCTAATCTTCATCTTATTATATGGCATTGCTTCACCTCTCCTCACATCTCTGCACCGTATTTTGCTCTGCTGTGGCGTGGGCCCGGTGGGAGGCGAGTGCGTTAATTCATTTGTTTGCATATGGGGGATATGTCCAGCTCTGATGGATGGCTTTGGCTCCTGCAGTCCCTCAGTAGCTCAGGGTTTACAATAGAATTTGCTTTGAGTCTCTCAAAGGACCGCATCCTCAAACAGAGAGAGATAAATAAAACACCCCCACACATATACAGTACACACAACATACTGACATGCAATTCCCCTATAATAATGCCACACAGAGATATGCACACACACACACACCCACACGAGAACTGATTACGCATGTCTACATACACATAATCAAACCTGCACACAGGATGCATTATTCACCAGTGCCTACATGGAGGAAATGGATAAAATCATCAAAAGCTGCACGAAAAACAAGAAAAAAAAAAACAAAAAACTGAGAGGATGATAATGTATAACTGCGATAAGCATTAAAGTCATCTGATGTCCTCACATGAAATCAGTGGTTGCCAGTAATCGTTTAGTCTGCTCCATGTCCAAATTAGTCTGCATGGTGACTTTCTTAATCAATGTGGTTGCAAACTGTGATGTGATGTGACTGCTAACATGGAGTCTCCCTCTCTCTGTCTGCCTCTCTCTATCTCTCCCTCTCTCTCTCTCTCTCTCTTACACACACACACTCAGACTCCGGGGGTCTCTCGCTAAAGTTAAATGTCTGCCAGCTGACCGTGTCCCTCAGTCAGGCTTTTGTTCGTCTCCAGCTGAAGCTCTGTAATTTGTCCGCCAGTAATTTGTCAGGAATGAAGGTTTAGAGTTGCCAAATTTGTCAGAAGTCCTATATAAAAACACCAGCTTTGAATTTTAAATCACTTTACATTTACAGCACTTGTATTTTGAAAGAAGGTCAAGAAATGCAAATAATTTGTGTGTTTTAGCATAGAGAGTGAGAGATCTGAAAGCACACTGGAATCTTTAATGCGTCTCTATTCATTTTCAAACCAGTCACATAGTTACACTGTGTGTGTGTGTGTGTGTGTGTGTGTGTGTGTGTGTGTGTGTGTGTGTGTGTGTGTGTGTGTGTGTGTTTGTGTGTGTGTGTGTGTGTGTGTGTAGGTGGGTGTGTGGGTGTGTGGGTGTGTGCGTGTGTGCGTGTGTGTGTGTGTGTGTGTGGGTGGGTGGGTGGGTGGGTGGGTGTGTGTGTGTGTGTGTGTGTGGGTGTGTGGGTGTGTGGGTGTGTGCGTGTGGTCCTGTCTGTTGGCTCTCTTCACACATGCAGTATGTAAGAATTCATTTGTGGCTAAAGTCACACTGACAATGCTTTGTTGCAGACACAGTTCTGTGTGCTGTGTACAGCTTGTAGCACTGAGTGCTTCCAGCATCATCTGTAATGGGATATGTGTTCAAGTTCAGACTGAAACAGCACCCTGTCTCGAGAGCAAATCTGAAACAAAGCTGTGTACTCCACTGTTTTGATCCATGCTTTTTTGATGCCAAATTAAATGCCCTTGAGACATTTCTGCATTTCTGTAAAACTGCAGAGGCCAAGACGCCTGTGACTCGGCAGGGTGAACAGCAGGCATGTGGCAGGGGAAATGTACTTCTTCGGTTCATTTCATCTCTCCACTTTCTCTCTCTCTATCTCCCTCTCTTTCTCTCTGTCTCTCTATGGCTCTCCGCCTGACTCATTCTCAAAATGGAGCTACAAACCTGAGTACCGTTTCTTGGTCAGGGAGCACCAGTAGTATTGTGGGAGAGCATTTGTGCACTTGTTCTATTATTAAATCCTGGTTATGTAAACCACCAGGAGACGACACCAACGAATAATGATTCACTCATAATTCAATTGTATAACAGGCCTATTTCGACAAGGAAATCAGAGGTGGTGCATGTGTGTGAGGACATGTATGGGGGGGCTGCATCGGTTGATTCACTTCCTGCTCATTGAAATCATTTCTTTTGTTGCTCTAAGGTTCAATGGTAACATGTTCTAAGCGTCTCGTGGTGGTTCATGGTGTAATTGCAAGCATCTACGTATGTCTTCAGTTCAAAATTGAGACATTCTTAGTGAACAAAATGGATTTCAGCTCTACTTCCTAACCAGCCACAAACTATATTGTCATTGTGTTCTACATTACTGAGTCAGTTTGCTGACCTCATGACTCTTATCTTTTTGTGCCACTGCTTCACTAGCATTTACCATTATCGCCTACTATTAGTCAGTCAATCCGCTGTTCAGGCTGATTTTCAGCATTTTTAATGGTGCAAAATCATATATTTTTTTTTCTAGCACCATGCCATTAAAGTGAGAATTACATTCAATTAATTAAAAATTTCTACAAATTAGAGCAACAAGTCCTCTGTTGAAAGACAAAATAGGTCGTGAGGATAGTCCATGACCTTGGGGTTAGTAGTCTATATAGTTACAATGTAATATCAACTCAATGTCTGCTTTCCATGCATTTAAAGGTGCTATATATAAGAAACAGCCACCTGTTAAATTCATACTCCAAACAGATTGTGTGCAGCATATCACAAGGAATTTAGGTTGTCCACTCCTATTCTAAGAAAGAAGGAGTAGTTTCTCTCATAGGTCTTTTTCAACTAACAGGTACCTTAGTAAATGTATTAGGAATGTGAGGAATGTTATATAGTGTTACACAACACAATATTAACATTAACAGTTGTTTACTTACCAGTCTAGAAGAAAGTTGTAAGTTCACCATCAAACTTCATCCCTTTACTCTCTAAGAGCTGTGTCCAGTGGTGGAAAGTGACAAACTCGTGTTTTGCTTTTATTTTTATCGCTTCGTTTCCTCACCGCTGAACATTCATCCTTCATCTTCCTCTCATGTTAGACTGATGACAAACTGGATGTTACAGTGACTCACTATTGCCTCTTTAGGTACAAAGTGGCAGTACAAGACATGACAGGCTGGAGCTAACTGGTTAGCATGCTAACTTCAGTAGATCTTTCTGCACAATAGGCTACATAGATGTCTTTGAGATAACATCAAAGCTGTTATTTCTTCATAATTTGTTTGTAATTTTAATTAATTTTAGAATGCGTTACACTAAGATTCTCACGTGGCGCTCCTTTAAGTGCATCGTATGGTTGTCATGAGCAAATGAACACAAAATGGTAAGTTGTCACTGCATCTTAAAATTGACTTTGACTTCAATCTGTATCTCTTAAGTATGGCTAAGTTTCGGCAACCATAACTCGATTCAGGGTTAGGAAACAATTGCCTTCATGGTTAAAAGACACAAACATTGACTGTTGGTATGAGATGGGACTTGGTCTGCTGTGTTGAAATCAAACAATTTGTGTACCCACTGACCACCTCCAACATCCACATTGTTACAATATAAAACATCACACAACTTCCTGCTTTGGAACCAAATGTATTAAGTCAATGTATTTCAAGCTGTTTAAAGAAAATAGGTTCATTTGGCCATTAAGGAGGGAAAATTGTATAGTTATACCCTCATACAATTACACTTTGTTTTTTTTCTGAATTTTGAGCAGTAACATTTAACAAATAGAATGACAAGCTGGTCCAGATACTATTAAATTTTAAATAGTTATCATAAAAAGACTTGGTATTTGCTTAATTACTCACACAACCTTGCCTTATCTTTGTTTTATGTCCTTCAAATCTGACTTGAAAATGATTTTTTACTATTCAGCCATATTTGTCCGGTTCTCTATGCCAGAAGCATTCAATCAATAATTTAATCTGCCTGGGCTCATTTAGTGGGGTTTTGGTATTAAACTGCATTATACTGAAAGGTGTAATTGTCTTCCCCCATTAGCAGCCCACATAAGTGATTAAAAACGAAAGTTTGACAAAATTAGAAAATAAAAATCTTCAATATCCGCATGTGAAAGCCACATGTAAACAAGGATATTTCAGCCAGTTTATCTGCTGACCGTTAACACTTGATGGATGACCTACTTTATCCTCTCATCTCGCCCCCACTTTAGTTCTCTCCCTCTTATTTTGCTTGATGTCCTTGATATCCTCAAGTGCTCCATATCAATGAAGCCAAATAACCTTAATCACAGAGTATCTCAAATCCCACACATGACTGCATGTACCTTGATAATCCATGAACAATCTTGAGATTTCAGACACAACTTAATAAATATAGATTTACATGATACATCCTTGTTGTTTAGTGGAACTGTGCCATTACAAATCAACACATCTTGTGAAAGAAAGCATACAAATCTAATAACCATAGCTTTTCATTGTGACTCGTGAAGTAAGACAGAGTGTTTTTCACTCATGACATGTCTGCAGCCATTTCATGTCCTCAGGTTTCTGCAGCTCTCTGTTGACACTTTACTGCAGCAGGGACAATGAGTGGATTTGAATGAAAGGTTGCTGTTAGCATTCCACCCAGACCAGACGCATATTTTTCAGCACAGGTCAGAATTTACACTGCACCCTTAAAATAGAAAGATAAAACACTGGCAAATGGCAGTAACATTTTACACAGGTCACGTTGTGCCGTGCCATCTGACCTGGCAGTCCTCCCAGAAAAGAAATAGAGGGGAATCACAGCTGCTGTCTCACGCTTTCTCTCCCCTCTCAGACACGCGTTACCCCATCTATCCGATCCACATGGGGGGAGGCACAGTCTCACTTATCATGTTTAATTTGTTTCCCACTGTGTCCTCGGTGTTCTCAGTTGAATTATCAAAGCGGTTAGATCTGTTCTGTTACATACAGTGTGCATGCTAACCAAGTGAGAACATAAGAAGAGAATGACAAAGCAACAATGGAGGTCTAACGTGTGACTAGCTTTTTATTATCTCATATATTGTTGACTAATTACTCAGTTTCATTTGAATATGTCAGAATATCACTTTATTAAACAGGTATGATTCATTCCCTGCTTGCTGTGGATTATAATAATTAGAGGCCGTTTGCAGGTATGTGGACGAAAACAGACTGCTCATTTGTGTTCTAATTTGTTGGACCGTGTGAAGGCAAGGTTTGATCATTAAAAGTGAGGCTGACTTTGTGAAATATACATCTTTGAGCAGAGGAAAACAGTGGCCCCAAGCCAGCACATGTGCAGTGTGAGAGCACACGGTGAACCGGAGTGTAGTGAGCAATGACCCATGCTGAGGTTCTGCTTCAATAATTAAAGTTCATTGCTTTTCCATTGCACTTTTTTTAAATTTATAGAGTAATTTAATTTGGCATGGGGGGACAAAAAAATAAAGTGCACTTTAGAGTCTAATTGATGCTGGTTCCTCCTTAGTCCTGCATCCTCAGCATTCTTCCTCTCCAACCAATGAAGTTAACTGGGTGGGGGATGGAGTGCAGAGGAAGATAGAGGAGAGGGAGAAAGGCGAAGAAAGGGACAGGCAGAAAATAAGGAGGTTATTGCGTGGGGGGGTGCAAATTTGATTTCTTCTCCAGCCATTGTTAGCTCGTGGCTTTGAGAGGCAGCGAAAGTGAAGTCCATTTTCGTGTTACTGTTGTGGGGGAGATTGGCAGAGGCCGAGCTTGTTTCTATTTGAGGAATAATGAAGAGTGTGTCCCTATACAAACACTACTCTACTTTTGCAGCAGGTCCTCTATTAGTCCCCCCCTTCTCGCGCACCCTCTCTCTTTCTTTCTGTAGAAATGGAAAAGCATGTAGTGGTTTACCATTCCCCTAACATCCTGTTTTTATCCAGCTTATAAAATAAGATAGCAGAGAGGGTTTGCGTTGTGGCCCGGCAGCCAGAATGTGGAAGAAAGTCATGTGGAAACAGAAAACTCCTGGGGTACCACACTCTCGCCAGGTGAGAATTCTTGCAGAGGAGCTTTGCTGCTGAGGAGCACTTTACTGCACTGTAGCAACAATGTCATCTTAATTATGTGCTTGCTGAAAACTTGCACTGACGCAAGGCCTCCCTGGATGGTAGAAAGGGGAAGGTATTGCCTCACATCAGTCTGAAAGTATGGGCTCCCTTGCATACTTTCTGCAGCACTCTTATTTTTAGTATCTTGACTTTTTGCAGCTATGGGGATCCTCCCAAATGGCCTGAATGTAAGGATGCATTTGACACCTTTGTTCATTAAGAGAAATGGGGAGCAGAAAGGCAGTCTTTCATGGGCTCCCATGACAACACAAGAATGCCTGGAACAGGCCATGGAGAGGCAGTCTTATAAAGCTTATGTAGCCCCACTTCTCTGCCTCCCAATAATTCACTCCGGTCCTGGTGGAGTAAAGGTGTCAGCCAAGACATTCACACCGCCAGTTCATCCGAACGGAGAAATGGAATGATGAAAGGAAAACACCAGAGGGGATGGGGGAGGACAAGTGGCTCTTTTAATGACTCTGGAGTGTGATGGGAATGCTGTTAATGAGGAGGGCTGGGATAAGAAGCTATGCTTCCCACGTAGAGACAGACAAGCCTGGGAGGAGCCTGAAGAACAACTCGGCGATGCAGTTACAGCAGAGCAAAGCCAAGCAGAGCTCCGCAGACCACAGGAGTGTGGGATGAATAGAGTTTGACTGTGAGGCAGGCAAAGATGGCATCGAGAATGAGCAGCGCTTCTTTTTCTTCTCCTCTTCCCGCTTCTCCCAGAGAGACAGTGGCAGCTCTCTGGTGAAGATCAGAAAGGTGGGAGATGGAAAGTGAGCGGGAGTGGGGAGAAAGAGGGAGAAGAGAGAGACAGTAGCCCCAGGAGCCCCATCTCCAGTCAGTAATTCCACTGGGGCTCTCCCCACCGCTCTTCAGTTTCCATCTCCAGATGAAAAATAAATAACCTCTTCAGACGGCCTCCCTCTCCTCTGAGAGAGAAAGGGAGCTTTCCCAAGAGCAGTCTTCATTTTCCATGTAGTTATCTCTCTGTCTCCCCTCTTTAACTTAATCTTTCACACACTGTCACATGCACAGTCAGGCTATATGTACTGTAGATGACCATAGCATGGCCTATAGGCAAGATTTACTGTATTGTGTGTGTGTGTGTGTGTGTGTGTGTGTGTGTGTATATATATATATATAAAAATTTCAAATTAAAGATTGTATTATTTATTGTATTATCTGACTGAACACTTACCCTTCATCTTTTTTTTCATTCCTCTTCACTTAAGAACATTCAGCTTGATGGTAACTCACATACTGAATCATAAGATGCATCATTCCACCTCTGTCTTCCAGGAGCTGTCTGCTTCAAGCCTTGGTTATCAGCGTGTGTCAAGGTACATCGTACAATACTGCCTTTGTACATGGAATAAGTAACATTTACTTATCTCCTCTGCAATGGAGCATTTGCTCCCTGTGCAAGCACGGCTGGCAGAGCGTAGCAGCTGGTGCTGCCAGGCACTGAAGCTAAAGGCTAGTCTGGTGCAAGATTGTTCTGGAAAGTGCTGTAAGGCTGATGGCCTCGTCAAGAGAGGACTCAGGGCCGATTGTGCATGACGAGTGCTCCCTGCTATCTGATGCTTCTCCCTGGGCTTTCATGCAAAAAGCTAAGAAGAAGAAAAGACATACACTGCAATGTGTATGTCTGGTTTTGACTGTCCCCTCTGTACTTGCCATCACAAATATTTTATTATACACTCAACATTATTCTTTTTTACTAGTGCTGTTGGTGTGGTTGCCTGCACAAAACACCTAATATCACGGTCTGGTAATTCACACCTTAACATGAGGACCTTTGTGAACATCGAATGCAAACATGTTCCTTTTTTAAACTCTACATGTTAGTCATCACAGCAGTTTTCTAACTCGGCTCTAAGAAGACATATTAACACATATTCTAATATACAGATGTTCACTTCCTCTCTTCCCCTCTCTTTCTCTATCTTCCACTGCCTGCGTGTAGCATGATAACAGCGAGCACTGTAGTCTGCCGTTCGTATTACCTCCTTTCTCTGGTAGCTTGTCAGCGCTTCCTTTCTTAACTCTACAATCAACTTCAACTCCTGATACCTGTAATGAACGCCCTGCTTAGCGCTGATACTGTACTGTATATCCGCTTAGGATCCCTAGCGTCAAGCCCAACAGGGAATGTGTTAGCTACACTTCTGTATGCTTACTCTCCTGCATGGTTCGTAGCTGTAGCCTGATGACATGTCTTTTGTGTGGTTTTGCACATGAAATGTATCCACATGGACTTTCAGAAAGCCACGTGAAGAATTGTCTCAGTATGTGGGAGCAGACATGCATGCGCTAAGAGGTTGTTATACTGGCTTGTGTGCTGTGTTCTCCCATTGGAGGCTGAGAAGATATGAAATATTGAAATATGTTGGATTTTTCAAAGCTAAATCGTGGCGAGAAAACCTGCCAGTTTGTCCATCTAAGCTCAATCATGCATATACTGTGTACTGTATAGACAATGGTGTTGACACAAATGAACCAACCATGCACACATAAAACAAACACTCAAGTCTCAAGCCCCGCAGCTGTCTCTAGAGTATGTAATGCTCATTACACCATGCAATTACTGTGTATTAAGTATTTGATGAAGAAAAAAAAATGTAATGCAATGTTAAGTTTGTCCTGCAGGGAGTGTGAAAGGAAAGGTCAGGGGGTCAAAATCAAATGGGTTTACCTGCTTGGAAAACTACATTTATTGCAATATGACTAATGGATTATGAGTTTATTTCGTATTTATAACACAATGCGTAGAGGGGTACAAGAGGAAAGGTCATGGGGTCAAAAGGGATCATCCTCAGGGGAGCACAACTATGCAAAGTAAGCACTGTTGCAATCTGCCAACTTGGACTGCTGCGCACAAGCAGAAATAGTTGCCTGCTAGCAGCCAAAACTCAGCTTAGCTTTTTTTATACAGGAAGTCACAGTGAAATCAGAACACAATCTAGTGGACAGGATTCGTGCTTGGGGAACCACATTTATCCAAAGCTGAGTAGAACTAAAATATGTTGTTATATGTTGTTGCAGATAAAAACTATAACTAGACACTTTATGTCAATGCTAACCACCAAAAACATGAAGATTCATGAATCTGAATCATGAATTCAGCTGCCAGCTAAGTTTGACCTGACAGAAGTGCTGCACAAAAGGTGAGGATGGGTCATCAAAATCAGCTCAGTCATTCTGTGGGGACCATAAATCTTCTAAGTGTCACAATAATCTAGCCAGAGGTACATTGAGGTCTGTTGGTGATTGGTTCTGTTTGACTAACCAACATTACCATCTGCAGCCATCGTGAAGAACAGAGCAGAAATCAAACTGAAGTAGCAATGCTTGTGCTGACACAACAAACTATTAAATATTTTATGCAGTTTAGTCTGCATGCACTTACTGCCTAAACACTTAATGAGCCAGATTTCCAGTTGATTTTATAGCATTGTTAGATCCAGACATTTCATCATAAAACAGCTTAATGTGACTGTACCAAGAAGTCAGTTCCTGCCTCAAATGGAGCACAAATTGAAGCCCGCCATTTAATTCCTGGAGGAAAATCCAAATTAGTAAAATCTGAAGAAAGAACAGAAGGGGAAAATTGGAGAATATCTCTCCAATTTGTCAGTTTGCCATGTTCCTTTGATGGTGCCGCATGCTAACCACCTCAGCTTCCGCTCTCATCTCTTCATGAGACGAGACAGACACACCCAGTGACTCAAGAAAATATCTCCTGCCCTCCTCACTCTTTTTTCCCCCTTTATGTGTCTCTCATCTCATTTGTTCAGACCCTTTCGCCAAAAGATTTCATATAACATGCTGGCTTTTTTATTTGGGTTTGTATTCTGCTTTTCTCCTACTCCTTATTCTTTACCCTCTCCCCTTACATCACTCCATGTCTCCTATTTTCTGTGATCTACTCTCAGTGATAATGTCTGCTTTTTCTCACACATTTATTAATTAGCAAGAATCCTAAACAATTTTAGTCTTACACACACACACGTAGTTAGCTTCCTATTGTACAATCCCAGGTTGCTTTTTCATTGATTTGCTTTACATAGGCTTATTGGCTCAGTGTGGTATGTCTCCTGTATCACCCTGTGGTAGCATGGCATCGGTTCTCATGCATTTTTTCTTCAGAAGCTTTTGCCAGCCTTTCATATGAGAGTCAGATATTTTCGGGGGGGAGATTCCTTATTGGTAATTTACTCCTCTCTTTCTGGGGGGCTAACCATGTAGTCTGTGTCTTTCATCTTCTCTGTTTCTCCTCAAACTACCTTTTCCCTGACTTATCCTTCTGCCTTCTGAGCCTTACTATTGTGTCCCTATTTGCCTCCTTCTGAATATTTCCCTCTTTGTGTCATCCTTAATGTCTCCCTCTCCATGTAAGCACCTTTGTGTAGTTCTATCATCCCTAATGACGGGGGTCTTCATGAAAACAGATTACAATGTCTTCGAAGACTCATTTCAACATTTTTGATGGGGCTAAACCAATTACCTTTCCCATCACAAACAACTGACAGCTGGTGTGCATATTGGTGAAAAGCTAAGACAGGAGGGTGACAATGAATCCATTTCACAGGCAGATGAGTAGAAGGAATATTTCCTTGTCAAAAATAATTAATCAAAGAGACAAGACTGGCCTGAGTGAAATGAGGCGCTGAAGGATTGATCATCGCACAGTAAAACTCTCCATATCGCAGTCATTCTACCTTTCCTGCTGCTCTTTCTGTCTTTGCTACCTTATTTCCCTCTACAGCCCAGTCTGTCAGCCTTTCCTTCTCACTACAGAACATATCTCATCCCTCTCCACCTGCTTGAACTCTCTTTGGACTCCAAATGCTAATTCAGTCAGGCACTTAATCAGACATATTAATTCCATATCTCCCCTGATTGCACTAATTCCACTCTGCACTGAGTTTCTCTGCGGCATCCCTTCAGTGCAGCAGAATTTTAAACTGCGGTGCTAACCGTGGTCCGTAAAAGTATTTCTTTAAACTAGGCAACGTCATGCATTGACAATAAAAATAAGTATGGCATGGATAATATGCAGCAGTGGCGGTCTGTGTTTTATGCTTTCCTGTGATCCTTCAGCCCTCCAGCCATTTCAGTACCACTGGACTTGTAGATAGCCATGTACGGTGTCATTCTGAGTAGCAGTACATGAAGCCATCCTGTGAAAATAAAACCTCATCTTGCACCAGTTTGCCAATTCCAGATAAGACAATCTGGCAACAATGTCCACTGCTTCTGAATCACTTTGGCTAAATGACACGTTTTTGCAACATGTTTGTCTTCATTTCAAGAAAGTCTGGTAGTCAGTGGCAGTAATTATTGACAGCAAATTCTTTATACAGTGCAGACACAAGCATTCCTGTACACACTCACATGCACTTGCATACACATACAAGCGTGCAGCGATAAACAGAATATGCCTGAAAAGCCTGTAAGCTCTCATATTGTCTTCTAACAAATGGTGTGCATAGCTGAGACATTAACATTAATTAAAATCATATTATAAGTACTGATTTACCCGCATTCTAATTTAATTAAGTCACAGATCATGTAATTGAGAGAATTACAAAATTGCATTCTTTGTTCCAGATAATTGTATTCCATCTTAATGCCTACTTTAAAGTCTGTTAATTTGTTTTATCTCGTCACCATCGTCTTCCATAGACTTTTTAAAATAGAAAATATGGCTTGAGAATCTGTGTGTGCATTCGCATCATGTCGAAGCAAACCTTCGAGATTTCATGGATCTTTTTAAACATCTTGATATGATCTCTCTGCCTACAGTCTACAGTTAGAGTGGAGCCCCAGTATATTTAACAAGTTAGTTACAACTCACATCTATCTATCTATCTATCTATCTATCTATCTATCTATCTATCTATCTATCTATCTATCTATCTATCTATCTATCTATCTATCTATCTATCTATCTATACTTCTTTTCCTTTTCCTTACTCTTTGGTCACTTAGCAATTTGGCCAGGCAAGGACCCTCTCTCTACCAGACACAGATGGATTTACCATTAGATAATGACAAATGGCAGGCGCAGCTGAGCTGATTTCAGCACTTACTGCTCCTTTGGGAGCCTGTACTCACCACAGTGCAAACCACACTGACCACCCCCCCAAGATCTTAATTGAACGAGTGGCTGTGCAGCCAATTGATTCAGCCTGACATACATTTCTGGTCATTTCCAGTGGGTGATGTAGTGTGACCTGCAGGTCAAAATATGCTGCGATCTGGAGCAGAAGGCACTGACATTAGTCTTGATTTGTTGGACTACTACTCTTTCAGAGAGGGACTTTATCTCTGTGAGTTCATGGGAAATAAAGAGAGAGGCAAAAAAGTGGCTGAGTAGATATTTGATGTCCTGCAGACCTCTAAAGATACCAGTCGAAGTTTATTGGACTGGCTGATGTTGAAGATGTGATGAGATAATAAATGGTGCTCGGGTGTCCATGCAAAATATAAGGTGGCAATAAAGTGTCTCTGGGAATGTAATTGCTGGAAAGAAGGGGCTATGATATTTTTAGACTTATTTTAACTACAGTATTTGTGACGTTTCAATTTTGTGAATCAGACTTTCAAGAGGAAGCGAGTCCACCATGATCTGCCCCATGCAGCGGATAGTTGGGATCCATCTGCTGCCTGTTTGTGTCAGGTGTGCCTGGTGGCCGTGACATGCTCATGCAAGTCATATGTTGTTTCAACTGATGCAATCTGATAATATTTACATTGACAGCAGCATTCCGTTGCTGTGCCCTTTCTCTCGGGTATATGGCATGGCTGCATATGAGCAAACTGTATTCAGTTGCGCAGTGCAGCACACACTACTGAAACACATATGAGGACACTGCATGACATTTTTTAAGAAAGAGCAGTATTCAATTTGAAAACTCCTAGTGATAAATTGCAATATATACATGCATTCGTACACTGCATACATACATGGAAAGACTATAAAGAAGCAAGTCGCACTTTGTTTCATCTCCTTCCTTATCCTAGAAAGACCCAACCACTGTTGAAGCAGCAGCCGTCTCTGACAGACCAAGCTGTCCGCATGTTTAAGGTTTGAGTATAGCTCTTTCTTCTTAATTAGAAACAACATACATCTTTTAGACACATTCTAAAACCCTGACTCGAGACATGCTTTGGAAAAAAAACGGAATGATGTATTGTTTTGTCAAAGACAGAGCAAAGCCAGTGGGTGTTTTATTTGTTTTTTTGTTTTTGTTTTTTGTTGTTGTTTGTTTGTGTGTGTGTGTGTGTGTGTGTGTGTGTGTGTGTGTGTGTGTGTGTGTGTGTGTGTGTGTGTGTGTGTGTGTGTGGTGCAATATTGATGTTGATAATACCAACAATGATAATGATTACAATGGCAAAGCCCATATCCATTATTACTATCTGAGGGCACAGTTTGTCATTCTTGGTGAAGTTTCACTCATAGTTCCAGCCTTTCAACAATTTTGTGCCATTTATTACTGTCACTGTGGCATTACATTTCCATTTATGTATAGTAGTGGAGCTTAAAGCTGTACACTGGAGATTTAAGACTTGGACTAAAGTTAATGGATAAGTTTGGTGATATTCTGCATTTTCCTTAATGTCAACAAATCTCATGAGAAGTCAAAAACAAGCAATGAATTCTAAGACAAAACTACATATTAGAGACCCCTTTTTGAAGATTTACATGGTCATTAGGAACAAGCGGAGCTCATGGTTGGGGCCATAAACTGACTTAGACTGAATCAAATTATTAATTATTAAGACTGCATTAACAAATGAAGACATGTAGTTTGATTTAGTTTTGCCTTCTAGGACTTCTGAGAATGGTCTCATGAACAAAAATGTTTCATCCTACTCCAGCTGGCTAATTCCTAAGCAAATTTCCTTAATTTCAAGCATGTACTGTTTAATACTATTCTATTTTGTTTTGTCACCAGAAGCACATTAGATGGGTCAAGATATGGTTGTGGTGCGTTCACTGCCATGAGAGGTCATCAGGGTGTAATGCAACCGTAATGTGAAAACCGTACTCACTGGCAATGCTGCACAAATGAGACAGACACGGCAAAACCCTTATCTTAAAACAAAGCTTGGGGTGATGGTAGGCCCACACAATAATGTTCCTGTGGATCAAACACACACTTGTTTGCGCTCACAGCTCCTGCACTGCACTAATGGATGGCGAGATGGAGAACTTTATCTGCGTTTGCTTTTGTCCCCCATAATTTATTCAGCAGGGTTCTGTCCTCTGTGTTGTGTAAATGTGTCTGTGTGTACAAGCCAGGCATGTGTGTGTGGCCATGTGTTTGTGAGGCTTTATGGCTTTGACTGTCCCCTTGTCCCTGGGGAACGAGCTTTTCCGGCTTACAGTACAGTAGAATACAGTAAAGCTCCATTTGCTCGATAGAGGTTCTCAAAGGCACCAAAAAATCAGCATCAGCAGAGAGTGCTGAGGAAGTGGTTGAAAGGAAAACTAACAAGATGACTCAATGATTATTTAGAAACAGCAAAGAGAATTTTGAATTAGATGTACTCTATCCTGGGGGTTTTAAAAAAATGCATTTTTTTGTAGCTGAGTAGATACATGATAATCTTTCCAAAATAGTGCATTATTCATGGCTATTCCATGGAGCCTGTGAAACAGAGTGGCCACAAACTGTATCACTGTAAATCTTGTATCTGTTTTAAAGTATTCTTACAGTTCGCCTCTTGTGTTTTCAGGGACAGTGTTACGGTGGATTGGACGTTATCATGAGGATGACCAGAACCCATTGGAGCCGTGATTGAATTGGCAGGTATGAACTGAATTAGACAGAGTCTAAAGTGCAGCCTAACCTTGATCAGCAGGACATGTGCAGAGTTGATGGATTGATTGATTGATTGACTGATTGAGAGAAAAAGGGGGAAACACGCTTTTCGTGTCATAAATTGGTGTGCCGAATGTAAACCCTAATAATGTGGCATGAGGTAAAAGAAACTCTCTAACACACTCTATTTCATACCTTTGGCCAAATCATATTCAGCCATTTCAGGAGGAGCTGCAGATAGAGAAAGTGACTATTTCAGTGTGGATTCACCTGGTCTTTTTTCACTCCCTGTGTTCCCTGAGAATGGACCTTTTCAGCCAAAATAAATCACCCTAATTATCTCAGCAAACTACTGCTGGCACACTTCTTATAGTGTGGGAACACAGCACAGTCCAAAGGTGCCTAATTCTGGTGGATTGGAAACTATAAATCACCTTGATGTTTCTCTGTTTTGTGGCTGGGGTATGCTGGGATTAGCTTCCAGCCCCCTGTGATCATGTGAAGGATTTAGTGGGAAATGTAAATGAATGACCTGCACTATTTCTTTTTCCAGTTTATTTCGGCTATCTCGTGACCGAGCCATTGAATACTCTCCTTGTTATGTACCTTTAAATCAGGGATGTTAATGATCTGCATGTTCTTTTAGGAACATTTTGCAAGTCTGCATTATTGAAATGTTTTGTTCAATCCATAAAGAGTGAATAATTTGTGGATCTGTTGAGAGTGTTTAGCAGCATGCCTAGGAAAATAATCATTGTGGAACACTGGGACATTATGAGGGAACAATATTTGCACCATAGGGTACATCGGGTCTTTTAAAATAGCCTCACTTTCTTTGGCCCTTTTACAATAATGCAGAGCAATTATTGAACACAATGGCTCCCACAAGAGGGCTTACCATACTATCACACATCCACAATCATGATTAACAGGTTGAGATGGTATAGTGGGTGTATTTTGGATTTCTTTGACTTTCACTGTTCCATCCATCTAGCCGAACAGCTATCGATCAAGTCAAGTTTATTTATAGGTCGCATTTAAAATAACAGACGTTGTCCAAATCGCTGTAGAATGAGGAAACCAAAGAATAATACAAATATAAGAAAATGAATAAAATTTAGTGAAATGTGGCAAAACACAAACACAGCTGAAACTAGAGGGCAAAAGTCAGGTGGACACAAACAAAGATGTTGAGTGTTAAACAAGCTTAAGGAAGGGGCCAATCTGAGACAGAGTGGGAGATTGCTCCTCATCTCAGGGGTCATCACTGTACACATGTACTGTAGTTGCATTGTGGGTTGGCTAGGAGACCAGTGTTGGAGGAACAAAGAGATCTAGGGATGTAGTGGGGCCTGAGGTGGTCGGATGCGTTGGTTAAACCTCTGTGTATCTTTGTCTATTAGGATTAGGATACAATCTTATTCAGCTTATTCAGGAAAGGCTGAGGTACTGCACCTGTTTTTACCAAAGACCAGACTACTGACAAGTACAGTAGCTGTGTGAGAGACAGTACAACATTGGAGTTTTTGTTGAGTGTGTGAATTAATTGATGAGGGAATAGCTTTGCATTTTTTATCTGCAGTTCTAAATTCTGTAGCTGGATGTAGCAGATGCATACTGAAGTCCCCCCACATGTGGTGCAGAGTGGTGCATGCAGCCCATAAACCTCCAGCTACAGTTCTGGCAGTGCTGAGTGCAATGGCCATTAAAAATAAGGCACATATTTCACAATAATACCCAATGTGATTTAAAAACAGGAGAGTGATTACTGTTATTTCTTTCTTGTGAAACATGACATGGCAAGTTAATATCAGCTCTGTTACTGAAGAATTAAGTGTTAAAGAAATTATATGATTGGTACTGTAGACAAAGACAGAGAGAGGATCATAGGTCTTATGCTGCAGGCTTTACCCAATCACAGCACGGCGCTAAATGAGAAATTCAGTGGCTGCTTGGATGCATGAGTAAGTCTGAGGAGAAAATGGAATGAAAGTATGTTATAAAGTTACCAAAGTGGAAAAATAAGAGAAACTTTATGACTCTCAGCAGTGACTCTGTCTATTTTCACAAGACATTTCACCTTTGTGTTAGACATTTTTTTTCTCACAGAGAGCTGCTGGACTGCACAGAGAAATACGCCTGTGGTGTGCACAGACCCGCTGCAACTCATGCATGTAACTTCCACTACATGTCTGTTCTACTTTTGGTGTGAACTACTGTCGCAGTGTCAGGGAGCTTTTACTTGCAACCTCTGTTCCTCTAGGCTGATGATGCTGTTTGTCTATGTTGGCCATATGTTGTCATAATTTGAGAGTCTATTATCCCTGCTACAGCAAATCATTCTTGAGTTTTTACAACCGATGCACCAGCGCATCAGGCACAAACTATGTGGCCTCTTTAAAACTCTATTAGTTCCCTCGTTTTCCTTTGGAAACCGACACATTAAAGCGGTGATTGTCAGACCTCTTTAAAAGCTAAATAGCATTCAACTTATTTGAAATGACTCGCCTGAATAGTTGCTTTTGTGATTCACTTAGTTCAAAGCTCCTTTTCATGTGGTGTTCCTCTTATTTTATCCACCCTTTATATCTGTCCCAGTGGGGCAGGAGATTGGGTTTCTTTATGGAAAATATATTGAATTTGTGCAATGGAGTCAATTCACATGCCTTTATTTCCTCCAAATATATCTCTTTCCTTTGGTAAGACGTTTCAGAAAAACAGCTGGTGACATACATGTTCCCAAGTGTGTGTATTCACATCTGGAGATGTGTTATTGAAAGAAAAAGCATCATAATTAGTCGTACTTTATCACAGGATTATCATAAGTGTAACTTTACTGTACGCCTCCTCACAGAGGTCCTCTGTGTTTTCTGAATCTCAGCCTCGCTGTGTTTTGCTTTAATCTTGGCCTGTTGTTAGGTAAAATGAACATCACTCTCCCTTCTCACTGTCACTTCTGTGAATTTGCCTTTGAAATGCAGTTGTGAGCATCTCCAAACTGGGATAGTGTGTGTTGTGTAGGAATATAAAGCAGATTGTTACAAAGGGAAAAGGTCAAAAATAGGGGAACAGATGCCTGATATGAAACAATGAGAAACCTTGTTCCTTTAATTAGTTCTTGTCATTGAGATGCTCGTGATTAAAATGAAAATTAAAATAACATTTTCATCACAGCCTTGTCCTGTACAACAAAAATGAGACCCAGCAGTAAGAGCAGAGAAGGGCCCTGAAACATCTACTGTTAGCTGCAATCTTTATACAAATCCCACTGTCGTCCAGCAAAAAAAAAAAAAAAAAACACTACTGCACTACTGTAAGTAACACTTCTTCAGCCATCATAAGACATATTATTGGCATTTTCAGTCTCTCTCTCTCTCTCTCTCTCTCTCTCTCTCTCTCTCTCTCTCTCTCTCTCTCTCTCTCTCTCTCTCTCTCTCACACACACACACACACACACACACACCCACCATCAGGGATCACGTGAAGTCAGCATAATGTTACTCCTGGGGAGGGGTTTATTGTGATTCTTTAAATGGCTGAAGAGGCTAATTTGCAAACAAAACTGTACACACACACACACACACACACACACACACACACACACACACACACACACACACACACACACACACACACACACACACACACACACACACAAAGGTTTCCTCTCATCCCTTGTGGGGACATAGACTTACATATATGTCCTGTAGACTTACACTACCCTTAACCCAAGTCTTTATCCTAAGATATAATGATTTACATTGGTGGGTCCAGCATTTTGGTCCTCATGAAGTTGCCAGACCCCATGCTGTGAGTGGGCTTGAGTGGGCATTTAGGCCTTACAAATATAGAAAAACAAGCATACACACATATCACAGAGCCCCAAGCCTAAAATGCCAAAGCTAAAAGGAAGATTTATTATGTATTTATATCTTACTTAGATTAGTGAAGAACAATTCAATGAGATTTGTCCCTGTCATCCATTAATATTCTGGTTATTCAAGATGAATGATGAATCTGATGGAATCACCTTTACAGTATATGTTGTGAAGAATTCTCCACTGTAATGACGTGTTTCCAAACCACCAGAGCCCCCCCCCCACTCTCATTGTTACCATTATAAGGTGCATCCAGCACATTTTATTTGACATTTAGCTCTACTTATTGCTTTTCTTGCTGTCAACAGCAAACCCTCTTTTAGCAAATCGCCTATAAAGCTGACCTTCAGTCCAGCTGCTATGACACAGGTATACTGACACATCAATCAAGGAGACAGTACAAGCATGTGTCCTTGAAGATGTCAACACCGAACAGATGTTAAAATCAGTCATATGTTCAGAGAAGGAGAACAAAAGTGTAGCGTTTGTCCTCTTCTAACTCACTGACTCATTGCAGAGGTATAATTCTGCTCTGTCTAACTGTAAAACAGCAACGCTCATTGATTTTGTCATAATGACTTTTATCAGTCATTAGGCTCCTGTTGTATTGCAACAGTCCAAAAGGATTAGAAATGTACAAGAATTCAAAGAACTCAAAGCCCGATGAATTAATTCACACATTCCATCTTAATAGACTTTTACTTTTATTATGTTTTCTGGCACTGCTTTCATTTTCTGCATCTGGTTTGCAGACATCATCAGCATGCTCCCTCTTATCTCACATATCCCACACGCCATTACAGGGAGACTGTGCTGCCTGGATATCCGGGTTCACAACCTCAGAATGACCCCTGCACGGCTCGGTCAGACTCAAAGTGATGCATGCTAACCCTGACCTCAGCCAGACACCGGAGTGACAGCGGTATTATGGACAGACTCCTTCATCCTACATCCTTGAAGAGTAGTTAGCAACCATTTTCTGCCCACAGCCTCTCTCAGAAATGTTCACAGGGTGAAGAATGATTTTATCAATACCTCTTGACACCCACAAGCCCCCACCGCCAACACACTATTCACTGTGAAATAAGAAGGCTGTCACATACACAGCTTGTGAAAATTTGCACGTGCTAAAAGCATACACCACAGACACACTCACACAGATACACACCTTCTGTTGATAATCTGTGCAGCTGGTTCAAATCCCTCTTTTCCTTTGGGAATGACAAGAATCAAAACAGGATTAAAGTTTAAAATCAAAATGATTTTAATTAGAAAATCATCATAGCAATCACAAAATTGTTTCCAGTTAATCATTAGCTGTACTGTGTAGATGCTTCCCCTGTAGTGCATGTGTGTGAAAATGAGTTGAAACATTTGCATTTGTGTGAATGCAAAGGTTCACACATTTTCATGTGCACGTCTGCACTCCTGTGTGTGTGTGTGTGTGAGTGTGTGTATACCAGCTCATGCGGATGCACATCCGTGTATGTATCCTTGCATATATTTTCAAGGCCAGTGGCCATAAACAAGCTCCTGGTCAGGCACTTCTCTCCAAAGAGGCCAATTGCAATTACTGCAGCTCATTTATCAGGAAAATGTGTCTCTCCGGGGGTCATCCTCTGACTGAGGGGGAGGCCAGTTGCTTTGTCTCTGTGTAAAACTGGCCTGCACCTGAATAACAAGTGTGATGCACTGCAGTAATGATACACCTTCCTCATCATGCTCTGGTGACACATCACTCTCTCTTGCAGATACTAGAATGTTGACTCACAGATAAGCATCATCACCAACAATGCCCTCATTCAGAAATAGTGGATGTGTTATTGTAAACAGTGACAAACTGTGTACTCGTAATGTTAAAAGTTGTTTCTCACAACCTAAACTTAGCCCAGAGACTAGAAGCAGTTGAAGTAATGAAACACGTTCAGTTCAGTGTCAATCTTCTCTCTTCATTTACGTAAGATCCTCTTAAAAAGACTCTTTATTCAGACAAAAGTTAGGTTTTCCCCTTGTTATGGTGAAAAGCACATGCACAGAAATACATATAATACATATATACATATAATATCCATGTTGCATTAATCTTCCAGGAGGACGCAAACTACTGCGTAATGGCCAAATGGATCCCTCCCCTCATTTGTCTCTAAATGATGTATGAATTTGTATTTAAACCCTTGGAATTTAAGTAATTTAATCAATGGTTTTCAAATTAACACAGTCCAATAAAAAAAACTATTCACAGGTGTCTGGAGAAAAAGCTTACAGTGATAATTAAAAGTATGCCTGCTTGGTATGATGGCCAAGTGGTTAAAATGTATTACAGCAACATTCCTGCTTTCATTGTATTGTATGCTCCTCTCTATCCCTCACATTTTCTGTCTATATCTACACTGTAACAAAGAATGGAAATGAAGGTAAAATGTCCCTTGAATTATTTTAAAAAGTACAGCTTCTTCCTGAAGTCCTGTTGTCACATGCTGATTGAAATCTATTTCTCTGATGTTTCCGAAAAATGGCTCATTTACTTTAACAGTAAGAAGGGAACTGTCACGTGAAAGTCGGGTTTAATATGTGGAGCTAAGTCGTTTCTGGGCTGGCTATCTGAGACAGAATGCTTAGTTGTAGCTGACGCTACAAGAGCTCATTAGATGAGCTTGCATCTTGCACTTCTAATGGCTTTTTTTTTTCTTTTTCGCTCTTCATTGTATATATTTTCCAATTAGGACTGGATGCTGATGTTAATGAGCTGGCAGAAACCTTTTCTTCCTCTTCCAGTGTAACACAAAACTCCACCTGTGAACTGAAGGGCTGAAGATAATAACAGGAAACACAGCACCTGGAGCTCAGAAGCTCAGAAGCACACTTAAATATACAAAGTGTGTGGACTGGATTCATGTTGAATCCAGTCATGTTGAATCCAGAATGTTCATGTCATGAGAGGACCACTGAGAACATCAAGAAACAGGGGAAAATTCACACACAAATGGAATTAAAATCATTGATTAGTGTGGGGACAAATTGCAATCACCCAGGCAATTCCTGACTCTGAGCTGTAGTGAAATTCAACGAAAATAGCTTATGTCTTTTCTCTTTTAAAATGTTATACCAACTTGTTATTGAGTAGCATGGACTTTGTCTATGCCCTATTATCTCCATATCACAATTCACTATTTATATACCCCTCTTCCCCACTAGGTTTGAACTATAGCTAGGACTCATTTTGCATTCTGTCACTGACAATGTTTGACCCACTAATTTCAAACGATGATAAAACAAAAAGGGGCTAAATAGGGGCTGCCTCAGTTTGTGTAGTAGCTTCCTAATGCATTTCCATGCAGGGATTTCTGGTTAAATCAGTGTTTGTTAGATGAATCAAATTCATTTCACCATCTTGTTATGGATGAGACATACAAGCTGTGAGTGGAGGGATGTCAGGCCGTGGGCAGGGGAGCAGCTGTCAGTTTGTCTCACTTGGCTAGTTAGCACCAATTCAAAGTACTCGGCTTGTCTGTTGCACTTGGCTGGTTACAACAAAAGACAATGAAAAAGACCTGCAGGATGACCATATTCAGGTTTTTTCTTTCTCTCAACATTCCTGAACACTTTATTTTAGGGTGGCTCAGTGAATTGATGTGTACTTTAAGCGGCGGGGGAATACAGGAGTACAACACATTCAAACACAACCACAAATGATGGGATTTTGCACCACTGCACACAGTACTACTAATGTACAAACTAGATATGCATTATGCACTACATATACTGTATGATGAACCACCATAATAATCTGGTGAGTTTTACATTAAAGCCAGTACTGACATTTGCAGGTAGAGGGTTCTAATTAGCAAAAATAAATAAATAAATTATGTTACAGTATGCTGGAACAACACAACTAAGTATTTTCATTGATTCAACTCAAATGTTAACCTCCATTAGGTAATAGTCAGACACAAACTTGGCAGAGCAAATATAGAGACAAAAAAGAATTTCTGATAGTTATAGAATAATACACAAACACAGGAACACAATAATCATGAATGGCCCCAAAAGCTTCAGATATAGGAATGAAAACGTTTCAGACAAAACACTGTAGTATGGCCTTATGCAGTGTTTTGTTAGCAACCAGTCAGAGCTGACCAAAATAACACCTGCAACAATCTGGCTAATTAGCGTATGTTCAGTCGATATCTACAGGTAATATACAGTTTGCTAAGCAAGTTGTGTTTATGCATGTAGGTGGTTGGTGTTACGTGAATTAGATCAAGAGCTTATCTGCAGATGAAGCACTTACTTAATTATTAATAGTTTGTCTGTGAAAAGAGCTTAACATATGCCTTTTGTGTTTTGCCCCCATGCCTGCTGCTTTCCGCTGTGTATTAATTACTGAAATGCACAGAAAGAAATAATTATATATGTTGTTTGGAGAGTGCCCCAGGAGATTATGTGAAATAAATCAATTAAATGCTACTTGTCAGTATGTTGCAGGCTTTAGATTAACTTATCATGAACCATTATAGAGTCAAATAAAAAAAAAAAAAACAAGTGCCAAAGGGATGAAATATAAATATAGACAAACGACTAAAAGAGAAACACATTTCAGTTTTATTAGCTGTTTATAAGTAATATTTCTTAGTATTTTAGCTGTTGTCAGTGAAGAAAACCAATCAGATAGTGTGTTAAAGTTAGATAAAAATGCTGAAAAAAAAAAAAGTCATTTAGGAGACAAAAAAAGAAAGAAATGATTAAAAATTACAAACATAGAAGCAAAGCAGTTGAGTCATACTGTGTGACACACTGTTTTCAACCTCAAAATATTAACACGAGATACAGAGCAGTGACACTGGCTCAAAGGGAGGATGTCATATCCTGTCTTCATCCCAGTGAAATCATAATATACTGGTGGAGATAAACAGTGATAAAACACTGTATGCAAAATATGGCTACATGGCAAAGATGAGACGGTGAGAGGGAGAGGAGAAGGAAAAAGATAAATGCTTGTGATGCATGCGGTTGGTATCCCTCCCACACTGGAATCCATAAAGGATTCTGGTTTATATTTGGAGCTGTTGCGCGATTGCTGGCATTATCAAGTAGTGACCTGATTTGATTTATATCTCATTAATCTCTCTCTCCTCCTCTCTCTTCCCCTCTCTCTTTCTTTCACTATAGCCTACATGCCGACCTTCCTCTCACTCTACAATCTCTCCTCATCCTGCCCCCTCATTGCCATGCAGTGTGAAACACACAGCCTCTGCCAGTCACTCTCTCTAAAAAGTTAATAATCAGCGGACACTCAAGCATTAGCTGAGTGAAGAAAGCCTCCGGCGAGTCCCCTCGCACTTTCCTCACCTTTCAAATGAAGCCATGAATGTGTTTGTAAATACTGAAGACGGGAAATGTTTGTTGATCCTGGAAAGAGAGCAGAAGAAAATCGCTCAGTGCTTTTTGCCAAGCAGTGGCGTCACCAGACCTATTTTAGGGGGCTCTAGCCCCACTAGAATTTCCTGTATCCCTGCTAAATAATTCATTCTGGCTTTTCTGGCTGATTTATAATGCAAAAATACGATACAGACTCCAAAATTACTGTACTCATGAAAAAGGCAGGATGCAGTGGAAACTGCTGTGCAGCGCAATGTGTGCACAGGAGAAACCAGCTCCAGAACCCTAGCTGTGCATTCAGCCATAAAAAATAAAAGAATGTTATGATGAAACACTGGACTTACCCGAGCTAAATGCCTTATCCATCTTAAGTACATCTAAAATATGAATAGAGTCGAGACACATGACCAGCTGAATAGATGTGCACCACTTGTGAAAGTATGGTAGGCTATTAAGGTGCAAGCCTTAGGTGATAAACTCTGATGCAGATAGTTGAATAATAGACATAAGATCAGCTGATTTTATACAAAGAAAACACTGACACTATAATTATTGTTATTCATTAATTCTCCAAACTATAAGTATTAATATTTCCTAGTAGTTTCTGCACTCTGATTGGCTTATTTACCCAATATCACAAATTGTTGTCCTGGTTGGACAGGGTAAAACAAACATCTGCATTTGTTATATGATGTTAGATGCAGCTGGTTTAAAGACCGGTCATTGTATCGAGTCTGTAGATAAACTGGCTGAAAAAGAGAGCTCAGTGAGACATCTGCTGAATTTATGCTGTATGAGTATTGATTAGTTGTGTCATGCAAATAGACGAGTCTTTTGTTTCTATGGCTGCCAAAGTTAATTCCCAGTGGTCACCTTTAAGTCTACTGATGACAAATGGTCAGGGAGACTTTGTGGAAGAAGGAGCGAGGGGCTGGTTCATGTAACTACACCCTGATGGTGGAGTAACGTGGCACGTGCAATTTTCTACAGGCACATTTGTACAGGAAATTATTCCGACCAGTCTATGTTGTTACTGCGTTACTGCAAACAGATAAGCCACCTATCCTCATTATTTTTATTCAAATAAAATGCTGTTTGTACAGTATACCATTATCAAGAAGGAGCATTACTTCTTTTTGGCTTGTAGATTATCACACTGTATTATATGTATGTTAGTGTGAAGAAGAGTCAGTTAAACTATGAGTCTATAGCTAGGTTTCCATCCAAATGCTTCACAAATTTAACGTATTTCGAGTAAATGGGCAAAAGAAGATGTGAATAAATACTTGTTCCCATCCACTACTCTTATGTTATTAGGGGTTGGTTCATCGAGACAAGCAGCAGGTGGCGCCAATCCTCCTCAGAAAAACCATCATACCATTGTAGAACATGAGGGCGGAGCATTGAGGAGATGTTTTGATCTGCAGAAACAGCTTCTTCCATCTTCTTATCTCTGAGCAGAAACAGCTGATCAGTCATGTGAATTAAATTAACCTCACAGGAGCATAAAAAAGCTTTTTGCGAAATTGAGCTTTTTCCTTAATTTTACCTATTCCGTTCCTTTCCAAATGACATACTTGAAAATGTGCATAAAATATATCAATGCATTTTTATGCCGATGACACACAGTTATACCTCCTAAAACATACTGATTTAATAGCATGCTATTTAAATTGTCAAATTTGGCAAACTAGACCTACACCAATATCAAGTCAGTAAATTTTGGAATTCAGAAACCTCACATTCAGTGATCACTAAATTAAAGGTACTCCATACCACTGTATATTTATGTACCAAGAAATGTGGTATCAATAATGTAATACAGCAACTCCAAACCAACACAGAGTCCTGGTTAATGGAATGTCTATGGACCAAATTAATTGACTTTATGGTACCCTGTCATGTGACACATGTAAGATGCTTTGTTGCCATCTATGTTCAGAGTTTCTTTGTATGGTTGGCTTCAGTGTGAATTGTTTCCACTTCATAACCAGAAATTACTCAGAAATGTTGCAGATCTTGCTCTTCAATTGTCTGCAGTCCTGCTAATCTGGGTCATGCTTTAGTACTCTCTACCAGACAAAGAGACAGCTGGCAGTTCACAATCTGTTAGGACAAAAGTTTGAAAATGCATTCTTTTCTTAATCTCATTTTCCTTATCTCTTGTCATCTAATTCCTTCACTGCGCATGTAAATCCAATTTTGCTGCTTTCATTGTCAGTGTGAGGACGCATTGTTTTGATTTGTAAATCAACTTCATCTTTTCTGCTGCCATAATTTGGATTCTGTTCTGCTGATTCATTGTTTATCTCTTTTCAAGGTTTGATCTGTTGAAGAGGATGAGTAAATAGTGGAATAAGATACAGGGATTCCTTATCCGAAGGATAGTTATTCACAAATCCAAACTGTCCAGCATATTTTTCACCTTGAAAAAAACATGCCACTTGTCTGAATAATAAGTGTGTGCCATAAATATTCCTGTAAATGCTCACTTTCATTATAACTCATGTCAGAAAGGGTCAGCATAACATGCAAGCAGGGACCTCATTTCCATTGTTTTTTTAGCTAGGTTTTAAATCCTCACAAATTAAAAGCTGCCATAATGGAATGTGATTTTCAGCCTGGTGTGTGATCCCTGTCGCATTTGTTTGGTCCGCTGCATGAAAGTACATTCTTGCTCCACCCTCAGGCTTTGGCTGCTCGGAATTTGAATTTTGTAATTGAAGAATTAATGGAGTCAGTAATCAAGCAATTAATCAGTAGTTACAGTAACAGCTTGCTTGTTCTTAAGGAAAGAGCTTTCTTTTGCAGATTAGGCAGTGTGTCGAACATACTGTATATGAGAAGAAATACTGTAATCCCACAACAGCATTCATGTCGCTGATTTAGTCTATTCTGTTCAGAAATCAGATGTCATGTTAATGTTGCTGCACTGCAAAAAAGTGGGGATTGCAAAATCTGGAATTTATTTATTTTTATGGATTTATTTATTTCTTTTTTTTGTGAATGTGTGTGTGTGTGTGTGTGTGTGTGTGTGTGTGTGTGTGTGTGTGTGTGTGTGTGTGTGTCAACATAATGCAGTCGTCTCAAGTCTTCCTAATTCACCTTTGAGCTAATCTGATGTTCATGTACGTCTTGGTTTGCAGACACCCAGACGCCCTTTTCAGAATGTCATACACCATTTTCAAATTTTATTATTTTGTTAATTTGTTTCCTAAAATCACGGTGTCAGTAACAACTGACTCAATAACAATTAATAATTTTTATTTTTGATTACCTATTTAAATGTGACAGCAATTTCACTTTATTCATCTGCCGCATCCGAAGAGAGCCCTCATCTCGCAGAGTTCATTACTCTGTTTATAGATTAAAACTTGTTTGTGTGACAGTTGCTCTCCTCATGACAAATGTGGAGATTCACTTTCACTATTTGTGGCTTAACAACACATTTAGCTGTATTTATCAGTCATTTCACTGCAGGTTGTAACTCTAGCACTTTCTGTGTGAAGTTCATATTTTTTTCCCTCATGTTCACATTGATTTTCTGAAAGTTCTCCAGTTTCCTCCCACATTCAAAAACATTCAGGTCAGGTAGATTAGAGGCTCTATAAATGTTTCTTGTTCTCTGTGTTTGCTCTGTGACTCACTTCCGAATGTTTCCCTCTCTTTTACTTAGAGAAGAAAAAAATCTGTGACAATGATGAAAGCTAATATTGAAGAATTCAAACTTAAACAATGATGATCCTGTTATCTCATCTCAGCACTTACATACAGCAATTTCTGTAAGGTATATGTATTGATTACTGAACGCCATAACGTAATCTTTAACAGTAAATTGGTGAAAATATGATTCACTTCCATTAGCTTTACCATGTTCTGATACATTTCTTTTTGAAGTCGCACAGGTGTCATACATGAGCACTGAAGCTTAAGTAATTAGCATGTTAGCCGTGTAACAAGCTGTCTCTTCATTGATCTGTGGTTCCACAGGATGGCTGGGTGGGATTTTAATTCAATCTCAATAGTCTAGATAATAAAGATACCACAGCTCACTATACAATAGTATCTAGATACTATATGGTGTGGTACGTACTTGTGTAGTGATTCATGACTGATAAAGATGGCTTTGCTGCTGTGAATCCAATTATTGTATCGGGGACATTCTGTATATGTGTATCTTAATGTTTTCAGCCCAATTTTAATGCCCATAATTTACATGACTTGTAAATGTGTCTCCCTGCTGTCTCGTATTCCTGCTTGTATTTGCACCGCATGTATTTAACCATTATTCACTATGCAACCGCATGAACAACTGTGAGACAAGCTGGTATTGTCAAGTAGAAATCAGGAGGATAACAGCCGCTGAATCAATTAAATGAACATCAGTTATTGAGGTACACTCCATAGCTACCATGGCATCATCTCTCTTGCACACAGTAAATCTTAATCAAAGAGCACATTGTTTGTATTTCCACTGTTTCCTCTGGCGTGATACATAAAGCGTTACACAAACAAATTCCCCGGTCCCATTTTGGCGTGCTGGTTTGACATCCCAGTCACATACGTGCCTTTGAGGAACTGTGAGTTGTAATCAGACATTTCCAGATATCTCGACTCGATTGAAGGACTGGTGGGTGGCGAGCTTCCTTATTATTTATGTCCCCCCAGTCTAACATATAAATCACACAACACAGCAGTCAAAGCTGCTTTTCTTCCCTGCTTTCCTCTTCCTGCAGAGATACAGCACTGAACTTGGCGGCTTCATTGTGATTTTATTTTATGTGACTAAGATTGAGAATGCGAGGAGGACAGTGCACCCAGAAACAAAAAAAGGATACAAGGCACTCCATGAAGGTTGTTTGTTTTGGTTGTATGTATGTATGATTATGAGTGGCTGCAACAGAAACACAAATTTAAATAATATCTCTCAATGTTTACTTTTTTGAGATATCTAATTTGCAATGTTTCATGTTTTTTTTGGAAGAAGTCACATGATAACCTCAAACATGCATTGCACCTGTGCATTCAATTATCTAACGCATCTCTTCTGTCTCTCATTTCATTCCAGTGAGCCCTAATCCTCTTTCCAAAGAGTGGGAGACCAGTCAATGAATTATGAATGTTAAACAAGATGACCTCCTCTCAGCAGCAGATGATGCGAGGTCCTAGGTGGAACCGGGCCTTGTCCGACCCTTTGTTTGTGCTGCTTCTGGCCCTCCAGCTGCTGGTGGTGGCAGGGCTGGTGCGTGCTCAGACGTGCCCCTCTGTCTGCTCCTGTAGTAACCAGTTCAGCAAAGTCATCTGCACCCGACGAGGCCTGCGGGATGTCCCTGATGGCATCTCTACCAACACACGCTACCTGAATCTGCAAGAAAATCTCATTCAGGTCATAAAGGTGGACAGCTTCAAGCACCTAAGACATCTGGAGATCCTGCAGCTGAGCAAAAACCACATACGCAAAATCGAGCTGGGAGCCTTCAATGGACTGGCCAGTCTCAATACCTTGGAGCTTTTTGATAATCGCCTCACTACTATCCCAAACGGGGCATTTGAGTACCTGTCCAAACTAAAGGAGCTTTGGCTGAGAAATAACCCCATAGAGAGCATTCCCTCCTATGCTTTCAACAGAGTGCCCTCATTACGGCGGCTGGACCTTGGGGAGCTCAAACGGCTCTCCTACATATCTGAGGGGGCATTTGAAGGGCTGAGCAATCTGCGCTACTTAAATCTGGGAATGTGCAATCTGAAGGAAATTCCCAATCTTATTCCCCTGGTGAAGCTGGATGAACTGGAGATGTCAGGGAACCAGCTCTCTGTCATCCGACCTGGCTCCTTTAAAGGGCTCATCCATTTGCAGAAGCTATGGATGATGCATGCCCAGATTCAGACCATAGAAAGGAACTCTTTTGATGACCTGCAGTCACTAGTGGAGCTCAATCTAGCCCATAACAATCTTACCCTCTTGCCCCATGATCTCTTCACTCCTTTACATCACCTCGAGAGGGTGCACTTGCACCACAACCCGTGGAATTGTAACTGTGACATCCTCTGGCTAAGCTGGTGGCTTAAGGAGATGGTGCCAGCAAACACCAGCTGCTGCGCCCGCTGCAGCTCACCATCACACCATAAGGGGCGATACATTGGCGAGCTGGACCAGAACTACTTTCATTGTTATGCTCCTGTTATTGTGGAGCCTCCCGCAGACCTAAATGTGACAGAGGGAAGTGCTGCGGAGTTGAAATGCAGAGCCAGCTCCTTGACCTCAGTAAGCTGGATTACACCTAACGGTTCCATCATGACACACGGCGCGTACAAGGTCAGAATCTCTGTGCTGAATGACGGCACTCTGAACTTCACCAATGTTACCATGCAGGACACAGGCACGTATACATGTATGGTCAGTAATTCTGCGGGTAACACGACAGCATCTGCCACACTTAATGTGTCCTCTACAGAGAACAGCAGCTTCAGCTATTTCACCACAGTGACAGTGGAGACCATAGAAACGCCACATAATGAAGGCTTCACCACTGCTGTGCAGCAGAAGGTAGGCCCCACCCCCTCTGCTGGCACATGGGAGTCTGTTTCACCCACCTCTACAACAACCACCACAGTCCGGACCCCGCTCTCCACCCGCGCCACAGAGAAGACTTACACAATTCCCGTCACGGAGCTGGTTGGGGACGGCTCACTGAACGGCTTGGATGAAGTCATGAAGACGACCAAGATCATCATTGGCTGCTTTGTTGCAATCACACTAATGGCAGCTGTCATGCTGATAATCTTCTACAAGATGCGCAAACAGCACCACCAGCAGAACCACCACGCACCCACACGCACCATTGAGATCATCAATGTGGATGAGGACTGTGTAACAGGAGGCCCAGGCATGGAGGGCCACCTGACTCTGCCTCCTCTTGAGCACGAGCACCTCAACCACTATAACACCTACAAGACTGCATACAACCATGCCTCCACTATCAACTCCATACACAGCTCAGCGCATGAACCTTTGTTAATCCGGGCCAGCTCAAAAGACAATGTACAAGAGACTCAAATCTAATACTTTTTTTTTTTTTTTTTTCCAAAATGAGACACTATAAAACTGATGGAATTACATAAAGATATTACTGACAGGACATTACTGACAATTGCTTATGAGGACTGTAGCTCAAACATGGAGGTTTGGAAACGTGTCTTTGGCAAATCAGTGACTGGTTATGTTTATTCAATGACTTTGGGAATTAGGGTATGTCTACTGTTTCAAAAAGTGTCTTTACAAAACAGAAGTTATTTATTTAAGAAAAAAAGTATTGTGGTTAAATCAAGAAAAAACTGTATTCTGCAATTATTTTTTCAGCACTTAATTCATGCTTTTATTTTCTTCCTCTCATTTCACATGATTGGTTTACTAATATGCTTTGAAACTCTGTTTGAAGACATCTGTCGAAGAAAAACTCCCAAACCAAATTATTGTTCATTTCTGGTAAACTGCAGACTTTAGATCAGATGAGATAGTGACCTCATTTCCCCATGTATCAAAGGAATCTAGAAATCTAGTGATCTTCTCCAGCTGTGGATTAAGTGATGAAATCTTTTGTGACCATCTGTAACTGAGATGAATTAAACACTTGTTCATAATTTTACAGTGAGTGACAGAACTGTCAGTGATAAAATTTGATCATAATTCACTGTTTAATTATAACTGTCACATACATATTAGGCACTCTCTACTCTGTCATCAATAGACTGAGGATCGTAAATGAGGGGAATATGTCCTGCGTTCTGCTGTTGTAAAAGTCGAGGCTCACTATTAGGAGTACATTTCAGTAAAATTAAATTTATTGATTAACTGTGAAATACACTTACATTTGTCTTTGTGTTCCTAATGTATATGCTAAATATTGTTTGATCGATAATCGCCACTTTTTTTGACTCAAGACATGTTGTTATTATTGTAGAGAGCATTCCATTAATTGCATTAAGACCATTTTAATTCTGAAGGTCGTGATGCAGGAGCAGCATTAATGGGTCCTTAAGAATTAACATAATTGTGATTGGGAATAGGGAAAAGTCTTGTGGAAAGTGTAGCTCATCTTAAATTGTGGCAAATGCCAATTCCGCTGCCTCCAAATGTTTCCAATGTATCATGGCCTCACCTTTACCTTACAGTGCTTTGTACTGTTGCATATGAAGATGATTGCTTTGAAGCCACCCTTTTCATGCTGGGACCCCTTACCTCATCTGCAGCACTGCAGGACTGAGTGCTATCAGGAGCAGACTGATGAGCTGAAGAAAGAGCGCAAACCCTTTATACAGCTGTCTGAGCACATTGCCTGTCATCTGTGTGCCACATTTCCACATGGGCAGTGCCTGGCAGCCCCAGATTCACACCCTGCCCCTGCCAACCACAGGACTTGGCCCTGAGCGGCAGGGCTTATGCTGCAAGAGGCTTTAGGGGTGAATGTGTGGGATCGGGCATCAACCAGATGTTTGGGTTGCACCTGCGTCTCTCCCTCTCCCTTAGCGACAACACAATTTCCATTTTAATTGATGTGCCCATGGGCTTTGGATGGACACAGCTCCGCAGGCGCCCATACCCTGGAAACCATTTCAAACCCCCACCGTGAAAAATGGCATCAGGCACCATAAATGCACAGGTTAGGCAGACATTTGTCAGATCCAACACTTAGAGAGATATCCCAGGTTTATTTTTAGCAAATTAGTGCAGTTTTTGCTCCCCTAGGAGTTAAATATACAAAGAGGTCAAGCCACTGCCATGCATAATTCAGCTTTGTGTTTTCATTATATCAAGATGTTACAGCAAGGAATTATATAGAAAACTCCTCATAAAAACTGCTATTACAGATACAGATAGTGGCACATACCTTCTGTGGTGTCACCATGCACACCACTAACCTTAAAACTGGAAGTGGAGCTGCACCCAAAATCCATAAAAGTATGGTGTGAGTTTCAACCACTTGGCTTCTGTAGGCTTGAGCGGTGTCGGTTACTACAAAAAAGTACATGATTTGCCATTTCACAAAGATCAGTCAGCCTGGATTACAGTGGACTCTACTGGGAATGGTAGAAGCAGAAATAAAATATCAACACATCCACAGAAACATAACACTCTCAAGCTTATGAGCTGTAAAGTTAGTAGCTTGTTACAGTGTCTGCTGTCCTTCCACTGGGCAAAACCACTCTGAAGTATACTAGCTAGCTTTATTCTCGTCATCCTTAAACAAAGGGCATCTGAGTACAAGTTTGGTAAGAGTTCACTATCCCACATTCAAAGTGAAGACATCTGAACAAAATGTCATCAGGTGGACATAACTATAAACAAACTCCTTGAAAGCCTACATGGAGAGAGTGCTTTCTACTGAAAAAGACAAATTTTAACCTAAAAGACAAAAAGGCTACTTCATCTTAAATGCTTCTACATCTTTCCAGTAGGGGGAATAAAGGAGATACAGCAGCAGTAGGATATGAAAAGACAATTAAATTAAAACAAGATAGCAATCTAAAGCCCTATTCACACAAGACTAGTATTACCTGGGGTCCTCTTGTGATATGTAATACAATAACTGCACAGATTATGTAATCTGTTACAAACTCTCTAGCAAATTACCTTCTATATTTCACCCAATGCTGAGGTAATCTGATAATATTGGTCCCGTGTGAAGCAGCATCATTTTATTTGAATTTTTTTTATTTATATTTCTCCTCCTCCTCCAGGTTAAGAATTATGGAGGCTGCAGTGGAAACTATTAATGGGAGCTTTGATACCATTATGGGTGCAAATGCACGAGGCAAGTTATCTACTCAGTATGGAAACTGTTTCAAGATCATTTGATAATGAGATTATTCTGGAGATTTGTTCAGTAAACACAACTTTATTTATTCACTTTGAATGTAGTGCACAGAGATTCCTAAAAACATGGGGTCCCTGAGTAATTTTAGTTCAGACCATTAGCCCATATCAAGCTTTCTTTCGGCTCATTCAGACACTATTAATCTCATAATTATACTTCTGTGGAGTTTGGCACATTTGTAAACCATAGAATGACCTGAGTGTGTGTCATTAAGTCTGTGTTTGAGTTCCTAGTGGTGGGATGTGGATCACAATTCTACTCAGTTTATGTAAGAGAGTGTAACCATCTTCCCTTTTTGCCTTTAGTTGGAGGTAAATCGTCTGAAAATTTAAATCGTAAATTTGTTGCATTTTAGTCGAGCTGTCTCATGTATGTAAGATATCTAAATATTTTTGGTCAACATTATTATTTTTTTCACGTTCTTTTCTTTTCTTCTGAGATTGAATGCTGTTCTAGTGGTAGATTTATATGAAAAAAATACATTTTGAGAATAAAACAAAACAAAAACAAAAATTTTTAAATTTTGATTTTACATGTGCCAACAACCTGTTCTAAAAGTGAAAAAGAGAAACATGATGTAAACGAATAAGAGATTGATTTTCATGTAAGCATTCTTTCATGACCTTTAAAAGATATGGAGATCGATTATAGAGACCAGAGTTTGTAGTTCATACACAAAATATGGTTAAAATAAACTATTGTTGTTTTTCTGTATTGTCTGATTCTTGTTTTCACACTGTGGAGGATTGACAGAGATAACAGTGTAACATTAAAACAAACTTTAGGAAACAAAGTAGGTTATTTTTCTTTTCCTCTCCATTAACACTTTTTTTAAATGATTCATTTTTAGTAATTTCAGTATTTATTACAACAATGATAACTCTTTCAAACCAAATTGATTCATTTCAATTGGCTCTTTTATCACTTTTGATCATAATAATTTATTATGGTTTCTAGTCCTCATCAACATTAGGAAAAAAATAGGATCTTTCATTTCATCTTTATCTATTTTTAATACTTTTGTTGTCATTCTTTACAACAGTATTTATGGAAATGCAGGTTCACGGTAATGATGCAATGATAATGTCTTCTTTACATGGATATAAGCATACACTCTAAAGTGTAGTTACATGGCGTCAGTATAAAACCAGTCACTCCAGCAAGTGAAATGAAATTACAGGCATTCATCTTTGTACCATTGCTGCAGGGATGCACTGACATGCAAAGCCATAGAGGACTGAATATGTGAGACGGTGTTTCAAAGCACAACATACCCAAACATGCAGTACATTCATTATTCTGCTAGTATTCTGTGAAATTCTTAACTTAAATAATTTAAAATGATGTGTCTTAACATACATGAGGGGTCCAGTTACCTTAAAACTTTCCAGTTGAGGTGACAATGATAGAACTTGGAATCATACTTTAAGTATTAAAACTGTGCCTTGTGCATTTTTTTTTTCCAGAAACCCTTAAAAATGTAATCATGATAACATAACTATAATTCAGACAACACTCAGAGCACACAGACGTGTCCCTGTGAAGCAGTATCTCATGGCATCCAATCTAATGCATTAAACCCAACACAATTTCAAAACCTGTTAGGTGGGGGCGACCTCATAGTCTAAAGCACTGAAAGTATTATTTCCTTTTTTCAGAAAAAAGTATTGATCAGTTTTAACCATATTCTAGTGATGCCACTTTCAAACTGCACATCTCTGTGTGATGCTATCTGTTCAGTAAAATCCAATCATCATACTATTTTGTTAGCTAATAAAAGTGTATTAGTAAAGCATCATGTGATTGGGATCTTATCGTGAACAGATTCCAGCGCAAGACAAACAAGATGATTGCACTTCGTAATTCATTTCTCCATCATTAGCTATTGCTCCACTTGGTAAATTAGCCGAGTGAAATAAGATTGTGATCATCACGTGATACCACAAAATACAAGGCCACAGTAAATATTTGGATCCACGTGAATTCACATCCCTTTGGGTCAATCAGGAGCAAGCAAACGAAGGTTGAAGTGTTGGATTGATAAGCGGATTGCAAAATGTCTCACAGTCAGAAAACGTATAAATGATAGTGGATCCATCGTTTGTGCTCCTCTTTTAATGTTTTCTTACACAAGTGACAAAAAGACAGCTCATTAATCATTCCCTCGCTTCTTTAGAGCAGACCAATATTTTATGTGAGACAGTGAAACTCTTATATGATGCTGAAAATAAGGTACCAAAATGAAACTTTAAATCAGATCTTCTTCTCTTGATGATATGTTATTATTCCAAACCTGAAGCAGCTTCGGCTGAGGTTGATACTGCATATCTATACTGACAGTCTATTGTTTACATCATACTTGAAGTCCTCCTCCTATCCTTTTTTTCCTTCCATCTAAGCCAACACGTCTTAGACCCTCATGTAAATTCAGTCATGCTTAAGGCAATGCTAATGTAAACAGCCTCTCAAGGAGGGCCAGAAAGGATGTGACATAAGATCAGAACATATAGATGAAAATTACATATTGAGATCTTAACCATACAGTAATGTCAATCAGTATCAATATTAAGATAAAATCAAATGTAATGTGAAAAGGTCATTCGTAGCAATAAGCCCACTGAGACTCTTTACTTAATTCTACAGCTGCATGGTTACATAAGTAAGTAGCTGCAACACATGTGTAAGGTATGCTAGCTTTAAGATACCACACCAGTCCAGTAATCATAGATGAGCAGGCATGGCTTTACTCATCTACACTGTCACAGTTCCTCATTTTGCTTATTGTATTTGTGTATTGTATCCATCAGAGGTCAAGCTGGTGCAGTGGCAGCCTCTGTCAAACAAAGCATAAATACAAAAAGTTCTGTGTGATGTAGGAATACAATACTGTTAACGGCAAAGTGATAAATGAATTGAGATGAGTATTTTCCATGAAAAAAAAAAAGTTCAAATGAACCTACTTGGAAATTGACAGCTATAATCAGATATATCAACTGGCAGCCACTAATTGAAAACACTGCAAAAATGTGTATGGTGAAGACCCTAGATAACAGGGAAACACAGTGCACCGCAGTTCTACCTGTTCAATTAATTCAAAAGTTTGCTTCTTCTTTCAAAAAAGGTGAACTTATCCGTCCTTTTCATCTTTGATCAGGAACAAGCTGAAGTGTGCAGTCTACTCCTTGAGGAAACATTGCATTACAATGTATAATGCCAACTGGTCTGCTCTTTCAAGTGTGTGACAGGTTGGTTTTCATAATAGTTGGCGATTCAAAACACAGCCCAGGGCCTGTTCCACTGGCTCCTCACTAATGCACCATTAAACTCTTCATTTTCTTATTTATTCTGCTCCTGAGGCTCAAGTAAGTTAATGGGTGCTTAATGCCAGTGCACTGTTTGGTATGCGTGTGTTTTTCTTATGTGTATAATATTTGAGGTTAGATTGAACACTGCGTAGAAAAAAGATGTCAGAAAATGTTGAGCAGCAGTTTATTTATTTTTTGCGTTCCTCATCATGTTAGACTTACACTTAAGCTCTGTTTTTAATACAAACTAACCCCAAACATGACCATGAAATAAATGTAAAAAATGTTTTTGCAGTTATTCAGACAGGACAATGTTCATAAAGCTCTGTAAATTCCAGGTACTATAGATAGTAAAGCTGTTGTATGCTCACACCAGGTTAAAGCAGGTCACACCAGCTAACACAAATGAGGTGTATATGGACATTTTTAAGGGTCTCATATGAAAATATTTAATGATCACTGCCAAAAGCTGCTTTGTGTACAGTAAACTGCTCCCCTGCAGTCACAGTCTTTTTCAGGCACAAAGGACAAAATTTGTCTCTTTTAGCAATGGCAGAAAATCTATGACACAAGCAGCAGGTGCAGATGCAGTATATACAAAAGTTTAGCCTCAAAGATATAATAAATCAAGGACATAAGGCAGCTTGTGTGGACAGACAGCACAGACCTGAATGTTTCCTGGTAAGCTTTCTGCACCAAGGCAAGCTCTAGATTCATAAACATACCAGCCAAAACATGAAAAAGAGAGAAAAATAGACATTTTTGTATGTTTAATTTATTTGATGATGTGCCCTTATTCACAGCCTCCTCTGCCCTGGGACCTCAAGCAGCCAGATGCCCTGAGATGACAGTTCCTCTTTTGAGGTCAGTAGCTGCCCTTTTCTTTCAGATTCTGCATCACAACAGACGAGCTCAAAATAAGATCAAATAAAAATGTGTTATATGTCATCAGGGAGAAGAAGAACACTATTAGCATGTACTGTGTACCAAAGGTTACACATTGACAGAGTATGGACCGAAGATAACTTGAGCAGACAGATGGATGGATGGCACCTGAGAAGCAGCAAGTCAGTGATTTGCCATGATTAACTGCTAATTCAAAATACAAGACAAATATGTGGCTTTAAGCAAGTTAATGCTGGAATATGCAGTTGGATGAGTGGAAAGTGAGTCTGGCTTTGGACTTATCCAAATTTGTAGGCTGGTGACATCTACAGTGACTTAATGACAACCAGATTCTCCCACATGCTGCAGAGACGATCAACAGTTAAAGAGCAGGAGGGAGAGCCCCTGACGTCCTGTCTCCAGGACACCGTTAGGGTTGATGGTGACGCACACTGCAATGGAAGCTGGATGCCTGCAGCCAGCTCTTCTTTCTGGCAGTGAGGAATCCACCACTGCTGTGAGAGTAGGGTGGAGGGGTGGCATCACATCAAACAAGAGGAGACAAGATGCCTTTGTGAGCAGGAGATCACCTGAATTTGTGGTAAGTCCCCCACCTTAAAGAGATTCAGTAGTTAAAACGTATAACTTGTTCCGTTAAAGAAGATGCAATATCAGGCTGCGGTCCACTTGATGCTGTGGTAACATTTTGAATGGGTTTTAGGAGGGAATCTTTACTTACCACCCAAAAGCAATGAACTGCTCCATGATTGCATGGGCATGCCAGCTATTCAAAATAAACATGATGGAAGAGTGAATAAAATATAATCACCCTCTTTACACTACAGAGGTTGAGTTGCACCATTTCACCATGTGTCTCTGGTGTCTATGAAAAAATACATCATATACCAAATATATCATCTTTGTTTTCCCCTAAATAATGCATCATAGAGACTTTAATTAGACGAAAAATTGAAAAGTACTGTGAGGCCCTGAAATGCCTCTAATTTCAAACTTATGCCACTAACATACAGGAGAGCAAAGTGAAGGCAGAGCTTTCCTCCTGGGTGACTTACTTCTTTCACGTAAAGCTCCACATTGCTACACCAGAGGGCAGTCAACAGGTGTAATTACCACCACTGTGTTGTCTAAGATCAGCAGTGCATTGTTGGAACACTAAGATGTGCACGCCATAACCGCTTCACAGGCGAAGCCGAGGTCCACGCAACAATTTTTTAGTGGCCCGTGCAGGCAATTGACATGTCTGACGGCAGCTTCTGTCCTATCACCAGGGCACGTCTGTTAGAGGATAATGGAGTAGAGCAGAGTCACAGTGCAGCTTCTGTCATCCACCTGCTCTTCAGGGGTGCTCAAACTCTGAGCATGCAGGATCTAAAAAAAACACTTTCCATCATCGAGCTTTCCTTCACTGTCAGAAGAATTACTTCCTGAGGGTGTGTTCACCATGTTTGTACTTAACAGAAATACAGCAACCACCCACCTGCATATACAGTGGACCAGTGGGTAACCAGCCATATACGCACAGTCCTTCTGTCTGTCTCTAACATGTGCACATATGCACATGTGTAGACAAAGCCCTGTAATAATGGTCAGGCTTCGTTCTGTGTGGGCGATGGTTGGAGGTGCTGTCGGCCGCTACAGCGCTCAGTGTCTGTGTTCCCGTGGAAACTGTAATAGTGGGATGCATTAACTGACCCTGTTTAACATGCCAAGAATTAGCCATGCATAGAAACCCTAGTTTTAAAATATGCACCTCTTACAACCTTTTACTCCAGTTCTCCAACTACATATTTCAAATGTTTTTAATAAATCTAGTCAAATCAACATTTCTATTTATTAAAAGTGCTGTAAAAAAAATAAATAAATAATAATAATTAAAAAAAATAATAATAATAATAATAATTCCACACAGATATAAAGCAGGGTTGACATGAAGTAATTGCATGCACACACACACACACACACACACCAGTGGTAGCACAAAAACAACATGACATAAATACAATACATAGAGTTGTGGTTGTTTTTATTATATTCAGTACATTTTTAACTGAAAAGATATGTCTAACCGTTTTGTTTGAAATGGAACAGCAGCCACAAATGATGTCCATTAAAGACCAGCACTGAACGCACTGAGGGATGTGGAGGGGGACAAACCTTTCAAGCATGACTAATATGTAGGCACTGGGTAATATCCTCAATGATTTCAAACTAAGAGCAGTATCCAAAGCAAGCAGATGACTAGTGAACCAACTATAGGTGTATTTCGTGCTCTTCTTGATCTTGGTTTGGAACAAATTGCTGGTAATCTTAGAAACATCTTTCACAAACTTAGAATAATAAAGTATGCTGCTGATGAAAGTTTGCAGCAGAGGTCAGAGGTCGTAAAATTGATAAAAGTGATGTCTTATTTGTGTATCAAAACTCCAATCATCCAAATATGCTCCAAAGCTCTGAGGTGCCTCAGAACTTTGTACATGGGCAGCTTCTCTCTCTGGACCTTACAGCAATAGAAAAATATCCGTGTCTTACCTCTGCGCAGCTGACAGGACTTCTGTGACATTCACAAGTTGATGTGATCAATACAGTAAACCACTAAGGGGCTGACATCTTTGGGTGGTATGGAAATGCACAGCTGCACGCCATCTGTATAGCAGTGAAAATCAATGGTATGGTCCCATTCAGGGAGCAAGAAGACATCCATGTCACTAATCAAGTGATTAGAAGTTTGCAGGTGGTATCTTTTCTCTGTCACACACATGCATAATACACAATACATGATGTTCTAACGAAAGTATGATATATAAATATAAAACAAAATGCATGCCTGAACCAACCATGTAGTATTTATTCCACCAAGAGTGGCATGCATGACGATGTGGCCATGGGCATACATTTTGTAGTTCTTAGAGCGAAAAAAATAAAGAGAATTCAAGCACAGTGCTTATGTTTACATAATATGCATGTTAAACTGCTGGCTCTTTATAACAACATTCACCGTTTTGCAAATCCAATTTTGCTAATGGAGGAGTTTGAGACTTCGAAGATGTGGTCATTAAATCCATTTTCAAATTGTCAAAGCAATTAAAAATGATGCACAGTTTAGACTGATGATGTGCTAAGAGCTGAGAACAGGGGACTCTGTATCAGAAGCTGAAACTTGTCAGACTTTTTATTGCAATCTGGTGTGGCGTTCACACTGATCTTACACTGTACTATGGTCTCTTGAGCAAACTTGTGCTGTGGGTGAATGGGAAACCTTGAGCAAATGATAGTCATGTAGTTTAAATGGGTCATTGCTGGAGAGGAATGATCAATAAGGTGAAATGGAAACCATCTGTTTCTGTCAGTTGGATATTAAACATATTGAAGTAAAGCTAAATCAGATTAATAATTTTGGGAAATTCTGAGTGTGCCATGACCTTGAATGTAACATGTTGTTTTGCAGTCCAGGAGCCACTGAATGCTACAGGGCATTCACATTGATCAAAGCCAAACCATGAGGAGGAATAGCCGGTAGCAAATTGCTGTTAAAACTTCACCTTTTCACAATAATGCCTGGATGGATGCATCATCACAGACCAAATGCACAGACTAGCATATTTTTAACTGAACACTTTACAGTACTGTTACTGAATTTATATTTTTCTGTCAGAAAGTAATGGCTAAATGGGTGCTGCAGGTACAGCAATAGGAAGTTCCAGCAAAGTCATAAATACCATACATTTAATGCCCTCCCTCTCTAGTTAAGTGTGTAATATACTGTGTGAGCCTACGGCTGGAATGGCACTCATCCTCAGCTTGGGAGTTCCATGAAGACTAAGCCATTTATTCTTCACCGTTGCCTGCAAATGTAAATGTGCATTTAAAATCTAACTCAAATGGGTTGTTGATGTTTGAGGATGAAACTGAAATGAAAGTAAAACACATTCTTGCTTTTCCCTCATTAGATTCAAATATGGGCCTTTCTTCAGTCCACAGAGTGGTGAAAATACACCTGAAGCTGTTTGGTAAATTGCAGAATGTGCCAGAGGAAGAGTGTGAGTTCAGCTGCCTGCTTACACTTCACATTAACTGACACAAACACATGGATGATCTGCATGGAACTTTGCAGGCCATCATACTGTAGGCACTCACAGTACCCTCTCACCCAGATGGATCAGTGTGCTCTCACACATCACCCTAACACATCATTCAGTCTTTGCACTGATCAGAGGTCAGATAAGCACCCCAACAGCAAGAGGGAAAGACTGTGCGAGGCTACTTCCACAGACTTCTCGCTAATGACATTACTAATAACACATGGGAGGAATGAACATTGCTTATAGGGCTCGGATACATGAATGCATTTAGACTAGTCTGCATTTAAGATGCATTCAGACTTCTCAAAACATCTGCTTTTGTCCATTACAAGCGTTCCATTGACTTTATATGCATTCTGGCTGCATCTTACTGTGTCTTAACCTCACTTACACTCTACAGTCTAGAGCACCAGAGGTTGACTAATAAACCCATGTGTTTTTTAGATTTCTTATTGTGTAATTTATTTAACCTGTGGAGCTGTAGAGGTTTAGCTCTTTGTCTTGTTTCTACTGAGGTAGAAAATATTCCTAAAGGTATTTAGTATGTGACTGAAAACTATGAATTCATTAGTCATCCAAATCTTTTGAGTAATGTACACCAACAATAATGACCATTTTACAGTGATGAATTATTCAAGTGTAATAAATTCAACTTAAATGGCTCTCAATATGTGTGCATAATACTCTTGCATAATGATACACATTGAGTGATTTGATGCTCTTGGATTTTATTGCCAAGGCAAGGTGGGACACTAGCAGAGAGACTGTGCTGATTTTATGGCCCATGATGATGACTGGCAAATGAGATGCTTGAAATTTCCAAGAGCCATTGTCCCGCATCTCTGTGAATTGGGTTCAGAGATTAAGTATCAGGTGCAAAAGGAAAGACACACTCTCTCTTACTGAAGATTCTTACAAATGTGATGTCTGTAAGCCGTAACAGCTAAAAGAAAAGTGGATAACCCATATTAATGTACCATATATCATGCCATGCCTTTATTTGGTCGCTGAAACAGAATGAGAGGCGAGGGGGGGGTAACAGAAAGAGGCCAAAGAGTGTTTCAGTTAAACATATGGGTGTTTCTTGGCCTTGCTATACAACTGGTCAATTTCAAAATATCATCTTCATCCCACACTTCAATGTGGGCGTGGGGATGTAGCAGTAAGCTGGTTAAAGTCATGATTCAGTTTGTCTCTGAATACAATGGGGAAGCAATATTTTAAAGTTTCTTCATATCAATATAAGCCATGCAGTAACTGATTTCTGTTTATCAGGGTGCAGCGGAAACAAGCTGTAAATACAAAATTGACATAGTTTCAGCTTTTAACAGTCACATCTGGCTTAGCCACTAAAATTGTCTGTCTGCAGGTCGATGCTGTTGAGACACTGAGACACTGATCTCAAAGAGGCTATAAAGCTCAGTAGAGCTGAGAATGTTTGATGATAATTATCTGCGGGTTCACAAATGACCGCTTTCATATACAAGTAGTCATGTGATCCAAAATCCAAAATTTAGAGTTGTTTTAAAATGAATGAAACCATGTGGAATTAGAAAATTTTGGCACGAATGAATGGATGCAACACATAAATATTAAAGCATAGAGGAAAGAGAGAACAATGGTGATGACCACTATGGCTTGAAGATCTAAGGCTACAGAAATAAGGACTAGCACAGTGACTCTTATTTTGGCCCCCTAAAGAAAATCAAACAGGTTTTCACAAATCCTGGATTGGGGGGGGGGGGGGGGGGGGGGAGAAAGAAAAGAAAGAAAGAAGAAGAAAAAGAAAAAAAAGAAAGAAAAGAAAGAAAAACATTGCCAGTGGGTGTGATCCAGACAGCAATTTCATTTCCTCAAAACACATTTGGAAAACTAAATTAGTGTTCTATAAACCTAATTTGTACAAGATAGGATTGCCTATCCTTCCTCTACCTGCTCCCATTCAAGTCAAAACATTAGTGTCAGGTAACAAAGCAACCAACAGCACAGCAGCTCGACACCTCCAGCACATGATTCAACTAAAACTCCAGCTCATCTCCCTTCCCTCGCCCCATGTGAACACGACTTTTTCCTTCCTGAATGAAGAATCTTCATATCGCTTCAGAATCTTCATCACCATAATCTCCATAACTATGTTACATTACGCAATTACAATTTCAACATTGTATTGTGTTTAATTTTGCTACACTTTTTGATAAAGAACAATAACAATATTATCTTATGCACAGTTATCTCATAATGATAAGACTGTGATGTAGAAAAAGGAAGAGGGCACTTTGTAGACATTGCATTAAGATTGAAAATCGAGTGATACAGTACAACAGGCACTTGAACTGCACAGTCTCTCTTTGAACATATAAATTACACTGGTTTAGCTCTAAAAGGAAGCTTTTGTATACTGTTGTATAACAGTGGGCCTGCAGCAACTGGCAAGCACACATTTGAAGGTCAGGTCTTAAGAGGTAAAATCCTTCTAACTGTGCCAATTCATTAATCTAAGGCTCAGTGCAGGAACAAAATGTATTTGGATGATGAATGTCCAGATCAAAGGCTTTTGCACCCCCAAAGGCATAGAATTAAACTGAAGTAAACCTCTAACTCTTCTTAAGAATGTATATTATGCTGATGGAACAGGTGATTTTTTTTCTCTATGTATATATCACTACCAGTCAAAAAATGCTTTTGTCTATATGTACTTTTTTAGAGGACAGAAAAGCAAAAGAATACTAAAATCATTTCTGAGACATAGTAACGCATTATGACAAATAAAATTAAACAATAAAAAGAAAATTCTGCATGATGTGTCCTGTTTATTTAGGGATAAACAGGTATGGGATGTAAAAAGACCTGCAGCTGTGATAATGGACAGTGGCAAGTATCCAGGTAGTAAACGGATGAAACCTGGTTGGGTCAGATCTCTACTTATCCCTAAACTTCTAAACATGATCATTCAGTGCCTCATCCATTGCCACCAATGTGTTCTATCCACACTGTGCCATCTCAGGAGTCAGGGTCAGGAGGCTTTGTCTGAGCCCTAAAACCTAATTCTCTGGAGCAATTCAGGCAAAAAGCTAAGAAAAGCAAGCTTTATTTTGAAAAGTCTGACTTTTATTCAGTTTAAGTGTCTACAAAAATCCCTAAAACAACATCAGTTTCCCAACTTTAAAACACAGCCCAGAGATTAATGTACTGTAATGTACAATTCACATATATTTCCAACAGACATTACATATTCATGATGTAGTCAACATTAAATAAGTATGGCGGCAAACATGCTTTTTCCCAGCAACTTTCTCCGACTCCTGATTTACAATAGATATACAAGAATGAACGTGACATGAGAACACGCGGACGTGCCGCAAATTCTTGTCTGGCTGTTAGTTGGCAAAACCAAACTACAAAGCACTCAAATGTTTCAAAAGAACTTTTCCACTCCATTTATTTTGCTATGATTATGAAGAAGCCTACAATTAAAAACTGTAATTATGTCTGTTGATATGGACTAATAGTTTGGTAATTTATGCAAATAATGTTTAACATCAAAAAGCTAAAAGGTCAAAAATGGCATCATCATTTCAACTGTATTGTTCCCCAACACCGGAGACAAATGCTATGTTTCCCACCCTCCATAACTTGTCCTAAACGGCCTTAATGTCACAGAGATTTTATTTTATTTTTTTTTCTTATCTTATTTATCCCTCATCATTTGTCTGACCTGGAGTTACACTATCATCCATAACTAGAAGAGATGCAGTTCCTAATGGTACCAACCCAGACACTTTCCGGGTCATGGTGACTATAATGCATTATGTCCAAAAATATCAAAAACCAGAAAAGTGATAAGGCACACTCTTGTCAGACTCCATGTCCTAGTAATTTATGTAAAAGTCCTTGGAATATAGGCTTTCTCAGGCAGATCACTGTGATTATACAGAAGTTGGAACTACCCTCTGTCACTGTTAAAAACTGAAATAACTGATCTTTATGTCACTTCAAGGACACGGTTTCCAACATAAAACAACACTAAAGAGATATTTTGACCATGACATCCCAACGATATACAAAGCCTTTGGCATTTCGGCATGAATCTCCCCAACCTTGCCTCCTTGCCATTGATGAGCTTACTGACTACACCAACGACCTCAGCCATGTAAATGTACTTCAAAGTTGAAATCTATGAGCGCAGTCTCTTGTTCAAAGGGCATTTCTCTCAGATTTAGAACAGCTCTCCAGCCAACCAAAGCAACTCCATCCATCCATCCATCCATCCATCCATCCATCCATCCATCCATCCATCCATTTTTATTATTAATTTATTTCATTTTTTAAAATCTTGTTTAGCCTCACACTTTACCCATAGCAGGTGTGATCTTGGAAAAAAAAAAATTCACCTCTTTGTCTAAGTAATGCTCTTTATTTTATCATCCATTGATTTATACTATCTGAGGAAGTCACCAAGTACTGACATAGCACAGTACCTCAACACCGGCAAACATGCACTGTTGTTCTCAAAGAGGAGAGTTGGGGGAGTTGCTGACAGATGCACAACTGCTAACCAGTTCTGAGGTAACTGATGGTGGTAAAAATGGTGACACAGACCCCGGTAATGGTGGAGCAGAGAGGAGAGGAGGTGGCAGAAGAGATTGGCTGATACCATTGTAAGAATTCAATTATAAACTGTAATCCGCCAACGGCATAGAGCCTTGTTCGTGTTCAAGGTTGTAATCAAAATAGCATTTCAGTAAATGTATTAGTTAGCAATGTACAATTCAGGTTAACAGTAACATCTCTTTTTTTAATGTAAAATGCAAAACTTAATTAGGCAAATGTAGTTTCCATCACCACAGCCACCACAAACCATTGCATATTATTACACAAAATTGTGCTTTGTTGGCTCTCACCACACACCACTACTTCCGGGCACGGGAAATTGGCCTAATTCTGATGTACAATACTGATAAGCTTGGCTAACAATGCAATGTGGTTGTAAAATGTTTTTTTTTTCTCCACAGTGAAAAGTGTATGAATCAGTAATGAAGCACAACAGTCCTTGTATGAACAAAGCCATTAACACAATGTCTGCCTCCCACATAAACTGGAAATAATCATACATTATTTTAATGTATTTCCAGCTCTAGTTCCATTAATATTCAACTTAAAAGAGTTAAGAAGTTCCTGCTTCTCTGTATCTACTTATTTAATACATCATGAAATGCTTCAAATGATGTACAGTCTGTAAAAACAAAAGAACGTCTACGTCTCTTTATGAAGATCTATTGAAGTTCTGTAAGAATTCATGATGTGACTGAAATATTCTGTTTCATTATTCCGATTATTATTATTATTTGATTGACAGTGAAGTTGTCAGGTAAGGCTTAATTAAAAAGCTTGTATTGGCCACAGTCTGGACACAGTAGTTACTGCAAAACAATGCAAGTAATTACACTTTGCACAGCAGTGATTTCAATGATAGAAGGAGACACATATAGTCCAGTAAAACACTTACTTCCTCTCAAACATTGCATTGTTCCAACACAACTTCAGACAGCTCACACACACCACTAGTTGCACACTATGGTCATGGACACTGTAGGTGTCAGGATGAATATTTTACCATTTTTCTAAAGAAGGATCTGTCCTTGAAAATGCATTAAGTTGCTCATTTCATGAGGAAACAGGCCACAGCAGTTGTTTGCATTAAAACACAGATCAGGGCCCAGAACAATTCTGAGATCCCACAAGTTTATTTTTTTCTTTTTTTTCCTAAGGACCATGGAGTCCTTGTTGGCTGCAGCAGGTTTTGTTCAGCAAAAGAAGCTTTACATTGTCATAATAGAACCCACAGAGACATAGTATACAATAAATGTAATAACATAACGTAATAAACATCACACACACAAGCAGAACAGGCTCCCAAAATGTAACAGATAGATACAATTTTAAAGCATAAAAAATCAATAAATAGATAAAATAAGATACAATAAAATCCAAAATACAGAACTCCAAAGGAGTTTTTATTACTGGTAAGTACACACTACAGTGAAACTGATGCAGGATGTGCAAAGAAAAAAACAAAATTATTGGAGGTTATCGTAAACACCAAAAGACAAAACAAATTTAAAATAAAAAAAAAAGAAAGAAACTTGCATGGCCTCAAAAAGGAATATGAACTTATTAGCGTCACTCATGGCATCAACAACTGATTACTAGCTGTAATGAGCTAACCATAAATTTACCTACCTACCGTCATTTTTCTGATATTCTGGAAATACAAACACATTTCATCATCTATGTTGTCATCTTATGTGCACAGATAATATTGAATAATAGTGTGATGCCTTAGTCCTGCCCATTCCCCTCCCCTTTTGTCCCTACCTAACACAAGATGGATTTCCAATTGGTGCAGGAAAGCTGCTATTAATGGGGTCATTGCATGAGAGTTGACTATATTTGCCATGATAGTGAACTATAAGCAGTTTCTGACTCAAATAATAGTTTTGCAAAGGATTGTTAACCACAGCTAATCCCATCTGGACAAGATTGTAGACCTGTTTCACAATCATGCCCGTCCATTGGCAAACACAGCTTTTTAGCTCCTAAAATAATAGATCTGAAGCAGTTTACTTTCTCCTCATAGAGAGCTGCTCATTTGCTGCATTTCTTCATATTCATTTACAGGACAAGCAGACTGACAGATGGGTGATAGTACTTTGCTGTATGTTACTGCATTTAGGTTTGTATAGAAGATTGCTGTTAATCATTTTACGTTGCAGTCATGACTCAGGCCAGATATTCAGCTGGCTGCAGGACTTCTAACAGAATGCAATATATTATAAACAGTATATGGTAAAGTGATGCGCAGTGGGAAGTCTTTTGATAATGCATTCATGAACAGCACTGTGAATACACATTTTGTGTGTGAATGTTCACTCATGGGCATAACATTCTTTCCCTTATGTGTAAAAGATGCAATCTTGTACTGATAGCTTACAGTACAGTCCACAGCATTGTCCAAGGAAAACTAATTAACTGATGCATTCCATTTCATCAGGGTCTGGGGAACCATCCATCACACTCGGGGGGACAAACAAAATACAGTACTCATGTAAATTAAAGTCCCAGAGAGCCTCTGGCTCAGGATAGATCATTTTCATTCACTTATTAATTTATTTCTTCACAACCATTTATCGGTGAGCCGACCGTTCGACCACAATGAGCTCAAGGGGAAGCGGAGAAAGGTTTTTCTTTTTATTCTCCCTGAAATCAATGGGCAGTGTCACAAATTGCATAATATTTGAGTCTGTGGAAGAATGGTCATTATGGTTCATTAGCTTTATGAAGGACACTTTGACTTGGTCTGTGCTGAAGAGCTGACACAGTTTGATGTATGTAAACTGAATATTTCTTTGATTTCTGGGAAGGAATTAATCAACGTTTTTCTTGACATTGGTAATGTGTGACTAGACCTGCTACCTTACAGTCAAATGTTGTGGATGGTTTCCATAGTCAAGGATTGGTTTCAGCCTACTCCACAGCAAAAGCTGGGTGAGCCCTGTAAAAAACAACCATACTTATTCTCTACATCAGCTGCAGCTGCAGAGCTACATCATGGCAGCTCACAAAAGAAATGCAAACAGCAGCTCTAAATGACGATTCTAAGTATGTGACAATGCACACTCATGGAATTACTTGACCTGCAGAAGAGCTTTTATGAGGATCTGGTGAAGAGGCAAGAGACTACAATTTGCAGTTTTTTCTCAAATGGTCATGAACTCAGCCAACAAGTTAGTCTTAAAATTACATTGATAATCTGAAGAAACACCAAAAGGCCCCACAAATTGAGTCTAAGGCCATATCCAAGCAGGTTAATGAACTGAAATCAGGACAGGCTGCAAAGGACACTATCTGTTTGAAAAGATGAATTACCTGAAAAATCAATACAGAAGAAACAATCTTGTGAGTAATGGACGTGGACCAGATAAAGCTGATGAAACCAGGGCTCAAATGGAACCCATAGTAAATGAACTGCTGCCCACAAAACTTAAGCTGGATGACCACCATGGAAACCAAGAGAGCTCACAGGAATGGAAAGTCCAGAGGTGGCAGTGAAAGGCAGAGATCAGTGGTGATCAAGCTGTTGCCTTTCAAGGACAAACAGCTAATCCTGGCCAGGACAAGATCTAACTTGACACCTCAGGTTAAATCAGCGACAGGTTTTCTGAGTGAGTGAAGACGAGAAGAGTTGAGCTATTAGCTGGAATGAAGGAGGCAAGAGCAAGAGAAGATTGTGCTATCAACAGCTACAACTGCCTTATGGTGTGGCCTAGGAGCAGTGACTGAGAAGAGGGAAGGCCTCCAATCAGTGATAAAAAATGTTTTTGATCATTGGTTCAACTGTTCTTCTGTTGTTTAAATCGGTAACAACATGGTACTGAACCTCGACCACTCAATAACATGCATGGGGATAACCATACCAGGCTTACCATAACCATATGGGTCCTTGTATTGAGGCTCTTTGTTTGAAAGTCCATCTCCCTCCTTGTAAACTGATTTTGTTGGCTGTGCCTATAGGTCTTAAATGCAAGTGTGCAACATGTCCAAGAATTATGTTCTGTGCAGATGAAGGTAACATATATTGGTAAAGACATATTTGCCCTAGGTGACGTTAATATAGATTGGATGTTGGATTTATGTGCTTTGAGAAAAATGTTGAACAGCTCTGCACTCATTTGTAATTGAACTCAGATGGTGAACAAGTCAGCTACTGTAGGGTGTATTGCAATTATGCTGGGCAAAGAACTGCAACCTGTATTGACCACATATTTACAAATTACAGCGAATTATGCTCTAAAGCAGTATCTGTACCTTTAGTTTAGTGATCAAAATATGGTGGCCATAACTCCCAAAGCCAGGCCTTAAGTACTGTAGAAGAGGTCATACAGAACGAACAGAAAGAAAATTTACAATAAGATCTAATAAAAAGTCTTGGATTAATGAAGAACTTAGGGAGTGTTTGGTAAAACTGGGCGAGCTGAAAAAAGATTAGATTCTACAGGAAAAATGTCAAATTTACTGTGTAATCAGACATAAAGTTAAAAAAACAGTATCAAAATAAAATTCAGGAGAGGAAGAATAAGGATAGATAAGGATGGATAATGTAAATAATGGGTAGAGCCTGCACCTTCATTCACTGAGGTTCTTGGACTTTTATCAACAAACGCGTTGCATTGCAAATTGCAAGCATTTCAGTAATCATTTTGTTGTCAGAGAAATGGATTCCCCCTAGTGTTGGTGGTATGATGCCTTGAATAATAACCAATTCTGTCATGAAAAACAATGTGTTTTTGAGCTTCAACCTGTAGAAACTGATACAGTGGACAAACTCTACTTGCTGTGCTAAATGATGATAAACCAGCTGTTATGGGTAATTGGGATGGACAGTTATTTAAAGCTGTTTCCAGTATCATATCTTTGCCAATATGTCATATTTTCAACTTGACTCTAAACAAGAGGTTATCCCCTCAGGTTTGGAAATCTACCAAGGTTGTTCCTCATCCAAGAGTTTCTCAGCTGCCAACAGCAGATGCATTAGCATTCTCCCAGTGTTGAGCAAGCTAACTGAAAAAGTTGTTCTTAAACAGATACTATATTATTTTTCACTTAATGAATTAAAATCTGATTTCCAGCATGCCTAAAAGGCAGATTACTCTTATATGCACAGCACTGACAGATATGACCAGCAGTCAAATCTTATATTGACAAGAAAATGATGGTTGGATTTGCATTACTTGACTTTAAAACACCATTTTTTTTATTGTAGACCACAGGTTATTAATAGCAAAACTAACTGTTTGTGGGTTTAGTCAAATGACAATCAACTGGAAGAATAGCTCTTTATCCATTAAGATGTGACCTATGTATTCTTAAAGGTAGTCTTTTCCTCTCCTAAAAGCTCACAGTGTGGCGTGCTCCAGTTCTCCTGGGCCACTACTCTTTCCTGCATTTACAAAGGACATGCCTTATTTTTTGGCAGTGCAGCGCTATTCTATTTGCAGATGACACAACTATTCATTTAACATCAACTAATATAACTGAAGGACCACTCTTCAATCTGAACTGCAACTATTACTTGACTGGAAATGTGAGAACAGATGTGTTTTGAATTTAGCAAAAATGGAGAATGTTTTCTTTACGGCCACAAATGCCACTAATAATGATTCCCCCCCCCCGTTTACTGTTCAGAAGTCTGGTCTGGTGCAGCCATAAAAGATCTGTTTCAGCTCCAAAGTAAAGCTGCAAGGCTCGCACTGTCCTGTCCAGTAGGTGTGAGGCAGGGGGGATGCATGTAATGGAATAGGTTTCTTATAATCATCTTCAATTTGATGTGTTGTGATGTCAAGTTTTTGTTGCTGTTTTTTCATTGAGAGCTCTCACATGAGTCAAAGGCCTGTTTTATATGTTATGTTTTCTTGTGTGTGGACCCCAGGAAGAGTGGCAGCTAATGGGGATCCAAATAAAAAATCAGAATAGAATAAAGCCAACTGAACACAGCCGAAATGGAAGCATGCAAATAGTTGTAAGTGGTAGTTATTCCATCCTATACCTTTAGAAATTAAAAAATGTATTCCATGTTTACAAGATCCTCACTTCACCCTGGTTGTTTCTTCAGTCAAAAACAGGATTTGCATGTTTTAGGAAGCAGAGATGAAAAATCTGGATTATACTGCGTTAAGCCTATTAATGTTGAAAGCTATAGATTTGTAATAAGATGGATGGGCTAAGCTTTACCTTCAGCCTGTTTCTGTGAGATTGTAAAGGTAATCTAAACAAGACACTTCAGCTGATTAGGAGCATAAACTAAGCATCTATTCAGACAAAACACCTTGCAACCATAGAAAATCCTCCAGCATACCTCCAGTTTGGGAAATGTAAATATGATGAGTGGATCACACTGGGTGGCTTAGATTCACTAGTCATATTGGTTCATGGTTTTAAATATTATACAGATTTTAGTTTCTTAATATTTGAATATGTTTGATGGTTCAGATGATTGTTGTCTCCCATCAAAAAGGTCTTAAGCTTAAATCCTGCTTCTACTTCTCTTTATGAAAAGTGCATGTTCTCCTCATAGTCAGATGGGTTCCCTGTGGGTGTGAGCCCAGCTATAGACTCTGTTCAAAGTATTAACGTGCCTTTCAGACAGTGCATGGTAGTTTGGACCTCGGAACCGCAATTTGTTGTTTTGGGTATAGAAAATTTTTGAAATTATGGCATTTAGAAAAAATTTTGTTTCATAGTTAAAACTATATACAACCACAAGACCAGCTATTGCACCGCTGCATTATTAATTCATGTAGAAACATTATTTATTCATTTTAAGAATTTGTATTTCTTCCTTTTTCAGTCAAGGTTGAGCTGAAAAGCAAAAGTAGTGTCTTTCTCCTTGGTTGCTACTAGCTACTAATGGAATTTTGTTTCTCCTCTACATGTTGCTGGTTGGATGTTGTCAAATACTGTTAGAATTCCCACCTTTGCCAGAAAGAGCAGTGTACTGCCAGGAGAGGGCTAATGCAGGGAGGGGCAGAAATCCTGCAACAGATGCCATGAAAGAAGTGAGACGATATGGCAGAACTTCTCCTCCAGACATGCAGTCCTCATGGTCAGAGAAAATATCACAGCAGATGGTATATATGAGACTCACATGAAACCAGATTGTGTATTATACTGTAGCTATATCTGTAGCCTCTGGCTGTATATACTGGAAAAAAAGACAGACAGACACACACACACACACACACACACACACACACACACACACATATGCATGTGATTTGCAATTATTTGCAAAAATCAGGAACACGCTTTACTCCAAAGACAAAGCAAACCCAAGTATTTGTTTTGTCTCCTTTACAGCGTTAATGTTATGATCTGGACTGGAGTCCTCTGCTCATCCGAACGTAGGCAGACCTATGGAACTATTGACAGATGTCAGTCTACAGACTCACATTTTTTCACAGATTCTCTGAAATGCATTCCTTGCATGACTAAAACATACACACATAATAAGACTCCTCACTGTTGTATTCACCTGAGCTGAAGCCTTGGGCTTTGATTCAACTTGATGCTGTTTGAAACAAAGAAGAAAATATTGAAACAGTCTGTCTTCATTCCAAAGCAACTGGCATAATCTATGAATTGTTTCATGCATACCAGAACATGGAGACCATGGTGACTCTAGTGAAGAAAACTGTTCTGTTCTTTTCTTGTTTTTATTTTGCATTTTAATTTAAATTGCATTTAAAGTTGTAATTCTTAAGGTTTCACTCATGGTTGATTTGGCGATACCTGTGTTTACTGTTGATGATAGCAAATTCATTGTAATACTACAGGTTACAGAATATTGGGTTCAGCCAAACTATTAAACTGTGCACCGCACAGATGGCAGTGGTTTTTTCATCTTTTCATCTGCTGGTACATCTTGGTTCCCAACCATGGTGACGCTGCTGTTGAGGAACCCATGGCACTATCACAGCTGCATGGCGCAATCCTTCACCTCCAGGTGATCGGCCAAAGCCTGTGGGCCCGGTCACTGACTGGGAGCATTTAGCAAGTCTACTACTGCCCCCTGCAGTGGTGTCCTCTATCATGGGAGCAAGTGCCCCTTCTGCTCCAGCTTGTTAGGTGTGTGGAGAGAGGCTCAGATTCCACCTAGTGTCCTCTGCCTCTCATGTTAACCTAACTTCAGATGTTGGCAGATAACGATTTGGCTCCATCTACGATTAAAGCGTATACTGCAGTCATTTCATCCTGTCATGAAGGCTATGGAAAGAGATTGGTTTTCACGTGTCCCTTTGTGAAGTGCTTTTTTAAAGGGAGTGAGATGCCAGAAACCTGTCCTTATCCTCATCCACAGCCTCCTCAGAGGAATGACAATAGCAGACATCTGTGCAGTGGCATCTTGCTTCTCTGTGCCCTGTCATCTGTCTCTATCTGTGCAATGTGTCTGAGTTCTCTCTGACTCATTCAGTTTTAAACATGCTGGAATGGCACATGACACGTTGTCAGATCTAGCGCTTTTACACACATGCCAAACAGTGCACCTTTAATCCCATCATCGTGGCTTAGTGGGCTGCATTGGCGACCATTACAGTATATAATCAATGTCCCACCCTTCTGCAGCAGCAGTGCTGTGTGCAGGGTGTGTATTATCACTCGGCACAGCCTTGCCTTATTACGCATTTACAGGGTTGTGAGCTGGTGCATGTTGTGGACTTTGGTGTCACAGTGAGCACTGACTACATCAGCTTCGCCCTAAACCCAATAGCAACAAGGTGAAGCCTCTGAGACATAAAACATAAGATATGTATCATGGCTCCTCCTCCTGCCCCACCACCATTATGGGAAGAAAATGCTGACTTTTGAGGTCAGAGCTCATGTCAGCAGTTCTTGCAGGTGTGGACCTGACGCGTGCCCGTGTAAGACATGAAACCATAGCAAGGGTGGGCTCCCATAATCATAGAATCTGGAGTTAAAATACGTAACTTTGTCAGTCAAATGGTATTTATGTGAAGCTGCAGCAGTAGGAAATGTTCAGTTTGCATTAGCAGTAATATCAGCAATACAGCACTTTTTTCTGGGAATGTTGCCAAAATATTTTGGAATGACAAGGCGACAAGGGCAGAATTTTTAACATATCAAAACCATAATGGAAAACATTTTAGAGAAAGATGCACTGTATATTCAGATTCACATTCATATTAATATTCAGTGTTGTTCTCTGTGGTTCATACAGTGTATTCTTTTGTAATGTTGCCATGTTACTCCGGCAAATGAACATGAAAGCTGGCACTCAAATTGCTGCCTTGGGCAGAGAAATATATTCAAATAGAGGTATTAAACCAGCAGCAGGTTTCTTCAGCTAACTAAATAGCTCTATATGTCTCCATATGGAGTGAGGAGGTGTGTGAAAGCACAGACATGTGAACACAACACAAGTGTAGGCTTATAATTTGCAACATTTGGACACAGAGAGGACATATCACCACCAAACATTTACAGAACATACCTATACATACAACCCTACCTAGACATTTACCATATGGTAACCTTTCTGGGCCAACACCTTTGAGTGCAGATAAGACATGTTTCATAAAGTAATTAATTTACATTGCACTTTAAGTTCCTAATTTAAGACAGTGCTGCAACACTTACCTGCGTAGGTAATGCATTATGTCAATGCTCATCACTCTTCTTCGTTTAATATTTGCTTAAAGTGCACATTCATGTTGCTATAATGGGTATAGGACACTGGCATGTAATCTGCTTTAAGGAGGAATATGAGTTATATTTCTGTCATCTGATTCAGCACCTGTTAGGTGTTAGAGGGCACAACGATTGATTGTACATATAAATAACAGTATAAACATACAGTTTATATTTTTATTTCGATGTGTAATTGTAAGATTTGAAATTAAATCCACAATGATGGGCTTGAACATGATATGTTATCATAGTGTTTGCAGGAATGCTGTAAAAGGGCTTTTCCAGGCATCATGCATGCAGGGTTTGACTGCACCAACACCAGTAGCCTTTATCTCTACACTTTTCACAGATCTATGCATTTAAAAGGATTTTGTCTAGGGCAATTATTACTGGTAGAGGCAAATGCTAGGAAGAGACATGAAGGGGAAGAGAAATTTGAGACAACATTGCCCAGAAGGAGTAAGCTGGAGGGGAAGATTTGACTGCAGAGAAAAGCGTAAAGAAGGAACGAAAGAGAGTTTTTAGCTGAGACCAACATCCAATATAAGGCACTCTGTCATTTGGTCAGAGAGTCCTGAGAATTTTGAAGCACTTTATTGAACATGGCATTATGGGACACAGCAGCAAGACTGTATAAGCCTCGTGGTTGCCTCCTTTTATGTTTACTTCTGGAGCTAAAGCATCACTCTACCATGCCAGTGACCCAAGGTTTTCATATTAACTCAGATTCAGTGAGCTAAGCAGACATATTGGAGTAATTCATGATAAGTTGCAACCAGGTTATCACAAATGACTTTACTCTTTTAATTATTTTGTGAGTAATGGAAAGGACATAACAACTATAAGCAGCACAAAGTGGGGCCGAGTCACAGAATGGATTGAAATTCAAAAGTAGGAAATGTTATCATGTTCTCTTTTGTTACATCGGCTGTGACATTTGATGTTTTATGTACAGCTCATATATGGATACACAGTATAACTGTGCTAATCCAAACTTTTGATGTTCATATTAGAGATGTCTTGAAATCCAAAAATCATCTCGGATTCACAAAATACTAAGTGGAAGGCGTGCAACCTCTTTAAACTAACCTCTGCTTCATTTTCTCTGAGAAAGTTTTCAGACTTTCTAGAAAAGTTTTTCTATCCTCATTCTAAGATAAAGGCCTATTTCTGACTGCATTATGGTCAAATTATATAGATATAAGGTATAGGTAAAAGGACATGATACAGAGAGCCACTATACATTTCCTGTCACAGAGTTTTCATCAGCTTACAGATACAGATACTAACTAATGGCTGACATGGTAAATTCAGCATAATGTCAACGTTCACAGCATTAATTCAGTACAACAACAGTCATGCCTGACTAACTGACGTCTCCCTGAATGCTCTCTTTTTTTTCATGCTGCAAAGACATTGCCAGGGATGGTATCAAGTATATTTTCATATGATAAATGGCATTACTAAAAGCACAAAAGTTGAAGAAGGTTCATTTTAGTGGTAACGTTAAAAAGAGTGTGCATCTAGGGATGATTTCGAAAGATATGATCCATGGTGGTTAATTGTCTGAGTGATTAATTGATAACCATTAATGACAGAGGAGATTTATGTGTACACTGAAGGACAGGGGATGTTGACTGTGATGTAATTATAATACAAATCAGCACAGTGTGTGACACAGCATCTAAATAAACGAGTGACAGGCATTCATCATGACTCTGTGTCACCTTTTGATTTAGCTTGCAATCTCATGTTTTCTCTTCTTGTCTTGGTAAATACATTTATTATCTCATATTATCCGATAGAGGAATTTCATCACATCTTTTAATTCTCGACTTTATCTTTATGCAGACAAAAATCTGCATGTAAAACTGTGTCTTCTGAGCAGATCCTTAAACCTTTAAGATATATACAACAAAGGATTTCTTCTTCCAGATTTATTCCATGCAGACTTGAAAGTATCAGGAATGAGCAGGTAGAACTAAACAATGAGCCAAGAGTAACATTACATCCCTGGTCATTCCTTCAAGTTTTACGTTGTGTTTATGCGGATGAGCCTTTCACAATCACCTATCGATGACTGTTGCCACACTTGGACCTGGTTTGGATATAAGCCAATTTCATTATACATTTAGTCTGCGATATTCTACAGCAGGGGTGAGCAACCAATGTGGCATGTGCCAGAGTGGGCATGCAAAGCCATTTTCAGTGGCACATGAGGAAGCAAATAGTATACGACATTGACAGCTGTGGGTCAAGAGGTAGAGCAGTCGTTCATTTATCAGAGGGTTGGTGGTTTGGCCTCTGCAGTCCACAGGTTGAAGGTTCCTTGGGCAAGATACTAAACCCAAAAATGGCCCCAGATGCTGTACTATCAGTGCGTGAGGGTGTTTGAATGTGTAATGTAGCTGTATGATTATGTGTGCGAACGGGTGAATGCAAAAAGTGCATTGAGCGGTCGTCAGATTAGAAAAGCGCTATACAAATACAGCCCATTTCCATTTGACCACTTTGTTAAATAGTGCATTCGTGATACCTGCACCGATTGCAATAATGTTGGCATGGTGATGTATTATATCTGCCTTTACAAAAACCGCCACACGATTCAGCTAAATGGTCCTTGCGCTACTTAAAAACAACGCAGGTGCCATAACCCATGAAAAGCTGAAAGAGGAGACTGAGCCCTATGTGCATGTTGCTGGGAAAACTTGGTGTATCAAACATCCAGTGATATTTCATTACTTTGAAACTAAACATGAGAGACACTTCAAAGATGAGGCCGATAAAGACGAGTCACGAAGTGGCAAGTGTCAAATTGTGCCAAGCAAAGTAGCATGTATAAAACACAGCAATAAAATTTCAGAGCACGTACCTCAACATGGGAAACTATTCACAGAAAAAGAATAGATAACAGAGGCTTTCCTCAACAGTGCAGAAGATTTGTTTGATGGTCTGCTGAATAAAGACACCGTCACATCCAGGATTAAAGACTTGCCTCTGTTTGCAAGAGCTGTTGCGAGGCACATTTCCTGAAATGGCAGGAAATGTACACATCCAGCAAACAGTTTGACTGACAAATGGACCAGTTGAACATTGGTGCATTTGTCAATGTGGCTGTGGATGAAAGTGTGCATGAACATCAGTGACATCCTGCATGTCGCTTTTCAGAAAGTATCAACACAGACAAAGCGCGACTGAGCAGGGATGACACTAATTGGTATGCCCAGGTTACATTTTAGTTATTAGCAGCCTACATCACAGCATGGTTTTGTATGTGTGAATGAGCAGGAAGCCCATTGGCTCATGTTTTATACCATTTATATAATATATATATATACAAAATATATATACAGAAAATTGACTGTCTCACCTGCTGCTTTTATCACCTGAGAACATAGTTCTGGTCAACACAGATACTGACTCCTTAACAGGACCTTTGATGGATATTGCAGTGGCTCGTACTGGATTTGCAATGAGTACCTTGTCTTCCTTGACGCAGTTTTACCTATACAGCTGGGTGTGGGATTTGCAGGACAGCCTCGGACTGACTGCAGCCCACGCTCTGCTGTCACAATTACTGCATGACCATCAAGCAAACAGGTGGATCCCAGATGGACATATGGGTGCTATGAGAGACTCAAGACAGATTACAGATTTTTCCTGGCTGTCCCCTGTCAATGCCAGCTCAAGAGATACCTCCTACTTTCTCATGTACTTCTAGGGCATTCAAAGTTGGTGCAACAAAACTGTGTCAACTATGGCCATACTAATTAGTTCCATCATTGTCATGCTGTTTGTTTTTTTTGTTTTTTTTTTTCAGATTGGAAATCCTGTTCTGACTTCCCTCCTGATAAATAGAGGGAAGTTCAGTCTCTTGTGACACAATTGGTCAGGTTTTTATAACTATTAATATTTCAATTATTCTTTGACTCACCAGGTCAGTTAAGGGCTCCATGCAAACAGTGGCAATAGATGATAGCAATAGATAATTGTTACTGCTGTTGTTTTTATTTATTTAACCATCTAAGATGATGATTTTCCAAACAACAGTTTATCACAAATCAAATGTGAAATAAGATAAAATAATTAAATCAGAAAATCCTAAATTGAAAATACTGAATGGGCAGATAAGTTCCGATAATACTTGCAATCTACCCCACTGATGTGCTGGCCCCAGATTTGCTGCTGGCAGTCATATATTTCACATAAAATTAATTTCTATTTATGGTTCATGATGAACCACATATTTTCCTAAGCCTCTAAAGTAAGCACGCATCGCTAAAGTTACAGTGCCAGTATAATGTTTCTGTTTTTATATTCCAGGGCATACCATTTGAAGCATTGTCTTTGTTGCAATGGAAAAGAGTTTAATAGAAAATGTGTTATGACTGATTACTTCATGCTTTGTTGGCAGTCAAATATTGATCATCTTTTGTGCCGACCCCATTAATCGTAATTCCTCTTCACTAACAAATGCATGAAATTCTAGATAGATCTTATATTAGTCCGCGCATTGTCAAAAAGGTTAACATCATCAGACTGAAAGTGACACTCTTGCATGTCTATACATATTATCTCAATGCCTATTCTGTATTAGTAAATGTTTGTTTCAATACATAAATGTCCATATTATCAGTGTCTATGTGTGTATGTATATTTCTGTTTATCTATCTCGATGTGATGTTTTGTACGTGCAAAAGAAGAGACAATTAAGTCATCAAGAGCTTCCTCCTACAATGTCAATCTTAGATGTATTGGAATTCTGTGTGTGGTGTTTACAGAGAGTCTTAAATCCATCATGCCAAAATTTGGGGAGGCAGGATTACTCAAACATCTTTCAAGTGTGTGGGCCCTGCTTGTTAATCATTTGTCTCCATTTTGTTGCTTTCTACCAGTAATACAAGGTTGAGGAGCCGTTTAATTACTACTTGCCACTGGTTTCTTCGTGTCTCATTCCTTCAGTGTTCCCTTATTTTTGGTGACTACCAGTCCTTCTCATTATTGTCTTGACTGAGTTTAATTGCTCAAAGAGACAAAAATGTGGCTGACAAGTGACAACAACTGCAAATCAACCAGTGTCTATGTAACTCTTACAGTTCCATTTTCCATTTAGAGGATTTGAAAATTAAATCTGTTTTTTTTTTTATCCAAATTTATTCAAATTTAAATATAGATTTTCCTTTTATCTTATATTTCATCATACTGATATTACAGTCATAATGCTTGAAGCCACAATGTTTACCATGTCTGTTTATCTAATTATCATGGCAATATTTACTAATTAGTGATGACCATAAAGCACAGCTGAGGCTGATGGGAATGTCAGAGATTTGGTGTCACTATTGGACAAAATCAAATTTTGACCTAGTGATGGGACAGATGACAAGTTAGTAGACCAGTTCCTTACAATTAATCCTCTGTGGACCATGAATGTGTGTACTACATTTCACAGCAAACCATCCAATAGTTGCAGAGATATTTAAGAACTAAAACATTAACCTGATGGTGACTCTAGAGCTAGAGATAGGGGAGTTAGAAGAGCAGATAATTTACCTGGACATCATGGATATCGATACCAACTTTTATGCCAATCTATGAAGGACAGGATAAGCGAACACTTTGACCAGCTGGTGCTGCTTAAAGGAAAGTCTGGGGTTCACCAAAGTTATTATGATTCATCCTCTGAGCCATGAATAAGTGCAGAAAATTTGGGAGCATACAGTAGCTGTGCTGCCAGTAAATTCCCAAGCTCCTACATTCCCAGGGTCAAAAGCCTAACAATTACTTTGTGAACATGGAGGCTTGGGAACATAGGACCCTTTGTCATGTTCCCATTATGTGCCATATAAATATGGAGAAGAAAGGACCTTTGGGAACATAGGAATAACCCCTAAAATTCCATAGCAGTTCATCTGGTAGTTTTCAGATAGTCTGGACCAAAGTGTTGGACCAACTGACAATTGCCATCCCGAAATACATTACATTTATATTCTTATATTTATTTCCTCTATATACTCTTGACTTCTTTCAAACGTGCAAACAGCATACATTCAGTGCCCCACCAAGACAGATCAGTAGCAAATATTAAAAAGCAGAGTGCTCTTTCTACAAAAGTAATGACTACAAAACAAGCACTTCCAGTAATTTGTTAGTTTGTTTATTGGGACTTAAGACAGATTATTGGCTTGGAAATGGATTTTAGGGAAGATGAACTAGCATTGCTGGCTGGCAGACAGAGTCAGTGTGCTGTCACTACAGTCTGTCCTGTTCCATTATAAAAGCCCAGTCAGATGGTGATATGTTTGCGGTTTGCTTTTTTTTTTTTTTTTTTTTTCCCCTGTTTGATAAACCTCAGAGGGTTTGTTTGGTCGTGCTTCCACCAATGCAGACATTCTTTCTTAATGTCTGAGGCAGCAGAAAAGATTGCTATTGAGCTCAGCTTATTCAGGTTGGAGGGGATCAGATACAGCTGAAGACATGTTGCTGCTCCTGGAAGAGAGAAAAAAGTTGCTCTGTGGCTTCAATTCAATGATAGCTGCGAATTCCACTTATCTTTGATTTGAGAAAATACCTAATCCATGGAGAATTTGTGTCATTTTTTATCACTTAAAACTGTATAAAAATGTGTAAAGTAGATATCTATCATGGAACCAACAATTTCCCACATATAGTCTTTAAACAGCCGGGCTTTTATTAATACAGTCACTGTCCTCAGCTTGCTTTGAGAGCCACACCGCTTACCAGCAGAGCTCTCTGACAGTCACATGCTTTTTGATTAGGAAATTCCTTACATGCAATACATGCAACTATGAGACTGCAAACATGAAGGAAAAAATTTGACACCTTGTCTCCTTGGTGAAAAGATGCTTGCTGGGTGGTTGGTCCTCCAAAGGACACAGCACACAGGATGCAGCCCACCTGAAGTCTATGCCAGAACTGCAGTGACCAAAATAACAGTGTGTTCAGGTTACCTTCGTTAACATGTTTATTGCTTGAGGGTTGCCATAAATTGGCAGAAAAATAGTAATAATAATGCAAGTGTCATGCATGACAACTGGCAGATCACAGTTATTCTTTTCAGTAGCTCCCTGAGACTGCAGCATATCTGGGCTGCGAAGAGCAAACATAGCCCTGGTGTTTCAATAGTTTAGTTTAAATGATGTATTTACTGACGACAAATCATCATCTGAATGCAAACATGTGGTGCGTGTACAAGTACATGGTACTTTCTAACTTTGTTTGATAGTGGCAAAATGTCTTTCATAGTGGGATAATGGAGGCAGCAAAGGATCAACTGACTGTATCCTCCAAATTCTGACAAAGTAAGGCCATATTTCTCAGTTGGATCTGAAGGAGCCTTTGGAATGGGACAGGCCTTGTCAGCCCGTTGTGACATATTCAGTCAGGACATGTGGGCTTCAGAGGATCCAGCTATCAGTACTGTCCTCCCTAGAGAGAGCACCAGTAAATTCCTGCCGTGGTGTATGATAGTGGAGAGGTGATCCTTTGCTCACATGCTCCTGGGGTTGCTCTACCATGCTGGCATTTGCTGGTCAAGTTTTCAGATCTAGAGAGACAACCTGACATGAGACCATCGGTCCTGCTGAGCCATGACTCCATCATTTCTGGTCTTGATTCCACTCTTGTTAGGCACACAGCTATGAGTGTGTGCTCTGCTCTGTGGGATACAATGCAATATTTTTTTAAAGAGAAAAACACAAGAGTGTGACAGCTCTTGTTCAGTCTGCCACTGGTTATGAGTAATCGACAAAAAATCAGGCAGAAATTGACAGTTTACTGATGGGATATGAGAACTGCCATTATACATAAATCTAAAATATGTGTTACATCTTTTGTTTTTGTCATTGACTTGTCCACATTTCCACAAACTGCCCTGTGATATAATTTTGCTTTACATGTAAAACACGGTACACATTTCTTTTGTCTGTGAGCCAGAAAACTTAAGTGTCAGCAGGAAAATGTCTAACACAGCAGCAGCTGCCCTTTTTTCATCCCCACAGGTGTCCCATGATTCAGTGGCCATCTCCGAAAGCTGTGCAGCATATTGGCAGAACTGATACACAATGCATACTCACAGTTACAGTGCACCACCAGCAATGATCTTAATCTGTATGGTTAAAGGATTCAGTTGATGGCATCTGATTTAGAGAGACAAGAAACAGAAGCAGCACGAGGGGTTCGTTAAAGCAATGCTCTAATATCTTTACTGTGGATGAAAGATCAATCTGGGTTTCTACCTGTACTTGTATTTCTGGAATGCAAAATTTTTTTTTTTTTGCTTTTAATCAAATTATCACTTTAGTTCAGCCAATGCTTCAATGAAATACTGCACAGACCTTCCAGGCTTTGCCCCAGAGTGTTCCATAACACATACAATACTGTCTTTACACATTTTCTGGGCAACAGAAAGACAAACATCAGTGCGCTTAACTTCTCGCAGTGATTAATAGCTCTTTTTCTTAGTTGACAACAACAACAGTGATTATGCCTGTCCGATAGGCAATGGGATGAATGATGGAGAATCGAGTATTCCTTCAAGCACTTTCCATATCTAATACAGACGAAAGCTAAGGACTGATGTCAGAGGCTCCATGACACTGACACCACTTGAACCATCTGGTTAGATTTTATTAAGAATCTTAATTCATTGGCAGAGAAAGGAAATAGTCGTGGCTTCAGCATTTGCTTACTATTGCATATAGCGAACTGCAGAGGCATAAAATAAAACCCTACAGCCACTCTGCCACAAAACGTGCCTTCATAATCAGGTGAATAATCATTCATGTTGCACCTGGATTTTTTATGGGCAACAAAACTTTTTTGCAAACTCAGTAATGTAATGGGTATTCCAGTTCTGTTTCCTCCAAGTGACAGCAGGGCTGAGGGGAGGAAAATAATAATGCAGGTAATCCACTAACATAACGATTAGGGAGTCACCCTGGACTCGAGAAGGTCAAACCTTGAACAATGTCTTTACTTAAGCCTTTGATTACCTGGCAGTTAGATTAATCACTTCCTGACTGATGTTTGAAACATATAACCTTGATGCAATTAATCTAAATATAAGATGTTAGAAGTGAGTTCAGATCAGTTGAAAGTTTAAATGAGGAATGAAATATAATCAGTGCCATCTAATGGTTTCTATAGTGACCAAAGAAGCCACCCATCCAAGTAACGGAACCCCAACTCCCTTGTTTCATGCATCCATACCTGTAATGTAAAGTGGCAACCATGGTCCCATATTTCATATAATCTGCACTCTCTCATGTGTCTCTTAACTGTTATGAGCCCATGGCCTGTTGCCACCCGCTCAATATGGCTGACCGTCTGAGTGATTGGCCCATTTATTCCCTCGATGTGCATTGATTTTGTCCTGACACAGCGGCAACCCCTCGTCTTGGAGCCCTACCTTGGACATATCCCTTTAATAGTGCTCTCCCATGTCACATTTCTGAATGGATGGGATCCATAATAGTAACATTTCTATGCTACTTACTATAATAGATGCTCCTCTCTGATATGGAAGCTCCCAACGTTATATTTGGGGACAGGTGTCTATGCAGTGAAAGTGTGTGTAGACAGAATACGTCAATGAATCTCTGATCCATTTTGACCCTGTCTTGGAGATTTACTGACTGTTTTGCTCTCTTTCTTTCTCCGTTGCCCCAGTGTAAGTCATGTTATGTCACAGGTCTGCTATCAAAGAGAAGAACTGTATCTTGCCGTCATCTGTGTTGCAGTGATGCACCACATAACACATACTCCGTAGCATTCTGTTCATCTGTCGTCCTATATCACCCAATTACCAATCCAATGTGTGTTGAGTGAAGTTGTAATGCATTTTAATGCACTGAATATAAATCACAATCTGAGCAGCTGAAACATTTTTGCAGTTAGTTATACTAACAGTCCTGATAAGGAATGGCAATCGAGAACCAGAACTGTTGAGAACTGGTTCCAAACCATATGCCGCCCAGCACATCAATTGCTTTTATCAAAGCTGCCCATTGCAAAGCTTCAGTTCATGATGAAAGATGACAACGATGCAAGTTTTAATCAATTCCAAGTAAAGGTGCAAACGCCATCAATACGCTGACATATCCTTCTGTACAACTTGGGCTTCAATTTCAGGACTATCATGTATGTATTTGTCACTCTTTGAATGAGTGCCACTGCTCCCCAACCAAGTAGCATGTCTGTTGCTGGGGATAAATATCCTGTTATAACAACATTTGCGCCATGAAACCGTAGCAGATTTTTTCTTTGACTAAGGAAACCGAAATGAAAATAAATGTTGTAGAAATATCCTTTCATTCCATCCATCTTAGATGATGACAGATTGGCTCCCAGGCTGCAGGCAGCTCGACTAAAACTGATCAGGAATCAATAAGGAAATTGATAAAGAATCTGACCCAGAGGCAGAATCAATGATGGCATTGGTATACACAAGGCATTCCCTCCTCATTTAGTTTCTGGCAGAGATGAATGTGAGAGAGGGAAGTGGCCTATAACTGAGCTAACTAAACTTTTGCTGTTATATTTCTGATAATCATTCTCAAAAACAACTGTGAACAAGTGATATTGTTTCCATCTGTTGTTGCATGTTGATTAAACTTAACAAGCGTTCATCATTCCACCAATTAGAACCCATAAAGTGAGAAACTGCAGCTTTGCAAATGAACTTGTTTGTCAACATCTGCTCAAATAAAAGGAGGAGGTCAGAGAAGAATTATGAAGACACTTGGATGTTAGCACTCAGGCCACAATCGTGAGAATGACAGATATTTACTAACGAGAGAATTAAAAATGATGGGTGGGCTACATCCATACAGCATAAGGAAATGCTGGATTTCACTTCAGTAAGAAGAAGAAGAAACGTACTTTATTAATCACATCACACAGTTTAGTAGTTAAGTTGCACACTACACGTCATGCTTCACGTGAAATTATTTTTCTCCGCATTTATCCCATCCTCTGTCTGTCGATCCTCCGCCACAGACCAGGAGTGGTGGGCTGTCAGCTGCCAGCTGACACCGACGCCATTGGTCAGGTGGTGATCTTCTTGCATGTTATTAAGGAGGAAACCCCGGGTGAACATGCAAACTCCACACAGAAAGGCCCCCTTTTTTCCTCGAGCAGCAGGCACCAGCGCCCACAGCGGGATTTGAACCGCAGACCTTCTGTGAGGCGACAGTGTTACCACTTGTTCCACCGTGCTACCCATGGACAAACAGACAAACTGGGATTTGGGGGGCTTTTTAGTCAAAATGAGCTCTTATACAGCTGATGGCTGCATCAGTAATTGGTGGAAATCTGGACATGTACCCCTTAATGTGCTTTGCAGTAAATGTGTGTTTCCCACTCACACAGACCCATGTCCCTGTGGAATATTTCTTGTTGCACCTTGTTAATTAAGAAGTACAACTCACTAGCTCTATGCAATGAAGTGGCAAATTCAAGTGACTTTTTTTAATCCTTTGACATAATGCATAGTGGCATAGAACATAATTTAAAATTAATATTTTTAGGCCAAACTAAAACATAAATAACTGATATTATTCCAGTAGCCAAGGGGAAGCTAAATCTGACTGTGAAGTTGGGTCTGCAATTGAATAGAACAGAAAATACTGCTGACTTCTATCACTGTCATCGGAGCCAACTGTGGCCTCCCTGGAGCTTAAACAAACTGCTGCTATCTGTCATGGTCTTGACAACATTTGAAATGCCACTTTGACATGGGTGTCCAGGGCCCTTGGGTAATCTGGGAAACCTATGCAACTAACATGGTGTTTGTACACAAGGCATCATTTCATTGATGTACCACACCCACACACACCAAGTATCCCCAGTCGCTGGTAGTAGTAGGATGGATGGATTACTTAACAGGCTGATGGGTTAGGTCCAGGACCCTGGACCAGAGCCTAGTCCATATGATGAGACTGGTAAAATTTCTTGTTGAAAAGTCAAACGACCACATAGAGACATAAACCGCCTCAAAAAGACAAAAAAAAAAAAAAAACAACAACCACAAACAAACCACAAAGACACACAAATTACCATAAATGGATGGGGCCTGTGTTTGGGGAAACCCCTTCTCTTATAATCTCCCTCTGCCTATAGAACTAGGGTTAACAAGCATAACCTTCACTATTCAACCAAATTAAGCACAGCACACTGCGCTGTTTGATAAACGGGTGTGGGAATATTCCAATTTTCACAGGGACCTTGCGCACTGAGAAACTAGACATTTTCGGCCAAGTAACCCAAATGATGAGGAAAACCCTTTTTCTTGTATGGTGAATGTAAGTAATTAAAAATTGAGTGGATGTAGTTCACTCACATGTGAAACTGATTTACATTACATCAAATAAGCACATTAAGCCCTCTCATTGGGTCTTCATTACAATAAATACTGAACAGCAAGTATGTGGCTGCACACTGTGACAACATACAAGGCTTGGATATAAAAACAAGAGCACCTGTGCAGTAGTACAGTAGTACAGTAGTAATGCAATTTGATGCAACAGCAAGCAGATTACAATTATAAAAAGTCATTTTATGCTGCACAAAGGAAGTCTTTATTTCAAGGCTACTGAATTAGATATACATTACAATGACCTACATATGAACAGAAAGGTGGATGTTGTCTTCAAAGCTTTTCTCAGGTAATGTACAGCCATTGTCTAAATATATTACACCAAGTATCATGTATGCCACCACAAAAAGTCAGTGTTTTTCTCAGATCAGTGGCTGATATTTACAAAATAAGGATTATTATGCACTGCTAAAAGTAGTATATACATTGGAGATATGCAGCATGATTTTAAAACTTCATGGAGCCAGTAAGATACAGTAAACCAATGAGATGGAAAGGCACCAGCTGAATAGAGATGGAAAATGACAAACAATCAAATCTCTTATTGATCAAACTGTGACATAAACTTCTGACATTCTGGCTTTGGATATGAAAATATAAAACAAAAATATGTTGCTGGATTAAATGTATGTAGCTTTACAATGCTGCCAAGTCACTTGATTGCATTTTTTTTTTTTTTTCTGATTTTAACTGGAGTGCTTATCATTACTGTTTTTGTTTTGCTTTTTTTTTTTTTTTTCCTGTTTGGTAGCAAACTCACGTTGGATCATCCGAGATGACAAGAGGCCAGGCTGACAGCCCAACAGGCACATCAGTGTCATGTCTATGACAGCTCTGCCTTGTTATATCCGGCTGAGGGCCTTTCCCTGATCTGCCTGTCGGCAGTTTCAAAGGTATGCACACCAAGTGGTCAAGATGAGTTGATTCACACATGTAAAACTTGCTGACTTTCACTGAGGGAAAAAAAACCCTGCTTAATCTACTTAAAAAAAAGGACACTTTTTGCACAAGATTATTATGTAGTTCACACAAGGCTGGTCTTTGTATGAACTACTCAATGTTTCTCAGTAAGAAATGCATTCAGCTTAATTTTTCCAAGTAAAATCAACTTAGTGTTTCCATGTAAAGTCAACTTAAAATCACTTGCAAAATTTAGTAATTCTCACTAGAAAAATCATCTAAATTTTACTTGAAAAAATAAATTATTTTACAGCCAATCTACTTTTTACATACATATAATTAAGTAGTTCATACAAAGACCAGCCTTGTGTGAACAACATAATAATCTTGTGTAAAAAAAAAAAAAAAAAAAAAGTTGCCTTAATTTTATTAAATCAAGCACAATATTTTTCAGTGAAATATAACAGCAATCAAGTATTACATTTTATGATACCTATACAGCTAACATTTTGGTCATGGAATAATTAAAATTAGCAGGACTCAACATCTGCCCCACAGATTTTGGGCTATTTGTGTATAAGATAAACAAATTCTTTCATGGAAGTCATTAAGTCACCAAAATTGAAAGGTTTATTGTCTATATACATGTTCACAAAAACTCATGATAATCCACAAGAAACACTGGAGAAAAGTTTGGAGCCAGTATTTCATAACACAGATATATACATCCATAGGCTCCACTCGACAACTGGGCAATAATTTGAGCAATACCCACGAGTCAAACATTAGGAACAAATATTTGTTGAAAATATTTAAAAGCTGAAAAACATTTTGAAATATAATTTAACTCATAAATTAACTCACTTGTGAACGGACATGTTTCTTTCGAAACCCTTGGCGTTAGGCTGGGCCTTAATTTGGAAGTAGTTGGACTCAATATACAGACCAGAGACAAGAGTAAAAAAGGAAACAAGTTTAAGAAAACAACCAAAGCGCACTCATAAGGAATGGACCAAACTAACCAAAAGCGCACTCAAATGGGTGGAACAAATAAAACTCCACATGGGAGGTTGAGGCTGAGCGAAGGCTGGATGTGGCTGGTAGGCACTGAAAAAAGACAGAAGCACACATGAGGGCAAAAGAAACAGAGATTTCAAAAAGTGCGCAAATACTGAGACAGCAACTGGCAATCGACTGGAGATACTCACTAGGCACAGGCTCTGGAAACTGGAAAGATCAGCATAATCCGACAACAAACCAAGTTGAGCATCTTCCTTAGATACTGAGTCCTAATCAGGTTCAATGCTCTCCAGGTGCTCTGCTGGAGAGGTGGAGCCAGCTGGGTGCAGGGAAACACCCAGCTGAGACACAGACAGATAGACACATAACACTAGGGGAAAAGGGAAACAGAGAACACTAGAAGCAGACAGGTTAGTGGATCCTAACAGTTGGGCCTCAAGAGAAGGCTCTCAAACATAATTTTCATATAAAAATATGATGCAACAGGACTGGACGATTAGACAGTCGTGCTATTGATTTCAACCAAGGATGAAGATAATACTTGCAAATCACGTATGTAAGTCACGTATTCAAGAAAAAGTTGGATTCTCAAATTAAAGCGCATCCCACTGAACCAAAGGAACTTTACCTCACATGGTCAACACCGCTCATGATAGCTTGCGGCTAAGCTAACATTAACTTAGCGAAAAGTGGAAATACTGTTACACACGTTTACAACTTGGTAACTTTATTCTTACCTTAAAATGTCTGGCGGGGTGGCAGCGAACCCCTGGCTGCTACAATGGTGAACTTCGCAGTAACAGCATTGATCTGAGTGACAGGCAGTTGAAAGGGAATCACATGACTCCACTCGCTTACAATAAAATGTTTGTTGTGTGAGTGGATGTGAGAACATTGGCTGGAATTACACATTTTGTTCAGGGATAAATGCACAATGTCTTGTCTTTTAAACTATGCAGATTAAGTCCAGGATAAAATTGTTCTTTTTAGAGAGACAAACAAACATTTTATTGTTCATATCATAGGTTTAATTGTGTTACATTTACATCCTCCCAGAATCATTTTTCTCAGTGTGTGCTTCTTTTCACGTTAATCATAAATTGAGCATGTGTTGCAGATGTGTTGTGTAACTCCTTCAAAGTGTTCTACCGTGAGAATCAGATCATTCACAGGGGAGATAAACTTTTTTGCCATAAATTGCAGAGACTGCATAGCAATTGAGTATTATTTACATTGTACCCATGAACTACGCCGTAAAAGTTAATGCCTAATTTTTCATCCAGAACTACATACGATATCATTAAATATCACAAGAATCTTAACAATCTTGAAGATTTCCAGTTAAATAAATGTCTATTAAACCACTATCTATCACTAAATGAATTATGATAGTGACAATTGAGCCTGTGGTACACTGATGGAAGTAATACATAATATATTTTCAGAATTAAGAACTGGGCATCTGTGACGTCGCCGTCGCTGATTGAACAATTTAAAAATGGACAAAGAGATGGAGCATGGGTAGAGTTGAGGTGGGTCAAATTAAACCTGGTTGCTGAAACCTAGCAGACAGCTAAAACTCAAAACATTCATTCCCTTAATTACGCATAAGTTAAAGCCTTAATATAATGTAAATGAGTGAGTTTTATAAAAATTCACACCCCATATAGTTTTGTAAAATGTTGATTTCTGCTGTGAAGCTGGCCATTTTAATAAAGGAGGTCCATGGGCATTGACTTGCTTTTGAAGCCAGTCTCAAGTGGCTAATTGAGGAACTGCAGTAGTACTGTAGTTTATTTTCATTCCTCAACATCAGAGGTTGCTGCTTGGTGCATGCAAGTGCATTTGTTGTTATCACCAGGGACTACAGGTGTTGCCAAATCACAGAGCACTGAAATCTTGAGGAGAACAACTTTGACATGTTATGTAATGCAGCCACTTGACACACACTCACAAAACCATATGGGTTACCAAAGACCTTACTTAACATTTCAATTTTCTTACAGTCTCACAGAGTGTGGCTGTGGACAAAGTATCTAACTTGATTTATTCTGTTTTTTAATTCTGCTTTCAGTTTGCTTGATCAAATCATTTCTCAACGATGTGCTATGAATCACTTTTAAATGCAAATAATGTAAGTGTTATGTAAAATTATCACTCTATGCTTACTGGAATAAACTAGACTATACTAAACATTAACAAGAAGCATCAGCATGCCTTTAAACTTCCTTGTTCACATTCATCATGAGAATAAATTCACAATGACCTTTGTCATTGGCTGATGCCAGCATCAATGCCATTGATTATATGCTGTTTGACTGAAGGGTAAAAGCACCACACCTCATCTATCTTCTTGAATCATAAATGATCTCGACTCCCCTCACCTTAAATGATAAATGGTAAATTGACACATATGACACATCATATGATTGACAGCATTTCTTATTAATGAATATGGTATTATTAGAAAGAGAAGAGAAAAAAAATAATTTAATGAATAATGTATGAACTTAATCACTTGAACATTAATGACTTTACCAGATTATCTGTATTGAGTACTTCCTTTTTAGAACCCATGGCTAATTACTTGGTGTTATTAATTTTTCATACTTTATTGCGGACCTATTAGAATGTGACTGAATGCACAGAGGGTGGCCACAGTAGACCAGATATTCTCACTGGGGGTCCATGTTTGTTACACTGTGTCAACAACTGTGTCAACAACTCTGTGTGATATTCCTTCAGGTCGCTTATATGCAAATGGTAGAGAAAAAAAATCCTGCTTGACATAATGTTAATGCTAGTTTAAGTTCACACGTACTTCACTTATCAATATAAATTAACAAAAGCGATTTTGATCATTGTATAAAAATATCATTGAACAAGGAGCCAGAGCCAAATGTTCACATTATATGTGAATGATGTGTGAAAAAGCCACGAACAGCATGCAAATTCTTAAGATAAAGGAATGCTTTGGGCGGGACAGAAGAAAACTTTTTATTGATAGTATTCTTTAATGGAGAATTAAATAAATATGATAAAGTATCGTAAAAATAATTGCTTTTTCCAATTCAGGTTGGAGCCACATTGTTACAATCTAGATTGGAAGATGGTTCTATTAGACATTAGCTGCTGGCTGTGTCAGCACGATGCCGAAGTGAGTGCAGTGTCAGCAAGACAATAATGTCGTTGCTGCTGGGTAACAGTATGTGTGATTGATTTCTTCAGTTCCTCAATTGTGTCTGGAATTAGACGACAAGGCATATATGACTTTACATCCTTCCCTCCAGCAAGACCAATATTTTCACAATTGCAATCTGTGTATTTTGCTAAAATTGAAGTCACAAGATTGTAGACTTGTAAGGACTTTTAATAAAGGACAGAGGCTCAAGGACAGTGCTTCAAAGAATCATTGAGGAGGGATGTGTTGCAATGAAGTTCAGTTCACAGTGGAAATTATTTCTATGCCTCATTGTCTTTATAAGGAACCACTTAGCTATCAAATTAATGTGTTAGATCCATTAGATTGATTTAAAAAACAGTGTACTTACTCTTATTCTTATGCACTGCATTGGAATCTTATCCACTAAACCTCTCCCTTGGACATCCACTCCTTACCACTTCGATTCAACCAACTGACTGCACGATGGGTGGTCACAGTAAACTGCCAGCTCACTGAAGGGATCTGGAGCTTAATTGGTATAAAATTTCAATATGGTAACAGTTAACTTATGTCTCTCTCATCTGTAGCAAAACAATGTCAAGGCTCTGGGTGAATTTAGCGTTTAAAAATCAACTCATTTTTGCTCATATTATCAATTTAATTAAATGTACTTGAGTATTGAAGCATCTCTTGTATTTTCTGTGCTGTAGTAACTATTTCAACACTTCATATGTAAATACTACATCTACACCATCCTGTGTCGAGAACATCATCAAACATTGATGCATCCTGTTTGCAGTTTTATTTTTTTAAACAGTCTTTTCACTTGTTGTGCAGACACTGGGGACTATTTGGCATATTTCTGCAACTCGGACAGATGCTGTTTTCTACTGCTGGCTTACTGCATGTGGGGGTGGAGGCAGGAAAGGGAGAGAAAGGTGACTCAGAGCAAAATATTCAGCTAAAAAAAAAGTGACTAGAGACAGGGATCCTCTCTGAAAGTGCAAGCTCTCATGGTGGTGAGTTGATCACTGTTGCTCCCACAAATGAATCAATTCATCATCAACAGAGCAGTCTGATTGAGATTATGGCAAGAGTTAAATATGTATTGAAGTTTGCAGGAGAAGAGGCTTTATGTTTTTCTTTACGTATTCACTATGTGACCCTTGTGCTTCATTTAACATCTCTCAGTCCTTTCTCTGTGCTCAGAAGAGATGAAAGCTCTCCTCCAGCATTTACCAAAGAGCGGACAATTTCTCACTTATGGCCTGGTGATGTAGGTCTGTCTGTCCCCTGAATGTAGCTGGAATTTTAATGTGGCCCTTTTTGCACATATCAGGGAGGTACAACATGCTGTGTAGATATATGAACCTCTGCTATCAAGTGGAACACTTGATGATAAAATGAGCTGCATTAACACTGACAAGTCAGGGATTTAATCCAGTCTGAAGCTGTATGTATGTATTAAGTGCATATTAGGGGAAGAGCAAATGTGTATTGGTGTATGCAAAACACAAAAAGTCACACAGAAAATTACAAATGATTGATTATAATTCAAATTTTCTAACTTGTTTATACCACTCATGAAGTGTTTATTCAGAAATTAGAGGAAAAATGTGACATTTTGAGAAATGCAGTCATTTGCTTTCTTGTTGAGATTTACTTGAGAAGAGTGAAACCTCTTTAATTATTATGCTTTAACTGTGCGCAAAAGCAGGAAACAGCCAGCCTAGCTCTTCACAAACACACCAATCAACACCTCTTAAGCTTGCTGATATACATGTGCACAAACTGAAAGATGTGTTACATGCTGGAACTATTTCTTTGCCGGGCCAGTAACCTCCTTGAACCCCCTGTGGTTGCTTAGCAACCTCATGGCCACAGTCATTATGATAAATCAACAGCTGGCTTTAGCACACTTAATGAACAAGAATTATTGGCACAAAACCAAATTAGCATATCTGCAAAACCTTTAAAGTTTTAATATTAAGTTCCTCTCCTGGCATCATTTAAAAGCCTACAACACACTGGCGTTTGTCAAAACAATAATTTTTCCATGAGAGAAGTTCTGTCATACCCTAAAATAGCTTGGATGTAACTCTACACCTTTACCTTCATTTATGAAGATGCAGGCAGTCCCCGCCTCTATCTTCACCCAACCCTCCGCCGTTCGAGTGTACCTGCTCATCTTCGACTCTTCAAAAAGTTTCAAAAGAGTGCTCTGGAAATTGGCCACTGCAGATTTTCAAAACCTTTGGTAATATAAAACCACTGACAACCGCCCTATAAAGCACCTTCGATAGCAGATCACACCCCATAAAGCAAGGGCAGCATCTCATTGGTTCATTTTCAGGAATGAGGCCATGCTGGCCCAATCACATCTCTTACTGGGTTGGCCCCACTCCACGCCCTCTGTCCTCTCTGTTTCTCATGTCCAACACTGTGGCTCATCAGTAAGATGAATAACAAAAAAACGAAAGGAGATGCAGAGACATTGCTGGCCAAAAATGAATGAAGAATCTAGATGCTGCCAATTGTGCAAAAATCACAGATATGTTTGCAGAAGGGGCTCCAGCAGAAGCAGGAAGAGGAGCAGGCATGTGACCGGGAAGCTGAGGATAACAGTGAGCAGGAGGAGAGTGTTGTCGAAGTACCATGAGAGGAGCATGCAGGTTAACAGGGAGCCTCTAGGATGGTACAGGAAGGTAGCCCAGTGTGTGTGCCATGCCATGATAATGATGAATTCCATGTTGATGATAACAGTCATAACTCTGTCATAAAGTGAATCAAGTCAATGTCAATAGCACAACATAAACTATTTGGCCTTGTTTTTATGGCCTAACATAGTTCCCAAATGCTGTTGCAACTTCTGCTGACAATTCATTGCCAATGTTGGCTTTGTCCATATCATATCATTATATATTTAAAAGTATTGGGCTAAGACTGACCTGCCACCCCCACACCCAAAAGTCAAAACATTTATATATTCTTCTAAGCGCTATCACTTTTCTCACGCCCTTTAAACAGATGAACCCGATGGCTCAGTAAGTAAAGCTTCCACACAGGCTTTTCAAAGCACGAAAATAATGTCAGAGCTGTTCATGACAAAATAAAACATTCACAAATATGCAACCAAGTGCAGCCTTTAACTACATACACAAAATGTTGTCAGTTGTAATTGAAGTAGTCATGTCTGAGGCTTTTACCAAGGCGTTACTTACGAGATGACACAGAAAAAGCTTTGGCTGCCTTCAGTACAAATGAAGGACCGCCCCATTCAAAGTCATTATTCGTCATCATCTGCTCAAGGATAATTTTGATGTATAACAGTGATTTTCACAAATTACTTGTTCGTTTTGGCTTGTGCATTAATTCTTTATGTGACAGCAGCTCTGGCAACATGTGATGAATATGGAATGTTGAACATTATAGGCGTGCTTTGAAAAGATGCAGATCTCCATCAAAGTGCGTGCACACTCGCAAGACAAATGAGGATAATCAAACACAACATCCGTCACTGCTGTGTCCTTTATATCCGCATCTCAACACACAAGAATTTGTATCTATACTTTGCTCACTTTTGCTCGCTGTAAACTCTTAAAGTTCCAAATACATAAGCAGAATAAAACCGACACAGTCCACTAGCATGCCATTCTCTTCTAATTGCTCTGCAACCAGCTGCCTCTCACTTGCATTTTTCATCTGACAACAGAATTATATTTTTTCTCAGCTTTTGTTTCATCCCAGTGCCCACACAGGCATTATTTCCTTTTGGTCTTTGCAAGCTTTGTGAAAACAAAAGCCATGGCAGGGCCTGATTACAAACTGAAAGCACCCCTCTCCGCCACCCAAGTGACACCTTGGGGGAAGGTTGTAAAGATGAAGAAGAAGCAGCCCCTCGCGTCTCATAGTGACAGCACCCATGACCCATGACTGTCTGTGACATTTAGGTCTCTGGCACCCCTTGGTAGATCATTTCCAGCTTGCCTGAGGTCAGCCTCAGGGCGCATTTTGTCTAGCTCCACGGGCCAGTTGGCTCTACAAGCACTTGGCTTTCAAGTAAAGCAATTTGGTGTTTCAGTTCCCTTTAGAGGTTGTCTATATTTGGCATTTTTCAAATTTCACACTCACGGAAACTGAATTGACTCTGCCGCAACTTGTTGTCAAAAGAAATATCAGATATTCTATTTTAGAGGATTATTACAGACCTTTGTGTCACACAGGGACCATCATATTAATACAGATTTAAGGCATTAAGATTTCTTGCAGATTGCTGTTAAGCCCTGAATGTTGTCACCAAGGCAAACTGTTCAGCACCTCGTTGCATTGACTTACTTTCAAGGATCACCAATCAGTTACTTGGTGTGTGTGCTTCTTTGGTCTGGGTTGAGATCTTTTAATTGTTGTATGGTGAAGCAAGACAAAAAAATTGATTTGAACTTTGTATGGAGAGACACTGACATTTTTCAAGTATTTTTAGAAAACAATCATCATCTTGTTTCAGTCAGAAAACCTGAAATAGGAATCCTCTCGGGACACCTCCTTTTTAAAACCAGTTCTCTTTGTGATTTAGCTCATAAGATGATGATATAACTCCTTTTGAGTCTCCTGCTGAGAAACAAATAGCAATTGTCGCCATTTATGCCGTGTCAGCGTGTCTGTTAAGTAGGACACAACCGCCTGGGGGGTCAAACCTCTTTGTCTATATTTAAGTGAGCAACTACTCAGTGGGACTGTGTGGATTGAAGACAGTGATGAAGGTTTTGTGGCAGACTAAAAGCTGCTCTAAACTGGAACTTGTTTCAGAACAAAGAGACAATCAAGTGCATAATCACAGTCAGCTGAAGACATGGGTTAAGATTAGTGTTAGGGTTAGGCAAGTAGTGCCTAATGCTACTCCTAATTTTTGCTGCTTTCAGTGTTGCTACTACTAAAAATAATAACAATAATAATAATAGTAATTCCCAAGGGATGCCACTTCTTCCACTGGTAGCAAAGCAGGATCGGGGCACCATCAGGGAACTCCAGAACAGGCCAGCAGGGTCTTTTGAAAACTGGGTCTGCAGTTGATTTATCAGTAAACTGTCGCTATGAACCAACGAGGTTATCATTGTGTTGGTAGTAAAAACCCACACTGCTGGCTGGTGGCAATTCTGTGCACCTGAGTGAACATTATTGTGACACACAGTCCTTACCACCATGTGTCCTGCAGTCTTCTCTGTTTTATGGAACATCCAACATATAGCTGCAGGTTAAGGAGTTGAAAATACAGACATAGTGTTTCATTGTTGTTATGAAACTCATATGAGAGGTCCTTCCATCAGACAGTGTTTGTATGAAGTGTTTGAAATGTGTAATAGAGGCTATTGCTGAAATGTGATGTCGGCTCTCATTCCAGATTTTAGTGTATGTATGAAAAAAATATCTCTGACCATCGTTGTATTTGTCATTTGTCAGGACTGAAACAAGTGCATGTGAAACTGATCTAGTGCTATGTTTCTGTCTTGTGTTATGTCTTGGAAATAAAGCAGTGAGTGTTGGAAGGCACATATTTTTTGAATCTGAAAGTCAAATTTGATTTCAAGGTATTTTTGCATCATTCTTGAAAAGTCATGGCATCAGAATATAAAAGTGATAAAGAGGTAAGGTTGCCGTGGATCATATAAGCTCCATTATATCATCTTGGAATTGGTTCAGTGCTTTCATGGTAATTTACTCTGAGATTGCCGAGATTGCACCTTGTACGCAATGGTAAATATATTTTATGTATTGTAGAACTGAGCTAGAATTTGATCTGTTTTTTCAAGCCATTGCTTCAATCAATATAACTAATTTCAGCAATGAATTGAGGTAGTTTTGAATTTGGCATTTTTTAGATAAAACGGCGAGTAAGGCTTCTCTGGGTTTTGACAGTTTTCCCACCGGCATACAGTAAATAAGGGATCTGATGATGTGGTAGGAATTGCTCCAGGCAGTGCAAATTTAGAGGATCAACTTGTAAATATGAGGTTGAGGACTGAATAGATGCACTGAAATTTGAGGCCTTACAGGTGATAATAAATGTATGTTGACGTAAAATTAACAACCAGCTATGTCTCAGTTTCAGTTTCAATGTATGTTATTGAATTGACATATTTCAAACACACATAAAAAACAACTCCACCGGCAATTTAACAGTGTGATATAGATAACAATTTTGTATTGCGATGAAAAAATCAGAAATAGTAGGAGTTTGTCACTATTGAGAAATTGTCAATGTGCTTTTGACTTCACAAGCATAATCTTAATAACAGCCATTTTGGGGACAAGACTCAAGTGTTTAGATGGCAAATTTCAAGGCCTCTAATTCTACCAAATTGGCACAGTTTAGATGGATTTTTTCTGAACTGGATCAATCTTACCTGTGGTTTAACTGCTTTAGCTTCAGGACACAGAGCAGATATGAAAGAAGGGAGCGGGACAGTTGGAATTATTGGATTTTGCAGGAAAGGAGGAAACGATAGGATTCATGATTGGTGACATGTGCTGTGGTTTTATTACATTTGGTAAATATGTGTACAAGGAGAGTCTGTTATGGTTTGCACAATGAATATAATTTCTTCATTCATGTCAATAGTCAACATAAAAACATTATGTCAGGTCCAGGATTAAGTACATTTCTAATAATTACAAGAAGAGACTGCAAAACTTCAGCCCCTTGTCTACACTCGGGCAAGATAGTGCTCTAGTAACTAGCCATGCATGTCCCTTGCCTTGGACCCAGTGGCTCCACAGAGCAGGCAGACAGCCAACCAGCCTCTGGCCGACCCCATCAGCGGACCATCTACAACCCTTGTTAATGCAGTTCTCGTAGTGCACGCGGATATGTTGTTGCTTTGTTTGAAAGTGACACCTACCAACGTCAGAGTGCGTTGAGATGGAGCAAACTTGTCTGTTGGCCATGCAAAGTTGCTCATACATGCAAGTAGTGCTTTGTAAAAGTGTGGCATGAGTAATAGCACAATTGCAACATATCTGGCAAACATATATGTATATATTTATACATACACACATGGACATACATATGTATTTGTGTGTGTGTTCCAATTCATCATGGAACAATCATTTACACACAAAAGAGACAAAATACATTGCTTACCGGAGTATTTTTCATCCCAATCAAATGTTCATTTGTTCTGCTGCCATTAAGGGTGTTGCACTACAAAACAAAGAACTGCTGAGCAGTGATAAGCGATAGCAGATAAGACAACAAAACTTGCAAAAAAAACCCAACAAAATTGATTGATTTCAAATGCCACACTTTTTTGTCCATTTTAATGAGGGCATAAAATATCTTGTTACATGATGATCCCAGAGCTACAGGGTCTTTATTCGCCCAATAATATCTTGGGCTTGTCTTGCTTCTGCTTCAGTGCCTCCCTCCTCAGGGGATTTTCACACTGGCTGGAGCCCTGGCTGTAATGAGGTGGAAGCAGTATCTGCAGAAGAGAAATACCATGAACCAGTAGAGTCTCCTCTAATAAAACACGTTAAAAGATCTTGGCCTGGGTAAACAGGCTCAGGCAGTTCACTGGCTGACTGACCAACACATTCTGCCATGTTTGATGAATACAGTCACAGAGAAAGACGTGGAGAAACATATTGACGACTTGTGTGCAGTGTTTCGCTTAATTCAACACTTCCTGCCCCCCGCCCCCCTCTCTCATACTATCAAAATCTTTATGTTCAAATGTGGAGGCCAAAACATTTTTGGGAGAGGCCCACCCTTCCAGCAATTTTCCCAGAAATCACCTTTGTTATTTTAGCATATGTAGTCATATTTTGAGGGGCTGTGATTTCATTATCGTCATTGTTTTTGACATATACATGCTTTATCCAAATGTTTGTTTTGTATTCAACAATCTTGCAATGTTTGTGTATGGAATATCATGTTTTTATTGTGGGATTAAAGTTTGGAAGAAGTACACTCTGTGCTGGTCTTCCGTGAGACTGGTTTTGAGTTATAATAGTGACATCAACCTCTCCACGATTTAGCTTGTTTTTTCAAGTTTTCTCTTTAAATTTTGTCTAGCCATTGTCTGGCCAGCTTGATTTAATCTAAATAATGTTAAAAGACCCATCAGTCAAAGAATCAGCTACTGCTAGTAGCTGCAGTGTTCAGTAATGAAATGGGAACTAGCTTTGACACTGCCACCAAATCCCAGTTTCAGTACTCTGTGAAAGGCCATGCTGCAGACAGTTTCCCTGTAGACAGTTTAGAACTCATGCATCATCGGATGTAATGTTTACAGTAAAAGGCTGCAAGAACTCTTTTTCCACTTTGAAAAAAGTGTTCACTGAGCACCAGAGAAGCATGTCACGCCTCCAGAAAGGTTGTTTAATTCAACTCGCTTTCGAGAAGGACCTGACCAAGAAAGAAAAGAAAAAGAGCGGAGACAGAGTTTACTGAGGAGATTCCATCCATCTGGTAAACGCCGGCTGCAGCTTTAATAGGCTCGGCCTGAGCCACCGAAGTGTAATAAGTAGGTCACAATTATATTAGTCATGTCTTTTGTGTGTAAGTTGTTTTTCTGAATTTTCTCTCGGCATTTAGGTGATAAGAAATATTGGATCTTTTTCAGTGTATGTCAATATCTGGTGATAGATCTGTGACAGTGGAATAAAATGTACGCTGTCATAGTTCCTAATGTTCATATTTTTCAATATTCCTTGTTTATATTCTTTATATTGCTTGTTTACTATTTAATGTCTTTTTACTGATGGCTTCTTATTTTTTGCTATCCACTTTGCTGCTGTAATACTGGAAATTTCCCCACTTTGGGACTAGTAAAGGAATACCTTATCTTATCTTATCTTATCTTATCTTATCTTAGTCTTGCTTGTGTGATGAGTAGTGCTGTCCGTGGTGCTTATGAAACTGTCACCATGTTGCTGTTTTAGTGACTTTGTTTTGCACTAATAACTGACTCAGGCTCGGGTTACTATAAATGTATGTATCAACTGAACTAAATATTTGTTTTGTCGTTAAAATATGCAGTAAATACAGTAAGCATCAGCAAGCTTCATTTCATGCTAGTTTTTTAATGCACAGACCTACATAGTATTGAACTATCCAGTAGGAATCCATTCTTGGATTAAAAGTGAGGGGAAAAAAACGATTGTCAGTTTTCAATGCTATTATAGAATTAAGTTGTGAAAGCTTTAAACTGAAACTTCCTTTAAGTTAATTACAGCAATAAGAAGCGTTGTGTTAGCTCTGTGGGATATATGTGGAGTTTGGTGTAAAATTCATTCAGGTATAAAGCATTTCTACATCTGCAGTTGCCTACTTGGATTGAACAGACAAAGAGAAACATTTGACATAGATTGCACTTTAATTCAGCATATTCAGTTGTTAGATATCTGTGCTGTCTAACTGTCTTTGCTTTGTTGTCCGTCTGCACCACAGAATAGGCGGCAGTCAGTGCTTTTAATGGCTTCAGTGCAGAGGAGGGTTTGTTTGTTTTTAGCTCTGCCTAGCACAAGTGGGCGGTGGGTTGATGGCTGCACAGTGCTTATGTGAGGATACCATGATCCACTGAAGGACAATGTGAGAATTTTTTAAAATTCATTAAAAAAATAAGTGCATGAAAGCATATCATCACTTGTAAGTGCTGTGTACGGCAGAAGTGGATTTGCACTAACATCACTTTATTAAACACTGGTAAACACAATTATTCTGATGAACTGTTGAATGCTACTTAGTAAAATGATCTTGTCTCCCACCTTGACTCGTGTCCAATCCGCAGGCTTTTGAGTGATTGCCATTGACTATTAATATTAATTACAGTATGCTTTATTTAACACAGTATGTGTGTGTTGCAGTGCAAACAAGCAGTTAAGTATGTGTGCATACTTTCCACACTAAAAACTATGAAAAAAGCACATAAATGTTTGTGATGAAAACCCTCTTCTCTTGTAGTGTCCATCGCTCTGTACAAAGCCAAATGTGCCAAAGTCAAAAGTATTTATGCTGTGTCTACTACGCTGTAATGTGTTTTAAATCTCATGTACAAAATATATATACCCGCATTTTCCAGCTGTAATGTAAAGTATGACCTATGTATTCACAACCTTAGGTTTTCTTGGTAGTTCTGCTTTGTTAGAGTGCCAGCTGGAGAGACAGGAGAGGCAGGTGAGAGAGGGGATGACATGCAGGAAAGGGCTGGAGAGGAACGCCCTCTCCTGGGACAGGGACTCGTCTTCAAGTTTTTCTCCCATACTCCCATCTTCTCACTAAATGTATTGTGAGACACACTGAGATTCTCTCTCCACAGTCTACACCAAATTCCCCATGTTGACGAGACAACAACAGGTTTTGGGAAATTTGATAGTTCAACAAACATTAAAGTGTTTGAGTCAGTATTTTGTTGAACAAGCAAAACTGTCAGTTTTAATCTAACACTGAAAAAAGAAAACACTTTGCCAGCATTCATACTTATAATAATTTAACACTAATCAACGTCTTTTAAGAGAATTCTCACAGTTAAACCAGAATATTTTTATAACAAGTCTCCCAAGATCTTCTGTTTCCCTTTTTGTCCACAAGTATCTTGATACCTGCTAATACCTGACTTCCTTCTCACTCTCAAGTGGCCAAAGCATAGTGTGAACACAGCCATCAAGGGCAGGCTTACACTGAAATTAGCAATGAACCACGCATCAGAAACGGTACTCTGCATGGCAAAGTTCAGTGTTTGTTTCCTGAGGCACAAACATTTTTAATGTTTCCTTTTAAAACTGTTCCATACAGGCTTTAGACATGCCTTTTAAACCTCCAAAAACGCTATTACATGCCTTTTTACAGACTACCATCCTTCTGGCCACTCTGCTGTGCTTGTGACTGCTGTTAATACATTAACTTCAAACTAATGTATATACTATGTTCTCATTATTTTGTATCCATTATTCTGTTTTGTAAAATAGCATTTAAATTAATAAAAGAAAAAAGGTTTTGTGTGAATCTGTTTTTACAGGAATCAATGCAGTGCAGTGTAGCATAACATGAAACAGTGGAGAATACAAAGACATTATTTTCCTTTGATATATACATATGTAAGGAGCATTTACAGATCGGGTGTTTCATCAATCTGCCACTGACCCTGTGGCCTCACTTCTGGTGCCACTGGTTAGACCTTCCTGCTCCATCTGCTAAAAAAAATCAATACTGAAAATGAAAGGAAAATGCCTGCAGCAGAGCCACCTACTGGCATGTCCTTTCATGGTGGAGCAGGATACATATCTGTTGTAGGCAGAAGAAAAAAAAATCAGTGAATCACTGAATAGACATAGAATTGCTTCTCTCTCTCTCTCTCTCTCTCTCTCTCTCTCTCTCTCTCTCTCTCTCTCTCTCTCTCTCTCTCTCAGGAGGACAGACCTCGGGCACATGGTCAAGTTGCTTGGTTATGTTCTGTGGATTCCTTGGGGAAGCTGTCTCTGTATAATAGACCATCAAGCCACAGCTTGAGGGCAGGGCTATCAGCAATCAGCCCTGCCGAATCACATTTTAGCTAAAGAAAATGGCACATATCGACATACTGTATGCTGCTGAGGAAGCAAATGTACTTAAACTGTCAAGTCTTGAGTAGAGGAATGTGTGTCTTGCAACAAAGGTTACAACATAGTGCTTGTAATGAAAGCAGTAACTGGCTACTCAGACACTATCTTTTAATACTGACTAGTTATTTTTGTCAACGCAAAGCATCGCTAAGGAAAAATCTCTTGAACAACTATCAGTTGCACAGTGTAAATCTGCTGCTTGATGGTGACAGTGAACGATATCCAGTATCTATAACAGTCGAGACCAAAATACAATAAGAATACATTTTGATACTGCTGACAGGGGATCAGCTCAGAAGAGTTCAGAATGCTGGATGCATATCATACTATATATTAAGCTATTGTATATGTTTATAGTACATTTTCACATTTTATTCAATTTTGTCCATTAGATGGCTCAAAGTGGCTTTATGTTAAAAATAGCAATTCTACACAATTATGCAGTAACACTGTAGGTATCCTATATGTGATGTATAATATGTGATGCTGTATAAGGTCAAATTTATACTGTATTTACTGTTTAATGTTTATTGTTTCAGCCACTTCAAGAAAGTAAAGCCAGCTGTTACCACAACCTTCCAATATAGTCACTTAATAAAATTAATATGGTGAGCAAGTAATAAACAGTAGTTTATTTACACATTGAGCAGAAAGGGAGAAACAGTAGTATTCATTTGGAGTCAAATGTAAGTCCAGTGTTCACTCTCCTGTTAGCTCTGTTTTTGGTCTGCACCAAGGGAAATATCTAGCTCTGTGGGAGTGGAGAAGATGCTGAGGAAAAGGTGAGACTAATCCAAAACAGTAAAGTTGGGGACAGTAAGTGCTATAATGCAATGAAGCTAAACACAGCTGAGGGGAACAGCAGAGTCATGTGATAATTTGATCAGATTTGGTTTGATTATAGCAGCTTCAAAACAGAAACAGAGTTCAGATATTTATGTGTTTTAGTTATGAACACATTTTTCATATTGACTTGGCTGATGAGATCAGGGGATGCTGCAATGTCACATCTTTGCAATGAATACAAACACACCATGCACTGACTGCACACTTTCAGCTGGAGCCAAATTGGATGCTCAGCACTGACATTGAAAGTAAATTATATTATCTGCAACTGTTAGACTGAGCTAAAGTGAGCTCATCTGAATCAATATGTTAGCTTAACCATCAACTCAGGAAAGCACGGACATCATAGACATGCACACCACACATGCACACAAACCTTTAGCAACACTGTTGTGTTTGAGCCAATTAAAGAGAGACAACATACCATATGCCTGTCTTTTGGATTTTAGTGTCTGTCAAAGAACTGCATGAGCAATACTGAGTGACATAAAATGAGAACAGGGAAAAGAGAATAGTTATAGGGCATACAGGAAATCTACTCACATGAAACCAATAAATTTGAGTTTGTAGGTGATTGAGTGAGTCAGAGGCAGATTCATGAGCATCTCTGCACTGAAAAACCCCTCTCAGAGATACAGCAAACGGGTTTCAGCACACTTATTTTGTACACCACAGTCGCTCGTACTTGAAGGCAGACCATAAGTGTCTGCTCAGCCTTCTCTCTCCCAGTGGTCACAGGTGATTTATATAGCAAGTGAAAAGCCCAGTCAAGTGACTTATTGAAAGATGGGAGTTTGAATCCAATTTGTCTCCCATGTGCTTAGAGTGCACCCTTGTAATGTGTGCTGTCTTCAGGCTGGGTTGAACAGGAATTAACCTTTCCTCTCCTTCTTCTGTCTCAGTGCTTAATAATAATGTTGTGCTCTTTCCTATTTTCTTCCCCCCGATGTTCAGGACTTTGAACCACCCTGTGAAAGGGCCAGATGTCAGAAGAAGGTGCAGAATGCTTAAAGATGTTAAACGAGTCATTGTCTGTGCCAGAAATATTAGCATCCACAAGTCAACTGACTCTGTTACATAAATTCTTAAAACAGGCAGCATCTGCATTGCATATACTGTAGGAGATGTGTGTTTGAATAGTGAAACACGGCAGTCAAGGGCTCTGCATAAACCTGATGCAGGTGAAAAAAAGGGTTAGTTATAAGAAGTAGGAAAGCAAAGAAGATGAGTTGAAGGCTGGGTAAAAAGTGCCTCCTGGTATATGTTTGATGGGACAGGACTCTTCTTGAACTCTGATCAAAAAAGGCTGTACACTGTTATTTTAGGACAGAATTACTTAAAAGTCACTATCAGACCTGATCTGTCACAGCCGCCCTCGGACTGAGACTCTAAAAGCAAAGCTAGAGCATTTTTACACAACTCCAAAGTGAATAGCCAAGGAATTAGTTAAGTGGTTTAGCAATCACTGTGACGTTAATAGAACGTGATATGCCCGACTATGCTGACAAAACCAGTACATCCATGCTAAAGCTGACTTGTGTCAGAGAACAAATTTTAGTTGAAAGCGGGGTTGTTTTCCATGTCAGCGGTATAAGCCTTGATGTCATGCTGTCATAACAGAGGATATTTGAGGCTATGCTTTACCTTATGGTGCTATAAAGCTATTTATAAGTGAAGAAAATGCAGTATTGAACTGTGTTTCTTTTTGAACTTTTCTTCACTTTTCTGCAGTAAAAATGATCCTGAGTTACTCAGGCAGCCTAGAGCTGGAAAAGAGCTCAGCAACAGGCTTCGGGTTATAGTGTTTTGTGTCATGTGTTTTTCTCTAGAATGGTCAGGTCCACTTGACTTGGTTAAGTACAGAGTAAATTGCATTTAATCTGATGTGACTTTCTCCCACAGTGAGGCATTTTACTACTGAGAGTATTACGTGGCAAAAATGTGAAAACATGTCTGTTCTGTTGCCCTGGCACAGAGAGGAACAGGTCTGACTCAGCTGTAGCTGCAGGACTGGACACTATATCACCTTCTCATGTGGTGGTGACGGCCACCTGCTCCTCTCTTGATATTCAGTGGGTAGTCCAGGATTTATTTTATGGGGAAAAGGATGTGTGGTAAAGTTACACAGTCCAGCAAAATAAAATGAACAAAAGAAAATCAAACAATTGACCCTTTCAGTATTGCCCATGCATGGTTGTTTGTCTTGCAGTCATACAGCTCCCATCCAGAGAGCCTGTCTTTACTGTGGTGATGAGTATGAGAGCAATGGAAAAAGAGCTAATCTCTCAAGCTAACTTAAGCTACCTTTAAAAAAAAGCACTATTGTCCAGATATTTTTTATTTAAAATTGTCGCAGTGTTCTCCCAGCTCCTTTTTGTTTCTTCTTATTACCTGGCCAAGCTTTTTGGTATTGTTGCAGCTCTCTGTGAACACTAGGCCAGTGAGCAGATGGCTGTGGTATAAGGTTATTATCTAAGAACAAAAGGCTAATTGAGCCAATGGCTGATGCGAAAAAAAAAATGATGCAGGTATAAAAGGCAGCTTGCCCTGTGATTTTTTAAAATCGAAAGGGGAACGTGTTGAGGGCACGTGGAATATAAAATAGATTTAGGCCTATAATTCACTATTGGCCACCTGAGTTTTTATCTTGCCAGGAACTGGGGGAGTTTGCAAGAAGCTTTGCACAGTGTGGTTGTCGGTTCCTGGGACGCTGTTTGCTGGACATGCTTTAGGAAAGGTGCCATTACACCTGCCAGTATTTAAGAAAAACTGGAAATCTCCATTGTAGTCAAACAAAACCATACCTGAGCCTGCTGTATTCATCAGTACTCCTTCAGTATTATCATATGTTAACCATTTTGTTTGTTTGTTTTTTATTTGCTTATTGAAGTGTTGTGTTGCTTCCATCCCTCTCTCCACTGTTCTGTACATCTTTCTCATTTTTAATATAAACTTCCTGAGTGTGGATATTTAGGCCCACTAGTGGTGATAGTATTTTTTGCTCTTTTTTCCCCTCATTTATAGTGGATTAAAATTGAAATCCTGTCTTCTAAAGTATATAAGCTTCTGCCTATTGTCAGTTTTCTACTCATTCTGCTAATCCCTGGGTGACAGTTTCTGCTTTGCAAAGACCTTGTGTGTGGGTCTCTCTCTCTCTCTCTCTCTCTCTCTCTCTCTCTCTCTCTCTCTCTCCCTCGTTCCACCATCCCACTCCACGTCTTTTTCTCCCAAATTGCTGCTAATTTTCATACAGAACACAGAACAAAAATCTGAAATGTTAAAAATAAGTATAAAGGCTCGAGAAGCTACATTACTCATATATTGAAATTCATGTATGCAAATTTTCTCCTCTTGTCTATTTTCTAACATAGACCTTTCTTTGATATTGTCAACTTAGGAAGGCAAGGAAAGAACAGGGGAAATATTTGCCTTGATTTTGCTGACTAATTATCGCGAGATTTGCTGTACCGTCGTCTCTCTGCCATTCTATCTCATGAAAAATGGATGAAACCAAGGTCATGTTAGGGGAGGGGGCTCCATGTTGGCAGAGACTGGCGGAGGTTTTTGCTGCAATTTAAACCACGTCTGATAGAAGACTTTAACCTTGACCTGAGCTTCACATCATCTAATCATACCTGACTGGTCTCCTGGGCTGACTCACCTATAAGGTCCTCAGCACCATCATGTGTGACCACATAACACACGCATACAACTATATCTGAATGTGCATGCGCTTGTGCACACATGTAGACATGTATTCCCATAGAGTTGTATAAATCAAAGTGAACCACCTTAAAAAGACAAGAAACACGATAAAAAGTTGTTACTGCATGTAAAATAGAAAAAACAATCTGATTGTTTGTAAGGCTGGTTCATTCACTTTGCTGTGGGCCTCTGCAATTTCTGCATTTTCTGAATGAACATGTCAACAGAACCAATTATTGCTTCTAAATTAAGAGGCGTTTTTTGTTTGTTTCAAATTCTAGATAAACTGGAAACAACTTAAATTCGGTGCAGACATTTCTTTTAAATGAGATTAAAACACCACTGACAGACAGTAAACAGAGCCACTTGCTTAACTCTTGACTGAGAGTGGAGGAGGTAAAGGAGAACTATATATGGCAGCCATCAAGTCATCCAATGTGATTAGCAGGTCTAATTATTAACTTAATGTTTTCTTATATTTCATTTTGTCAGGGCATTATGGGATGTTTCTCATCATAAAACCTAATTGCATGCTGCCTACACTGAAGTCTGACATGTATGCATGATACTTTGGATCTCAGTGGAGCTCTCACATAAAATCAAGGCGCTGTCAGCAGACGTCTCTCTTCAGTATCCTGCGGCCAGAAGATGCATTTAGATCATTTGCACAGGCATACCACCATCAACCTTTTAATGCCACTGTTTAAAATTGGATGCATGATTTCAGCTCACAGATTCCCTCAGCACGCCGTTGTGCACAATTGCCGGCCTTATCAGAAGGATTGTGGTTGAAGAAAATTGGTCATTGCCAATCTTGTAATTTTGTGTGATCAATTTTTTTTTATTTTTTTTTCCTAAAAACTCAATGTAGACACATACGGGAGCAGTAATTTAGCTTTGGGTGATGGAGGTGCTCATATGGGTTAGGTTTTAAGGTAATTTTAACCAAACACAGTGGTTAAAAGAGCCATGGATCTGCCAAGATTCCATTTAGTCTTAAGTAGTGCTCTTTATTTTAATGGATTCTGCTGATTCTCTAATGTTGTTCATGGCCAGCCTTTCAATGAAAAGCCTTTAAGTAATGTTGTACTTCTATTCTCTTGAGAGACAGAGTGTGAAAGGGGAGAGCCATTCCCTGAACGCTTTTAAAACCCAATTCCAATAGTACAGAGTTTCTCCCTCTTTCCCGTTAGCATTACACAGCCCAGCAGCTCACATGAGGCTGTTTTGCATGTGATGATAACAATAGTAAAGGAGAAATCAGTTGAGCATTCACTGATGCATTCATCCTTGGGAGGGAGAAAATGGGAGATCTAAAGCTTTGGCCTTGGAGATTTGGATCTGACCATTTGCCACAGGGTGTGGTGTTGTGTAAACAGCCATACAGGCAGCCATGACCTTTCACCATTTTTTTGTTGTTTTTGGTCTCCTGTGTTTCACATGCCCCAGTCCCGGACGGCACCAGGCGCTGACCCCGAGGCCTTGTCTCTAATATTCAGCCATGCGGAGAAAGACAATCATAATGCATGAGCTACTTTTTCTCTCTCAGAAACAAATATGTGCATTAATAAGACACTTGCCCGAATTATAAATGCAATATGATAATGAAGTGAGGAATTGTGATAAAACAGCATAATGTGCAACACTTGTTCGTGTCACAGGAGGGGAAAACATGTTGTCAAGTACAAATGGAATCTTTGAGTGACTCACTCATTGCTTTTCAGTGTCAACATGTTTCCCCTGGTTTCTATTTTCAGAATAAGCCACTATTTGCACAATACTAATGAATTATAATTATTTTCTATCATCCTCTAGTACTGACCGAGGCATCCACATAGTTGAAAAGAACACGGTGAAACAAGGAGCAGTTCATCTCCCACTGATTAAAGATTAATTAACAGTGAAATCAGTCTCTTGTGTGATAACATGGCAGCCATCATCCCCTATAAAGTCATGTTTTACATATTTGTGAGGGAAGCAGATTTTACAAAGGTTTGAAGTCCTTGCTTTTAAGATTCCCAGTGTCTTCACTCTCCATTCAGTAAAACTCTGCAGTGGAGGGGCAATATAAAAAGAAAATATCTTCATGCTTTTGTTGCAGGCTTTGCTGCCATTCAAAGAACATGCTGGCGCAAAGTAGTGCCTAGAATTGGATTATCTTAAATACTTAGTTGCATTATTGATTTACTCATCCCCTCCATTACCACTTAAGTGAAAGAGAGGGATTCAAACAGTATGCCAAGTTTATTTGGGGAGAAAAATATGGGGGCAAAGCTATAGTTCATTATGCAAAATTAAGCTGAAGTTTTATCATTTGGCAGACTGCACCATCTTAAATCAAAAAAACAGGCTAGGTGATGTAATGTTACAACTTAAGTGGATGATTTATGCATTAGACAATTTAGAAATCATGAAATATCTACACATTCTCTGCAATCGACTTGTGCCAGCCCAACATTAATGCACACCGCAGAGGGAACAGTATTATAGATAAGCTTCATATCTTGTATAATCACACTCAGGAGAGATTTCTTGTGCCATTAATCTTTGTTTGCTGTCATTATCTTTGTTTTCAGCTTCACTGTACTTCAACGGCTCTCATCTGAGATTTACAGTCGGATACAGATGTTTATCAGAATGAAAAGCGACACATCAAAAGTCATCAGACCTCGTTGTAGCTTTGCTCATGTGATGTGATGTTAGTTTTACACAACTTTTTTCCTGAACAATATAAACAAATAGACCTGCAGCAGGTGGCAACAAATCAAGTGTATAACACACGACCGATTTGTGGTGGTCTTAATCGAAGGCCTGTAACAGTAAGGCTAGGTGAAAACAGAAATCATTGAAACATGTACTGTGCATTTGGTCTCTACAGAGTTTAGTTAAAATGTAGGACAATAATTCGACATACTGTAGTCTGAATCATGACTTAATTCTCTCAGTTTTGCCTTCATGCCAGTTGGCTCTGAATTAATTTTTTTTTTACTATTTCACCTTGAAGCTTTGGTAATCTCATTTTGCGGGGAGCATTGCTCTCTAATACACCTACAGGTGATTACAGGGAACAGAAACACTCATATTACATCTACGCTTTATCAACTTTAATGCTTAAGATTGTCATGAAATCACACCCTGGTTTTGATACTACTTATACTACTACTTATGGCAGGCAGTTTATCAGCAATAGCCCTTCAATTTACATTCTGTAATTACCTCTCTCCCACATGCTGCATTCAAACCGACTTCACACACGTAATGGATACACTGGAAATGATGTGCGTATGTAATCCCTTTTTACTCTTAATTTTATCTTGCTGATGTTGTTCATGCTCCCATCACTGTATAATAGCTGTATTAAGTTGATGCAAAGCAAACATGTCCTACTGCTGCTGCTTCACATTAAAAGCATTCAACTGACAAAGCATGTGGAGGTTTTTATTGAGAAGCAGCCACAGAAATTAGAAAAACTATTTGTCAACGAGGCTAGCGCTGGCTGTGATTGCTCATCGGAAATGCATCTACAAAACAAAGCAGACGTCTTTTTTTTTTTTTTGTTACATCGTCATTTTTACATTTTGAAGGGAATAATGAAACAAGAAGGGGCCGTCACAGTGAGCTGCTAGATGAAGAGTTGCAGGAGACAGGCTGCACACCTCTGACTCATCAGGGGTGAGCAACTCCTCTGCGTCCTGCAGTTGTGTTGAAAACTATTCATACAGTACACAGCATGAAATCAGATCACTGCTGCTCAAAGCATGATGGAAGAAGTCCAGAATTTGACAGACCTCTTTCATTAAAACACTGTGCTTGTTTGGTTGCACTGTAAACAGATACGCAAGATGCTGTTATGTTGTATTTCTGACAAAGAAGCTTCTCAAAATGAGTGTTTATTGAGAATGGGACCTGCAGCAATAAATTGTACTGACAGTTACCACATATGCTTAAATTTACTACAAACTCAGCACCAATAAGAGCAGCAAGAATGTCAATTTATTTTTTATTTAAGTCAAATGTAAACACTTTTCAAAAAACAAAACTTCTGTTTCGTACCACCAGCAGCATTACTGACCCCAGAGGGTTAAAGTCCATCTGAGGGCATACATAATGTCAATGTGTATTTAAATGTATTGCTAATAGTTTTCCTAAAAAGAACAAAAAAGTATTTGGAAAACTATCTGACATGCTCCTTTTGGTATCGGCTGGCTGGAGTGTCTTGTCAGTGTCTGTGTGACAGTTTTTGACAGGCCGCCAGAGTTATAGCACAGGGAGACGGGAGACTACATAAACAAACTTGCACTGTTGCCCAGTTTCATGGGAAGACAGGACAGCATGTTGTTAGCAGTGATATTGAAGAATAAGGACCACACCAGCAGCTAACCGGACCAAACCTCCCTTTTCAGGTATGATTGCAAACTCTTAAATATGGTGCAGCTGAGCTGCTAATTAGCTTTATATTAGCAGTGCGCTTTTCTCAATTGAAGCTTGTTCGGTCGCTTGTTCAGCGAAAGGTGCAGATGTGATGTGTGGTCATGTTTGTACGTTAGACAAGAAAGAGACTACAGCAGGAAAGCTAAGGCGGGTTATTGTTGAGTTTGCGGCTCGTCTGTTGTGTAACAGGCTGCTGTCCCGTTCAGTGTGACCGTCTGCCCTGCCTGTGATAGAATAATGATGCTGCTGCTTTATGCAAGATTTAATTGGGTGTATCAAAATAATGTCTCCAATGCACACAAATTCCTGAAAAGTATTCAACCAAATCAAATCATCAAATAAAAAATATGAAATAAATATTCTTGCCATATGTTTCCTGATTTTTTTCCCAAAGGATACGTGTGAATTACAAAGCAGATATGTATCCTGTAATCAATATTTGATATGCCATTGCATACTCTTACTCTGCATGTATGGTGGAAATTCTTGTGAGCTGAAGGAGGGAGTTCACCAGGAGACTTCAGATGTGTTATGCAGAGGTATTTATTGCAGGCTTGATGCATCAAGGAGAAGTTGATGAGCAACACAATGTCCACAAGTGAACCAAGGTAGTGCCACACCAAACTCTGAAGATGTCCGATCTAATGGGGTGTATTAATACCCCCAATGTCACATGTTTTCCCTTCTATTCCTTGCACTATTTCCTTATTATGGATATTCTGCACCCTCCTTCTACATTTCTGGTACTCTATTGGATAGTCAAAGCCCAAACAATAGCTCATACCATACTTACGTATGCCCTGGTATCCATCCCTCTAACTGAGGACACTTTTGACCTAATTCTCTTAAAATGTCAGTCTATACAGTTTATCTGCAAGACCTTGGCTACCTCACGAGGAGAGACTTCCTATCTGCTGTCTGCTAGAATGGCCTCCAAATACTATGTTGTGTCTCTGTCTGAGGCCTCTGTGTTATCCAACCCTGAGACTTTTGGGCGCCTCAATACAGAAGGCCTGTGATAGAAAATTCCCTCACAGCTGGTATTGCAGAAACCAAATTTGTGGGCAAAATAACATCATATGAATGATCCATGTTTGATGCACATTCTTGCCCTCAACCTCAAACCTGCCAGCCAGGCATGTTAAAAATTGACGCATGATTATCACCACAGCTCCAAAGACCAATTTGCAAGTTGTGCTACTAAGTGCTTCAAAATACACAGCAATATCTTTGAGACAGTACAGTACGTCTTTCTCCTAAATCACTGCACAGAATGGAAAAAACCTTATCTCAGACTGAGATGTAAAAAAAGTATAATTCAAGGGGGGGAATTGGATCAAATACAGGATCTAAGATCATGATATCTATCTTAATACCTGTGTGACAGAATGGTACCTACAATTAAAATCCATCATGACCAACCGAGTGAATCCTGCTGCCAATATTCTGCATGTCCTTTTATGCTTTGTGCTTTCATGTATCAGCTCATTAACTTCGCAAAAATGTTGGTACAGCTCGGGTCATTTCAGATGGTCCCTGGTGTGTCCCTGATGCCACTTGATCTGTGTGTCACTGATCGGTCTCCGTGCTGCTCATCAGGCTTGAAAACAGCTTGTGTCTGCAGCTTTTCATTGGAGCATGATGGCTGCAAACAAGAGTGAGCACCTACAGCAGTGGAAGCAGTGGCCGTTCAGCTTCAGGCACCTGGCTCATGCTGCTCATTTGACAGAGTAGGCTGAGCTCTACAACCTTTTTATTTTTTTGGCGGACGCAGACTAAGAGCCAAGGAATGCAGTCTGTCTACATTAGACATACAAAACAACACTTAGTTGGAGGATATGCCTCTTGGCTTCAGCATTAAACACTGAGAATTAGGACTCAGAATGTTGGACCCATTACACAAACATTTTATACAAAGAATTTGAAAACAAACCTTTTAGCAAAAGGCCCAAGAATGATTTAGAGACTTCCTGTCATTTATTCTAAAGCACCAGGACATCAATTTGACCAGGCAAAGAAACCAAATTTAACTCTTCAGTGGAGAGCACTAAAAGGACTACAGGAGTACAATTCCACCACAGCTGCTATAATTCTGATTAGTCTGTGTCCAGGAAGCCATGTCCTACCCCGAGAGGATGTTTATTTTTACCAGGGTAACCCGATTAGCACAACAAACCGTGTCTGAGATGCCTCCAAAGGCCAATTTTCAGGCATCTCTCATATGCTGCTTAAATCAGGTCTTCCCAAGTTTGTTCTGCCAGTTCCACATCGTTTCATGCCAAACAATGATTAATTTCAATCTTCTCGACTACTTTGTGATAACATTTCAATCTCCCCTTGTCAGCCCCTGTCCTGATAGCTTTTCACCTCACCCACACTTGCGTACAAAGAGCTGACTTTTTTTTAACAAAACATCTGTCATAAGTATTCAGTAATGTTTGTTGTTGCAGAGCAAAGAGTTGATTATTATAAGAGTAGATTATTAACAGGCAGGTTTAAACTATAGTCCCCTGCCTTGTGAGTTGGTCTTATGTTGCATTTGTTTAAATACAGTACTTACCTATACTGTACAGTTCTTATCTACTGAAAGCGAGCATGCTTGAAACCCACGCAGCAAACATTCTTGTCTTGCTATGTTTTGTATTGTAGGCTTATTCCAAGCGGTTTAATGGTGATGTTAGGTGAGTCCGTCCTGCACCTTTCGCATTCACTTAGTGTTCTGTCCAATCCTTAACAATCTCATAAGAATACCCTCCACCACAATGATTAAGTCCATTGATTTTCCTGTAATTGCTATGGTTGCCCTGTTTCGGGTGGCTGAAGAGTGGGAGAACCATAGTTATTAAAAGGGGTAAGTGCTATTTACGATGCTCTGTTTGTAAAATAAAGAGTGATTAGGTTGGAGAGAGCGAGAGAGAGAGAGAGAGAGAGAGAGAGAGAGAGAGAGAGAGAGAGAGAGAGGGAGAGAGACAGAGAGAGAGAGAGAGAGAGAGATGAGATACTGCATAGCCTCAAACACAAAGCTCGTTTGTGTGTGTGATTAGTTTCCAGGAACATCCTTATATCACATGCACTGTATTCATTAGTGCATTAATTACAGATTTCAACAATTCCACTTTCCCCGCTTCCCTGCTTTTAAAAACCAGGCACAGACAGGAGAGCACAGATAGATGATATATACATAGATAGGTAGATATAAAAGACACAGTTACATACAGTAGTTTATATGAAGAAATGTCAAACTAAAGTAACAAACATGTGACCAGAAGGTTGTTTGTTTTCAGTATGTTGTTTGCTTAATATGCTTTACATTTTACAGTAATACAGTTTGACATGTCTGCTAGCCAGTAAAGTAAAGTGATGGCACATCTGTCACATGTACAAGAGTTTAAATGATACAAAACAAAACATTCTGGCAGCACACAGAATTCTTCAAGCCTGCTTGTCTTTATTGGATTTGTTCTGACGTTGATATTAAACTGGATTATCTAAACAGTTACAATGGCAATCCTGTGCCAAGTCCCTTCCTTGTATCTCTGCACTGAGCGACTGCAGCATTCCATAAATACGGCAAATCCCTATTGCATATTTCATTTGACATTTTTAATAAAATGTATATGGTTTATCATAGTACTGAAACAATAGACCCATATGTTTAACCATGTTGTGATTGATGTATCTGTGTCCTCTGCATTTGCTGCAGAGCAAGGGATGGTAAAGATCAACCAATCAACATTGAGAAATCAAGAGTATATCAAGCAAGTCAGTGCTACAGTTTAGTATTTGTGCATTTGCAGGACATTGGTTCCATCCATTTCAGTGACTGGACTTACTGTCCATTAGCATAACTGCAGTGTGCATATAGTGAGCAACTGTGATCAATGAGTGCCTATGCACAGGCATTACTCTGCCATTCATTCAACAGGGATTCAACAGGTCAACTTACTGGCCTTGCCAAAACCTCTTACAATTGGATTTATTAGATCTGACACTTGTGAGCAGCCGGTATTAAACTTAACCTCCCACATCCACAGGATGTGACGGGGCTGTGCTCCAGCTCTGTCCCAGCTCCCAGAGACAATCCACTGTTATTCTAGTCAACAGTGCTAATGAGCATCTGCCATCACACATATGAGTGGATAAAAACATAATTCTGAATTTTACATTCCACTTCTGCCAATAGATCCCCTGAATCTTCCATACTGGTCCTTTAAATAAGTAGCAAAGTGTTATCAGTAAAATGTACCAGGAGAGCAGCAAGAGGAAGGTTGGCCATCAGCAGCATGGAAACAGCATCTTGGAGTCACAAAATTATCACATCTAACTCGGTGAAGCAAACCAGAGTTGGTGATTGTTGCAGCACTGAAAAGAGAAAGAGGGTTTTCTTTTTTGTGTGTGCGTGTGTGTGTCTGCGAGTTTGAATGAAGATTGTTTTATAATGAGTTAATTTGGCAACTCAGCTTCTCGTAGTTAAGCAAAAGAGAGAAACTTGAATTCAGAAGGTGTAAGGTGGAATTTTTCTGTTTAATAATGAAAATAAGTAAGAGAATATTTCCTTTCTTAACATTTTGTGAGTTTATTTTGTGTATTTATTCGACTAAACAGCCAACAGTTTGTGAAACCTAGCAAACTCACCACTTGCATACATCTCCCATCTGAAACTTCAAGGAGCTGTACAATCAAACTGTTGCCTCTTGAGGTACAGAGCAGTATTACAACACAAGACGGGCCAAGGCAAGTACTTCAAATGTGAACAAGTATCTTAGTTGAGTAAACGCGGTTACATTCCATCACTGGTTTAATTAAATGTCATAATCGGGATAATGTACTGTAGGTCATGTGTCAATAGATAGCGTAATGCATTTGACACCAAGTTTGAAGTTGAACATCCTATTGCCTATTGGTCTGTGAGTAAAGCGTCTGTCAACAAGCCAGAAAGCACTGAACGCAGCTTGGTTCAGATTCTGTGTGACAAACGCCTACAGAGAACAGGGATCTATCATGATAAAACAGGTTATCACTCAGCAGGAACATCATTCAACCTAATTAACAGAGCATATATGAATGTTAGTTTCTGTTTGATTAAATTTGACAGCAAATCAGCAACTCATTAATAATTTACTCAACGATTTTTGTAGCCCCCCCCCCCCCCCCAATTACATGAAATATGGAAATTCTGCTTAAAAACAAAATGTATTTCTTTCATGAAAGCTGTTTTTAATTGCCACAGTTCTATTTGATCTATCTATCTATTTGATACTTCAAATATCATTAAAATGTTTACGATTAGGGCGGCATGGTGGCGCAGCAGGTAGTGTGTGTGCCTCATAGCAAGATGACGTTGCCAGTTCGATCCCCGGGTTGCGCAGGGCCTTTCTGTGTGAAGTTTGCACGTTCTTCCCGTGCCTGCATGGGTTCTCTCCGGGTACTCCGGCTTCCTCCCACAGACCAAAAACATTCTCATTGGTGACTCTAAAATTGTCCTTAGGTGTGAGTGTGAGCGTGAATGGTTGTATGTTTGTATATCTTGCCCTGCAATCGGCTGGCGACTGGTTCAGGGTGTACCCCACCTCTTGCCTGCTGACAGCTGGGATAGGCTCCAGCCCCCCCGCAACCCTGAAAAGGGATAGTCAGGTGTAGACAATGGATGGATGGATGGATGGATGGATGGATGGATGTTTCTGATTAATTGATGTTACACTTTTATATTTTCATATTTATTTACAAAAGCAATGATTTAATGCTTATATGGGTCCAAGCTCACTTAATACAAAACAGGGCTGTATGTTTGACTCAATATATTTGTGCATGTCTGAATTTGACTGGCACAGATGCACTCATAAATTGTGTTAATCCCATTGGAGGGTCTAACCAGCATACAACAGACACTGCAGTTTCCAGATGCTAGCTATGGCATGATATACAATATTTGTTTGTAGAGCTGCACAGCTGTCACTTTCAGCCAACCAATTCATTCAGATGACACGGTAAGGATAATGTGTCCAACACATCAGTGAAAACAGACAGCAACATACTCAAAACTATAATCACAGTCAGCCTCTGCAGCACTGTGAATGCTTCCCCCAATGTTTGAGGTTAGTGGCTTACTTGTTTATTAAAGATATGAAATGCAACTTTTTGCTTTCACACAGGAAGTAAGACACAAGTGTGCAGAGGAGAGATACAAGCATAGACCCCAGGCCATGGCAGATAGAGAAGAAAAGCAGGCTTCTTGTTCTCTTGACAGGATCACAGTTGGCATGCAATGAGGGATACAGGCAAACACCATAAAAATGATTCAAAAGACAAGTAGGGATGATTCTAACACTACGGCATACAGGAAACAGAAGACAGGGCAGTTTGGTTTCACTAGAATAAATAACATTCATACCGTATCTTATTCTTTCTTCAGTGTTCATAGGGGGTCATTTAAAGCAAAATGCACAACTCAACAGCAGTGCATTAACAACTGAAATTATGCTATGGGGGAAAAAAGCACCTCATAATGAGTGAATCTTAACTGCCATGTGCTGAATTTCAATCCTTGTTTTGTCGCACCATGATTATGTGCAGGTATACACATACAGTCAAAGACAGACAGGCGAGATATAACAAAAAGGCTGTGTGTGTGTGTGTGTGTGTGTGTGTGTGTGTGTGTCCATGTATTACTGACGTTGTTAGGTAGGTTAGGCAAGTAGTGGTTATGGTTATGGTTGGAGTAAGTCTCCAGGAAATGAATGTAAGTCTATGTATCGTCCCCACAAGTGATGAAAATCTAACTTCACTTTAAACAGGTGCCACCAGGATGCCCCAAAGGCAGGAAAAATGACTTTGGTGCACATGTATATATTTCTGTGTGTGTGTGTGTGTGTGTGTGTGTGTGTGTGTGTGTGTGTGTGTGTTGGAACCAGTGAGTCTACAATTTAACACACACATCTTTTATTTACGCTGCGATTTGCCTTCTTGAAATGTAACATTACTAAAAGATTAGTTCTTCTGTCTCTGGTGGGATTTCTGCCTCAAGGTTTTTTTTCCCAAGTGTCCACTGATGGGTATAGGCCATGTATTGTTAAACATATTATTATGGGGATTAAATGTTACATTGAGCATGAAACACTCTGCTTGAACAATGAATTTGAATAATTGTTTTCACTACAATTATTCATTTCTTATCATTTCTTAAAGACAATGTAAACATAATTACAACAGTTTTGCAGCTACACAGGGTATGGGTTTATTGCTTTGCCTTATGAGCATTCCATCACCCATGGAAAGTAATGAATGGTCATATACAAAAGATGACATTATTAAGTCCATTATTAAGAGAAATGTGAAAATATCCATCCATCCATTTTCTATGCCGCTTATCCCTTTCAGGGTCGCGGGGGGGCCGGAGCCTATCTCGGCTGTCAATGGGCGAGAGGCAGGGTACACCCTGGACCGGTCGCCAGCCGATCGCAGGGCACATGCACACACCATTCACACTCACACCTAGGGGCAATTTAGAGTCACCAATCAACCTAATGAGCATGTTTTTGGTCTGTGGGAGGAAGCCAGAGTGCCCGGAGAGAACCCACGCATGCACGGGAAGAACATGCAAACTTCACACAGAAAGGCCCGACCCGGGAATCGAACCTGCGACCTTCTTGCTGTGAGGCATGCGCACTACCTGCTGCGCCACCGTGCAGCCCAAATGTGAAAATGTGAAAATATATCTACCGAAAAACTAAAAGATGGCATGGCATGAATTTAAATTTAAATCTTTGATGTCATGGTCATGTTTTTGTTTTTTTGTTTGTTTTTTTCATAGAAATATCATAAGTGTTGGCAAACTGCATGCTAAATGTTAAGGTCTCACAATGTTGGTCTTTCCAAGAGTCAATATTCTTAGGCAAGTCTCTTTTGTCTTTGAGAGTCTCCTGTTCTTGAATGCTATATTCATCTTTCCATGTGAAGCAATTGTATGCTTTCCCCAGCACAATTACCAAACCATGACAGCCCATTTCAGCTTTGTCTAACTCCTCACTTACCGTTCCAAATATATCCATTACCATGCAGATTGGTCCATTATCCTCTGCAATAGGACACTTATTTTCAAGTGAGATGTTGTGAGTTTCTGTATCAGAGTGGGCGGCTTTAAAACTTTTGGTCAAGAATCTCCGTGTTGTCTCTAACCAAACAATCTCTTCCCATTCTATTTCAATTAATAGCCAAAACTCTTTCCTTTTTAGAATTTCAGAGCAAGTTTTGTACAGTAACAGTGATAATGTGACTTTACAGGACCTTGATACCGTTTCAAAGTGAGCGCTGACTGACCTCGGCTTTGTCTTTCAAGCGACCACATCTGACAAATAGCCATTTCAGCAGTCATAGTATATGGTCTCTTCACCACAGTGAATATTACAGTCCTATTTCCACTGAGCTACCGCCTCAAAGCATTGGTGTCCCTCCTCTAGGCGTGGTCCCCTGATCCCAGCCATGACAAAGACCTGCCAAACCAGAGCTACTTCTGATCCCCCAGGCTGACAAGCCAATCCATCTTCACCTGCAGAGTAACTTTACTCCGTTTGTCATCAGCACCCGCCCTCTGTCAAGGAGAACTGAAATAGATATGCTGAAACATTCACTGCTTCCTGAATGATCATGACATTTGGGAATGTGTCCTGAGTCTAATTTATGCTTCATTCATTTAGAATCTTTTTGAAATTGTTATGACTGCTTTATAATGTACAGAAATGCACTTAATCAGGCCACACAAGCGCTGAAAACTTATTTCTGTTTTGTTTCTCTTGCAGCAAACAGGCCATATCACTGTGGTGGCAGTAAAGTATGACTGTAATAATTTAATTCCGTACAGTATATTTAGAGGGCAAACAGTTAGGTCCTGAATGTTCACACACTACCACGGAGCCAATAAGCAGTGTCAGGTTTGCAGCACTAACAGGATTAAGCGCCAAGACTTTATGTCTTTTACAACCGCTGCCAGGCACAGGCCTGGAAATAATGGGATCAGTTTTGAAGCAGTTCATCATGGAGGAAACCACCTCTTCCCACATTAGCTCAGTGTGAAGGGCCCCACTGCATATAGGCACCCTGGAACACGGCCATAAATTGTAAACAAGTAATGACATCATGGTCAACTACACATGGAAACATCCAATGTGGGATGATTACTATTTAACACGAGGTAAGCAATTTCACTAACAAGACTAACTGCAAAGGGAGCAAAGGTTCATGAAAAAGGTGGCCAGTCAATCACCCATGCACTGTTAATGATAGCATTAACTGAACACAGTTCATAAAGTTGTTATTAATTGGAAATGTCTCCTAATCAGAGGGCCTGTGCTTCACACCAAATCTGTCATCATCTGTTATTTAAAAGCAATCTGCCAGCGATCGGCACTATAACTGACATATAGCAGTGTTTAGAAGACCCAAAAGCAACATGAGGGGCAGAGTGCATGGATTATTAAAGTTAATGCAATATCTTTGAATGCACATGAAAAAGCAGATGGTAAAATCTTTAAAAAAGATAAATAAATAAGCTTCACTGGCAAACATAGGAATGTCTGTCATGATCACCCTGGAGGAAAAAGGAAGATTAGACACATCAAATACAAAACATTATCATCAAGATTCACGGTCATGAGTTAGGATGAATGCAAAGTAAATAAAGATGTAAGAAAGTAAGTCTAAGTAAGTCTACTTCCCTCATTTTGTGACTATATCTATATCTATATCTATATCTATATATACTGCATATACACACACACACACACACACACACACACACACACACACACACACACACACACACACACACACACCACACACACACACACACACACACACACACATTTGTGCATATGCACAAAGGACGACTCCAATCCATTTTGATCTCCACCTCTCTATTGCTGCTGGACACAAAGCACTCACTGCATCTATCAGACCTGTCTTGTCCCATCATTGCAGGAAATGGGGCCGATGACGGTCATGTCGTCTTCAGACTTGATGATGGTGTTGGAGCTGTGGGTGGCCATGCAGTCTTGCATGAACGAGTACAGATGAGGGTATAGCACAAAGCCCCAAGGGGGGGGTGTTGTGTGTCAGAGTGGATGATGTGGTGGTGTCTATCTGCACAGCCTGGGGTCTGCCCGTCAGGAGGTTCAGGTTCCAATAATATAGGGTGGTGTTGAGCCCTAGTTCTCTAAGCTTGATGAGGAGCTTGGGGGTACAATGTGAAAGAATGCTGAGCTTTCGTCAATGAAAAGCATTCTCATAAACAGAATGTGCTCCCTTGGTTCTGTTGGGAGAGGGCAGTGTGGAGGGCTTGGGTAATGGTGCCGTCTGCAGATCTATTTGGTCTGTGTGCAAATTGAAGTGGGTCCAGTGAGTCAGGGACTGAGGATGAGATGAATGTTTTGACTAACTGCTCGAAGCACTTCATGATGGTAGAGATGAGTGTTACTGGGAAGTAGTCAGGCAGAGGATTTTGGTTTTGTTGGTGACAGGAACGAAGGTGGACCTCTTAAAACATGTGGGGACTGCAGACTGGAGGAATGATCAGATGTTCAAAATGTGTGAGGACATCTACCAAATAATCTGTACACACCTTGAGAGCTCCATCAGGGATGCCATCTAGTCGAAGCAGGGACAGGTCGTGCGGACAGGCAAGCCAGGCAGTTGCTTGGAGCCCCCCGCCACTAGGGGGGGGCCCAACCGCTTATTTACAGCAACAATTATTGGTAGGCCTGGGCTTTCAGTGACCTCTGGTGGTCCCTGGACCTCACTTTGAGAACCATTAATCTATTTTTTCAGTATTCATCTCAAATGTCCCGGAAATTGTGCATTTTTGTGTGAAAAAAAACTAATTTTTGCGGCATGCATGGGTGGGGTGGGGGCCCCAGGGATTTCTTGCTTGGAGCCCCAAGAGACCCTAGCAACACCACTGAGTCCAGGTGCCTTGTGTGGATGAATCTTTGTGTGGATTCACACACATCTGCCCTGGATATGACTAGTGGGCAAGGGTCCTGAGTATTTGGTCCCTCCTCAGACAGGAAGTTGTTCTCAAAGCATGCAATAGAAGGTATTCAGTTCATCAATGAAGTTTTTGCCTTGTGATTACCCTTCGTCTCCCCCATTTTCCAGCTATGGCCAAGCCATGGGCATTCCCCTTATTTCTGGATTGTGGTGAAATAGGGCTAGTGGTATGATATGACTGGCTTGTGCATTGTCTGTATTGCGGGGAAAAAAAGACAAAAGTAGATATCAAAATTAAACAAATACAACAAGAAAACAAAGAAAGTTGAGGAGGAGCTCAAGAGACAGCAGCCATCCCTGGCGCCGTCTTCTCTATCTGATCAGTGCAGCTATGAAGCAATCTTGTTCAGGAGAGACAGCACAACACTAAATACAGGGTTTGTTTCAGTGTAATTTGGAGTTAGTTGTACTTCACAAAGTTAATAATGGAGCTTATCTGTAGCTATTTGTGGAAATATGACATGTTGACAAAGGTGCTGGGAGCAGTTCAAAACAATGTTCAGAACATATTAATAAGGCTTGATTGAAAATAATTATACTTCATTGGAACCAGGCTATAAATTGATTAGTACCAATTATATTTTGAGATTTGTAACTGTAGATTGTGTCTTGAGAGCTTCACTGAGTAAATGTAGTTTCATTTATGATACACATGGTCCTCACAAAACTGTTTTAATGTAACTTAAAATACTAAAGTATTTTCTGAATCATCTGAGTAATTGCTGTAAGAAGAAAGTGAAAGAAGAGAGCTTTATGTTTTTCTTATAGTTCTTATCTTATGTCTGAGATTGTTTACGTTAAGATGACTGCACTCATCACCTTGCTGTCTGCGTTTGGAGCTTTGTCTGAGCTCCCTGATGCCAGCAGCCATTTATTCAGACTGTCATAACAAATTATTGCAACAGTTCTTAGATAAATTATTGTCCAGTTTGACTTGAGGTATATTTGAACACAAGAAAATCAAGCTATTTTCTTTTGCAGGGAAAAAAAAAATACAAAGCATGTTTATTCCAGAAGTAATGTACAGATTAAATGTTGTTTGTAGCATGTGACAGTATTTCTTCTGATGATAACACAGGGGAGGTAAAAACTAGATTTTACTGGTATTGGCAGGTAATAATTTCAGACCAGGGCCAGATTGTATTGGCGAGATGCATCGGTCCCACAGGTCACATGTTCAAATCAATGAAACAGCACCCCTTAGGCCAGTCAGTACAATTTCGAAGTTCTACAACATCCCTTGGCAGGTGGTGCCATCATCAACTGACAGTCTTGTAATCACTTTCTTTAGTACACTAGGCTTGTACACTTTGTACTTGAAATGTCTTATTGATTTTGTCCTGGAAAAAACCTCCCAGTATTTTTCTCAATAGAGAAAAAAAGGACTAATAAATGCCTTAAAATGGGTATGGAGCTACTATATATGAGGGCTAATGAAACATTTTTCTTTTACATTACATTAAAAAGCATAACTGAAGAATTCCTCATTGTGAAAGAAAAAAATGACAATCAAATCCTCCTACTGTATAATCTCAACATGTTTGACCCTTTTTATCACAGTATCTGTCAGTTCTGTTTTGCACTCTTTGGGTTAACTTGGAGAAATCATTCCTGAGGGCATACTGATTAGCCCAGGGGTAATGGTAATGAAATACACTACCTGCTTGAGAGAGTGCCTGCTTTATTAGTCTATTATACATGAAAGGAGCTGAGGGCTCTTAGAAGCCCTCCTTCAAAGCAGGAATCATTGCCTCACATCTCCCTCATGCCACTTTCCATTCAGGCCCCATTAATTGCTGTTTATTTTGCTCAATTTTTGCAAATGAAATGGAAGCCATTCCAGATTGGGAATGGAGGAGGTTTTAAGTTGCATGCTTCTTGAGAAAACATGACTTTAAAAAACAGAGAAAAGATCACAGCTCCAATATGAATTACTCTCTAAATATTTGAATGAGGGTGATGACTATAATATTACAAATTAACCAAAGAAAGAATCTGAATTATATTTATAGTGCTGGTGTTGAGTCAGAAAGTAATTATCGATATATAATTTAGACTATCTTGAGGTTGGTTAGTGAGTCAGATTGTCAACCACTTCGATCCACATTGAAATATCTTGACAACTATTGGATGGATTACCATGAAATCAGTAGGATGAATCCTTCTGATTTTGGTGATACCCTGGCTTTCCCTTAGTGCCACAATGAGGTTGCCATTGTGATTTTGAGTGAAAAGTGTCAGCAACTGGATACCATGGATGGATTACAACGAAATGTGGTACAGACATTAATTTCCCCACCAATTAATTATAATAACGGTGATCCCATAGCTTTTCATCAAGTATCTGGTAACAAAACAGAATAAGCGAGCATGACTGTAGACTGTAACTCTCCTTAATACATGCAAGACAAAAGTCATCCACCTGTCAGAAAGTTGGTGGTTCAAGATACTCAACACCAAATTGCCCCAATGCTGTGAATGTGTGAATGGCTAATGCTCATAATGAGCAGATGACCTAGCTGCTGTACAATTGTGTGTGTGAATGGGTGAATGCAGACTTGTTGTAAAAGCACTTTGAGCCAGACTAGAAAAGCGCTATATAAATCCAATCCATTTATCATCTTCAACACAAGCACAACGGAAAATCCAGGAATTACAATAAATCAATAAATAAATAGGTAAACAAATACATAAATAATACTATACAATTGGTAAATATTAGCATTACACAATGTCTGCACATCCTACTTAGCAAAACCTGCATGGTAACAGAGCAGCAGCTTCAGTCCTCAATCTCTGCCTACACAGGATGCGTTCAGGCACAGTATTGAGTGTTATGGCAAAATGTAGACCTGTGTGGACAAGTCTTAAGCCACTTGAATATGACACAGTGGAGAAGTACTGAAGAGTAGAGAAAAGAGAGCTAAAGAGCACATGACATATGAAGTGATTCTTCTCACACAATGCATATATACAAAAATGACTTTATTTTAACTTAATTTGTACATGCTAGTTTTATCAAACTAATCTGGGTTCTGAAAGCAGGTGTTGTTATGTAGCTAATCATCTACAACACAATATAATGGAAGCATTAAACAACAAATTACAACACTGCAACAGTAAATGTTTGCATATAATGGGCATATAATAGGTGAAAGTATGATCGTGTATCAGAAAGCATTATACTGTGCAAGGAAGCGTATGAACGAGTGATATTGTGTAAGGAGACACAAAATCCAGTTAGTTAATGATGTTTGGCTGGGGAGAGAGTGATGTCTGAAGAGATGGGTTTTCATACCATGATGGAATGTCAGTAGTGACTCTGCAGCCCTTACTGTGGGTATAAGATGTCATTAGAGAGCCAGGACATGGAGAAATTGCAGCCAGGTGGTCAAAGGTTAGTACAAGGATAGAGGGGCAACACACCCAGAAGACACATAGTGCAGCCATGAGTAGGGCTGAAGGCAGGTCAGAGACGAGCGTGTGTTGCTCCCTAGAGGCTGAAGGGAAAACAGGAAGAATGTGAAATGCATCAATTTGGGAAGGCCGCAGACAAGGGCATGAGTTGCACAGGGCAAAGAGAGGTGGAGAGAGAACATGCAGAAATTCAAGCCAAGAGTGAGTCACTGTAATCCAGCCGTTTCATTTCAGTCTAAATGTTTCATTTCAGTGGGGTGCTGTGGATAGTGTGAGGGGGGTTGAAGTAATGGTACGGCCTTGGGTGTTTAGGATGAGGAGAGCAAGGTCATGCACAATGGAAAAGGGGAATGATGCTACATGGTGGTATAAATTATGTAAGTAATATTTCGAGTCTGATTTTAAAAATCACCTCCATGAGTTGAGGGAATTGAAGGAGAAAGACCCAACATCTGTTGAATTTTCAGAAATGATGGAGCAAGCTCGGCTCGAGCACAGGGCCCAGACAGGCACTGCGAGTCTGAAGCAATATGTTATATCAGGCAGAGAGTGTGTGATAATGTGTTCTGTCCTGGTTCCAAGCAGGATTTTGGCAGCAGTTCTCGATAAGTTATCGGCGAATATTAAGGTGGGTCTTGGTGCACACACACAAAACAGCAGGAGTCCCTTCTGTATGTGACGTGTATGTTTAATCAATTTTCCCACATCGTGTAATCATTACTTCAAAAGTGTGGAGAACAATTTTTTTTTTTTTTTTTTTGGAAAAACATCAGTTCACTTGCTTCATACTTTGTTGTTTCAGGAAAGTGTGTAGATCTGAAAGCATCTTGATGGGGCATTTAAAAGTTGCTCTTTTCTGGTCCCGTGAGTATTGTTGGATAACAGTACAACATTAGTGAGCCCCCAACCAATGATTCGAAGGCTTCAATCACATAAAGATATATGGCAGCTGGAGGAGATTCTCTGAATTTAAAGTAGTCTCTTTCACCAACAAGTTCCAAACCTTGGTGAGACCGTGGCAACATGTGGCCACACCCCATTGGATGCTAAATGGTTGAGGAGAGTGCACACATTCATGTTTGAGTGTTCTGTGACATTGTAGACAAAATGATGTTTCTAACTAGTAAATCTTTGATTACAATCACTCCCTGACCCCACGACATAGTACTGCAATCGACTTGAGAAATCTGAGCAGACTTGTTTATTGTTCAAAAAACATTTTAATGGCTTGCCTGCAATAGCCTCAAATGGCAATTAAGCATGGTTACACTATAGTTAAGTCTAGCCAACTAAATCCATTTGGCTAATGTTGGGGAATCATTATGCAAGATGTGACCTGGCGCTTTGTATGCCTATCAATTACAGACGTCTGCACACCTTCCTTTACATGCACTAAGATTGCACTACTTCCTGCAGTTATACAAGTGTAGCCAGTGAAGATACGTTGCTATTGCGAATCATTTATATGAACAGAATTCATAGACGCGGGTGTATGGACAAAAGTTGATATTCTGAGGCAGTGATCTGAGTTCACAAAGGTCTTATGCAGTCAGTGACAATATTATGGTGATTACTTTTTAAAAATCTTTTACTCGAGTCTCTCTTGCAAACTCTCACCTCACCATCTTACTCGTGTTGTATCTGAAACAATAAAGAAAACAAAATCACTGTTACACATTGTTCTCAAGGACTGTAAATGAAATAATGGTCCTGGCTATTTATGCACCAGCATCTAGAACTTCACCGTGTGTCATAGCCTCGCCCTGAAAAAGGTGTGAAAATTAATGCATCCACCCGAGTGTTATGTTTCCATTACTGCCAATTAGAGTTGGAGCCGATCAATTCCTGTGACTACTGCAGAGTGATTTGACCCGGAAATGAAGGCTGATTGTACTGTTTCTCAGTGAAGAGAAAAGATGTTTGTGGGTTGTTTTTTTTGTTTGTTTGTTTGTTTTTTGTCCAGTGTGAAAGAAGCTTGAGATGCAGTTGAATAGCAAAAGCAGGCTTGGGGCTGACAGCAGGTCAAGAGCCAACAGGAGCCAGGAGAGGCTCAATGAGGACAATGGGGCAAACCTGTGCCCAGTTAACCTCTCCTCACTGTACATCTGTAGGTGGTAGGGAATAGGAGTTTGGAGAAGAGCCAAAGAACTGACAGTGTGGCTACATTACCATGGTGGTGAGAAAGAGTGCTACCTGAAAGCCAGCCTATCTCTATAAAGACTTGTAAACACTTCATTCCTGACATAGGAATTCTCTGTGTTGGCACAGGTGGTACATAATCTCATGTAAGCACATGGTGCACTATATTTTGGTGTTGGTTTGCCAAATACAGCTGAACAGAAATAGACTCATATCCTCAAAGGAGTCAATAGCATAAAGTAGGAAATTTACTGAGATAGAAAAAGGCAATAGGATGGTTTAATATAACTGAACAACACCACAGCTCCCAAAGTTACATGAAAGATTGGATCAGCACCTTGCTATTGCAAACTTGAAATTGGTGGGATTCATTGCAGGGCTGATGTATTAGACAATAGTTTTGCTATGTGTAACTAATAAGCTCATTATTTTTATTTTCATTATAGGATAATATGCTAAAAGCTGACTGAACTATACTAACCATGACTGTCAGATAAGTCCTGTAGCCTACACGGTAATATTTCCCTCTCAACTTTGATCCAGTATGTGTAAAGTAGCATAAAACAAAATAAAATCAGAAACAAGCTGTAACCATGATGATATTAAAACCTTTTAAACTAATATGGCAAACTGGTTAACAGGTTCCTGTTTACACATAAAGCAGATACATAACCTGACACTCACTCTCATTTTAGATCTGTTATATTTGTAATATTTGGTCCTTAAGTAGCTTAACGCTCCACTATGTCCACCAGCTTGTTGCTTACTTTGTCTGTGTGGCATTCAGTGCTGAGCGGATAGTATGGAGTGGGCTTTTAGGTTTTGTTTTGTTTTGTTTTGTTTTGTTTTGTTTTGTTTTGTTTTGTTTTGTTTTTTTGACACAAGGTGCCTTCTGTGGATAAAAACCAAAAACTGAGTTAAAGATGCTGAAACTCTCCATAGAGCTGAGGGGATCTGCCCTTGTGCATGAGCTCCATGCAGTCATTGATTGTAACTGCAATAAATGCTGTAAAAGCACCAGCTCCCTGTACACACCTCATGCCATCAGCAGATAATCCTCCATGTGTGTTTAAGTAGTCTAAAAGGTCTGTCATGTTCACAGAAGGGACAGGTTTACAAGGTTACACGGTAATGAGTCTCTTTGCCAGGCCATTCTCTCATCTGATATGTTCCTGTTGCTGCTGTTAGGAGCCCAAATCATGCTATCATTGTGTATGCAAGGCTAGCCAGGTCCATCATTTATACCGCTCTTATCATTCTGTCTGCCAGGGTTTCCATCCAAGGCTTTGTTATCAGTGAGAGCCACATCAAACCATATCTGTCTTATTGGGACATAGAAGATTTGCTACTAGGCACACTGTCTGTTAGCTGTTGCCTGTTGGCCAACAGAACACACCACAACCTTGACATTAATGATTCAATGAGCACAGTAATTGAGTGCCTTTCTCATTTCCTGGCAGCTACAACACAAAGCAAATAGTGGAGAGACAGGAGAGATACAGAAGGAGGAGGATAAGAGGGTGAAAGAGAAAGCCTTATAGAAAAAAAAACTAAAGGTAGGAGAAAGAGATAGGAGTAAGGAGGATAAGACACAGAGGGACGGAAATAAGGACGACGAGTAAAGTGTGGGGTAGGATGGGGAGAGGATCAGAGGCAGAGGACAGCGAGGAAAGAGATTGCATTAGCTCATCATCCCAGTGGACCTGGCTGTGCTCTGAGGTTGACAGTCCTGAGAGCTCCTGTCCTTCAGCCTTCCCATGTGCCTGTATGGTATTATCTCCTACTTACTATAGAGCAGACCAGGCATTCAGGGCTACAAGTCACATTCTTTTTTAGATTTATTTTAGAAATAATATAAGAAGTGTGCTTCCTGCCACAAGCTCCTTCAAGGCATGATATCATGTCCTTTTCTCACCTAAATCTGTTGCTCTGCTCAAGCGGTGCAGCGACAGTACTGATATGTGAAATTATAGATGTAATTTCTACTTCGTGTTCATTTGAAACCTGGTACTTCTGTTATATTCCACTGAACATAATAAGTTTTCATTCCAAATGAGAGTCCACTAGATTTTTTCTGGCATGCATTCCAAGATGCTAAAACATGCTGGAATAGACATGATTATGAAGTCTACAGCCATGTCCTTTGAGGCTGCACTTAGGCACAGCAGTGCCTTTGAGGTAAATGCAAAGATCATCATGCAAACATGCACACAATGTCAATGCTAATGCTGACCATGTTTACCATCTTAGCATATTAGCATGCTACCATTTGCTTACCACACAGCTTGCTGAGGCTGAAGAGAATGCCATTTGTTTTGCAGGCATTTGTTTTGAGAGAAATCAAATTTTCACCCAATGATGGCACTAGTTGAAGTGTAGGGATCACCAAACCACATGGTTATGCTTTAGGAGAAGTCGAGTGATCACCAAAGTCTTAGGATGCAAACAGAACAAACATGAATGCATGAACACAATTATACTCTAATCCAGTGGTTTTCAAAGTGGGGGCTGGGGCCCCCTGGGGGGCCACCAGGGGGTGCTAGGGGGGCCTCAGAAAAATGGAGGGAAGTTAAGAAAAAAAAAGCAAAAAAGCAAAACATGTCAGTTAATAATATTCTTATGCTAAACAAATGTAACAATTATTGAATAGTGAACACACACAATTGAGAGAGGTTTGATTTATTTTGTTCTGTTCTTGTTCGTCAACAGTTTGTTGAAAAGTTCATTATTCAGTGGGAATATAATACAGTGTTGAAAACATGTTTAATATTCTTATGCTAAACAAATGTAATAATTATTGATTTAATTTTTGAATAGTGAATAAAAGTAAGACAATCATTCTAAAAGTTGATGTTTCTTTACATATTTTGTAGCATTGTTGGTGGGTTTGTAAAGGGGGTCCCCGGCCAGAAGCTGGTTTGGGGGGGCTATGGCATGGAAAAGTTTGGGAACCCTTGCTCTAATCCATGCACTAGATGTTGAGATATTTCACTGGGTAAGTCAAAACTTTAACCTGCTGTTGGGGCTAAAAGGGAAAAAAAAGCTCAGAACCAAAGTCCAAAGAAGTCAGAAGCAATTATTTGCAAAACTAACAGTGCCAGATTTTAAGGTCATCCATCCAATAGTTGTTTAGGCATTTTCCTGAAAACAAAAATGTCAACATATGCATGAGAGGAAAAGGCAGTGGATCACCAATGTCACTGGGACTCATCCTCAGGGGACCATGAATGTTCATACAACATTTTGTGGCAATCCATCCAATAGTTGTTTAGATAGTTCAGTCTGGAGTCAATGATGTCAGTGATGGACAGACCAAGTGACCAGCAAGCCAACATCAACTTCCTGAGAGTAATTGGTTAAGAACCATGAAAAGCTGTGCAAGTTCTTCCCTATTTGTTTATCAGAAGCTTTTCATTGGAGAACTCACATAATGGACAAAAAAAAGACTGTGGAAACTTGAATTTAGGGTTTTTTGAAGGAATGTAATTGAAAATGTAAATAACACATCTCAGATGGGAGGGTCTATCCATTACAACAGGCTTCTAATCTGAATAACTGAAAAAGTCTCTCCACATTGTAATGCAAATCAATACAACCATTGTGTAATTAATACAACCTTTGTGAAACTTCTTATTTTTATTATATTTCATCCTATAGTACAGCTGTTGCTATCATATTTTTCTGAAAGGGGTAATTACAGCAAATCATACATATTGGTAAGTACAATACAAATAATATTAACCGTAATGATACCTCATAGACAGGCCATGTACTTTAGACATGCGTTTGTTGTCCTTGCCTATTCAAACTCAATTCTAATTTACATGAATTATCTGCCATGATAAATGAACAGACATTAACAAAGCACGCGTCAGATGTGGCCGTCGGGGTAAATTGTGATCTCCTTCACCTTTTTCGCCACAACACATTTGCTTTTCATGAAAATGAATCAATGTCAATCCTCATTCATTAGGCGACCCAATTAATTGTTTTTCCTATCAGAATGCAAAATGACTAATGACAAACAAAAAGGTATTCCTCCATTTTAAACTTACCAGCAAACATGAAGAGGAAAAAAGTTGTATAGGAAGCAGTGGTGCAGACTGACTGCTAATTTCTACCTACTTGTAGGTAGAAATGCCGGTAGATCATTTTGTGGTTGCTTTGATGAACAAGTGCTGTGACCTCATTAATATTAAGACAGTGGTTATGTTCATCCTCTCTGAAAAGGAAAATAAATTAATCTGATAATCAATGAAAATGTGTAAATTTCTGTTGCTTGTATTTATTTCTATGTCTTTTTCTTTTTACCCTCCAGTCTGCTTGATACCCTCACCCTTAAGTGGGACCTGCCATGTTTCATTATTTGAACTCAAAGGTGAAACTTACAAATGTCAACAAAATTCTGGGAAAAAAAGACTCTTTGGAATCGAATCAAACCAGAAGGGTTAATTGCTTGAATCGTGTTTGTTTGAGTGGAGCTGTACTCTCAGTCTAAAGCCTTGAGACGAGCTGACAGGTACTGCTAAAAATGGGAAATTTCTGGTAACTCAAACGAGAGGTTATATATGATGCTTCATGGTGGGTGGTATTACTACACTATATTAATTAAGATGGGTGTCTGCATATACATTTCTTAACCTCACATAACATTTCTGATGTCTGCCTGCTGACAGTAATTCACTCTGTCATGCAAACATGGAGGTGGAACAGATTTCCCAGGGGACTATGCCACCTTGTGCTTCCTGTTGCCTAACATGGTCTCAGATAAGTGTCCACAATGAAAGGGAATATCCTGCCGTCACTTAATAATCTAAAGAGGAAGCTGGATTGCACAGGACAATTTTAGAAATTATGCAATTGCAAATAAATCATTGGAAAAATGTGAGTGGACTGGGAGTAGACAAAAAATATGTTGAGGCAGTGCAAACTGAGAAAATGTTTCAAATTGAGCGAAAGATTTGCACTTACCCAGGACTTTATGAACATAGCATTATAAACATATAGAGAGGAAAGGATTAAACTGAAAATAATTGAAAGAAGCAGTCCAGCAGTTGATTTCACACCTTTTAAGCAACTATAAACACTATTTATACAACAACTTGGCCAAGACTTCCTTTTCTATGCACTGAGATTTTCAGATAATCTCAAAATTTACATTTCAAACAAGCTACGACCCCAATTCCAAAAAAGTCGTGTTGCTGTGTAAAACATAAATATAACAGAATGTGATAACTTGAACATGCTTTCTGGCATGTAATCAATCAAAAACAGCAATATATTTAAGGTTTTAATGTGCCAGCATTGATTTATGTAAATATCTGCTTAATATCTGCTAAATTTGATGCAGCAACATGGTTCAAACAAGTTGGGACAGGAGCAGCTAAAGACTGGGAAAGTTGTGGAACATTCCACAGGTAAACAGGCTCATTGGTAACAAGTGACAGTATCATGATTCGTTATGAAAGGGGCATCCTCTAAAGGCTCAGTGTCAGGATCTGTTTTTCCTATTATAGCTTGGTGTTGCCCTCTCCCTTTGTCTATTGTCTACCTCTCCCGCCTGTATCGTGTGTGTTTTTTACTGTGGGACGTGGCTGGTGCCTACCCTCGTGCTCCAGCCTATGCCCCGTCAGTCTGTTGTCATGAGAAATTCAGAACTGGACTTTCACCTGGCCTGTCCACTCTCAGTTGACTCTCCAGCCTCTTCATGTGGATCATCTAGACTCATCTGTTGCAAATTCTTTTGAGCAATCCATTTAACTGTTGCCCTTTACATATCCCTGTCTAAGAGTTTCAGCGTGTGGGTCCATTTACTTCGGCACAAAATTCTAACAGTCATTCTAACAAGCAAGGATGGAGCGACGTTCACTACTTTGTGAAACATATGATTATATAAAGGATGTTACTACATCTCGTCCCTTCGCTACAAATTCTGCATTCATATGCAGATAAATGTCTAGCAAGATATCACTCTTCTTGTCCAGAGTGGACAGGCAGAGTGACTACAGCAAGAATAACTTTCTCAACACACATATGGCATACATGTGTTATATTAAGACAGGCTTGAAAAAATCTGAGCCTGTCCTTAAAGCACAGATTGGGCTGTGTCATACCACTGTTTAGAGCTTAGCAGCAGTAGAAAACAAGTTGTCTCACACACTACGTTTACATGCAGTCAATATTCGGGTTATGGTCAATATTCCGGATTTATATAAGATGTTATCTAGGGAAAATGGTTCATGATTGAGCTTTATGGTAGTTATTCTGCACCCCCCCACCCCCTCCACCCCAATTTTTGTTATGTCTGATGTTGTTGTTGCTGCATTTTTGTATAGTGTTATTTTTGTGTTATTGTCTTATGTATGTTATATGTAGTACGTCAGTATGTTGTCTTTTGTCATGTGTTGAATCAAAATTGCAAATAAAAAAAAAAAAATTCCGGTTTCTGAAACATTCGGAATAACCTGTTTACACACGTGAGCAAACAGGGGTAATCAATTGGGATATCCTGATCAAAACAGCGACACACAGACAACGTTTCGACGCACAGAGAACATCATGATGCAATGCGCATCATTTCAGCTTCTTCTTCCTGTATCCAAAAACAACTACAACAATAGCAGCATGGCGGATAGTCTACAGCCCCAGGCCGGTAGCAGTCGCCTTCGTTTGCGCTTTGGTGCTGGTGCTGACCCACCACCAGTACTTACACGATTCTGTCTCACTTTCTTCATTTATGGAAGACGAGAACGTGAAGAAATAGGAAATGGAGCCGGAGCTGTGCCATCCATATCCATGCTACCTGCACTCAAAAGACCAAGATCCCTTGGGAATAGAACATGCACAGAACACAAATTAATGTTCTGTTCAATGGGGATATTCCGATAGGTGTATACATGACCAAATATTTGGGTTAAAAGGAGTAACCCAGGGGTCATATTCCAGCTTCTCAAAAGGGTTATTGGTGTTTGACATGGCCGTGCGCAACCGGGTTATTGCTGATATTCCAATTATGAAAAGGTTACTTGACTGCATGTAAACATAGTGAATGTTCTCCTTATATTTGCAGTCAGACTAATTTGCCATGGATCAGGGAGCTTCAAATCAATTAAGACTGTGACCCTATAACCATAGTTTCATGGCAAACTTTGGATGTAAATAGATTGATAATGTCTGAAAGTGAGAAATCACATGAATTGTGCTGTGTGTAAGTGAACAAATAAAAGGTAAATGGGTCAGTGAGTGTGTGTGTTTAAGTGTGGCGCTATGCATCCATTCTCAGGGCAGACCGTCTGACTCAGCCACCTGTCAGCAGGACGAGGCAGATGGGAGACATAAAACGCTCCACGCCTTGACAAGGTAGTCTGTCAAAGTTAGGCAGAACAGTCACAGGGGTAATGTTTTGACAAGGCATTAAATGTCTCCTTCACAGACGTCCTGTATGTCATTCCATTAGATTGATGTACAGATACAGATGGCTGTATAATGCATGCCTATGGGGATTCTGTGTGCTCATGTCTTGACTTTTGTTATCTTGTGGCCCACATTTACCTTACTTGGCTAATGATTAGCCATTAGCCATGTCACTCCAAATCTCAAACGTCGCTTCATGATTGAGTGATTAAAATGCGATTAAAAATGACTTTCAGTGTTTCACACGGGTATTGCTTCCTGTCATGACATGTTGCTTGCTGCCAACATTATGTTTTTACAGACTTTTATTTAACAAATGTATGCCCAGTTTTACTTGTCTTTATCAGCCATTAGTTGCCTTTTTAGAGTTTGCTGCACTGAACAGTGTTGTGCAAGGCCATGATACATTCCCTCACCTCTCTCCTGCTGTCTTCTTTCAACTCCTGTGTTTGTCTGCTATACGCAAGTCTGTCAAAGTTTAGATATCTCAATTCAGGACGAGACAATTATAGCCAGTCTTTGCCAGAGGGCATGCCCTGAGCTCCAACAGACCTTTTACGCTGTATCTATCCATAATGATCTGTTTGGTTACCAGTGTTTTTTTCTGAAATCTTTAAAATGAGTGGACACAACCTGGGGCAATGCCTGAAGAAATGAGTGCAGAGCAGTGCGTGAATGTGTTTACATTCCTGCTGTAATGCTCTAAAATAGGTCATCATTTACATTGCACAGAGAATCTGTGGTAACTAGAGCTTGGTGCAGATACTAAAGTCACCACAGCTAACAGAGCTCTAAAATAAATTGCTGACTGTTGACAGTGTATGTAGAAGGTACATGTCATGACCATTTAAAAAACACTGTCAGACCATTTTTGTTGACATTGTTTTGTGGACAATATCATATAATATTCTGTATGTGTCAACTCATTTACCCACTACTTTACATACAAGATCTTTACAAAGATGAGTATCATTAGCTTATTATACTGAAAGGCACTTTGGTATTCCTCCCTGATGGTACCTTATACCCACCCATTTGGTATGTACCAAACACTCCAGATAACTGGAGATCGATAACAAGATAACTAAAAACACTCCTTCCCTGTCATGCTATCCCCTCTTCATAGCTCAAAACTCTGTAAGAGGTAGCATCGATTGTTTGTTCGGCTGATTAATTCAGTGGTAGAAAACGTTGCTCCTTCTGCTACAGAACAAGTAACAACACAATCGTGAAAGATTTCATATCTGACACTCAATCTAATGTTGTTCTGAGCTGCTTCATATTCATGTATCAACTAAAGGTATTGGCCACAGAGAAAATGCTTCCCTTGACAACCTCCTGGAAGGACACCCTCAAGTCTTCTGGTGATAACACTCAGGAGGGTGAGACAGACTGTGTAATCATTTGATTACCTCTTCATCTCATAGGGTAGGCATGCACAAGTGTGTGTATGTAAACACCACAGCTGTTCCAACTCATTTTACTTAGGGACCTCAGATTTTTTTCAAGCACACACAACATGGTGGCAGTGTCCAGAAGTAGAAGCATTTGTTATTCCAAAATTAACATTCACCCCCTGAGCAATAATTTTAATCCAGTTCCACACATGCCAGCATGTTTACTGGAATCAAAAGCTGGCAACATGCCAGTGGCTACTGAGCAGCACACATAATGTCTTAAAAGCATTAGGCTAATAAGCTCTATTATTGTTCCAAGAAACTGCATAATGATTGTATGACTATTTCTAAATGACTGGGATAAAGTTGTGGTTTTTTTTTCCCACTATGGGCGTATGGCCTCCAACCTCTCTTCAGCAGGTGTAGAGTATAATAGGTGTTACCTCAATGTTGTACCAAATGTAGTCACTCCTCACCTGCTCTGCACCCTTATTCTTGAGACAGGCCTCGTCTGCAATACGGCTGAGCAAATTGAATCTGCCAGTCAACTGAAGCGCCACACTTATCTAATCCGACCTGTAATACAGGGCCATGCTCTATTGCTTTTGCATAACACCCTCTCTATGTTGGTAACCCCAGCCCCCAAGGAAGCGTTGAAGTATTGTCATTTCACTTATTGTAAACCATGGCCAGCTCCACCTCTAGCTACCCGTTCTCAGTTGCTTTCTGTTATTGTCAGGAGCTCTCTCTGGGGTGCCAACACTAAAGTTCACATTACTCACATAATCACAAACGCTTACTATGTAAATGCACACATAGCCAATCACAGTGAACGAGGGGAAAAAGATACAGTCACTGAGAATTCATCTTGCCAGGGACTAATGCATTTCTGCTTAAGTCAGCAAGGGAGATGTTAATGCTGCTGTGAGAATTAATGGAAGTATTGGCTTACAAACATTTGGTGATACATTATTGTGGCTCCAAGCGACCAGCTTCTCTAGGGTTGTTTTTCAATTGCACAGGCCGCAAGGGAAGTACTTCCTGTTTTAATTAGATACTAGATAAGCAAATAGTAACTCAGATAAACTGTGGGTTCTGTGGTCAGTTGTTTCCTTTTTCAAAGAAATAGATTATATAACTGTAAGTATTAATCACAAAACTAAGACATGATTAATGGCAGTGTTTTGATAGTTGATGAACTAATATATATTGATCAATAATAAGAGCGCTAAAAGCAAGAATGTTTGTATGTGAATAGATCATCTAGCATTGTTATACAACTCAGCTATCATTTTTTCCTCAGCAAACAGTTGCTAAAGACTAAACAGTGGTTGTTTTAAGGTCATATGAGCAATATACAAATAAAAAATTTTCAGTAACTTAACTTGAGCCAAAGTTTTACCTGCTTTACCACCACAGGGATAATGGGAATTATATGACTAACTATTTGCTAACCAGTGATGGTTATTTTAGGGGAGAGACAACCAATACATTTCATTTGAAGAAAAAAAAAAATATATACACCTCTGTTCAGGTCCAAAGGATGACAGGTTCATGGAAACAATGGCACTGGGGCTAGTTTCAAACACAGGTACAGTGCTCTGCTTAGCCTGGTATGAAATCCCTTACACTGTTCCAAATTGGAACTCAGTGAGGTGATGTCACACCTGCCAACATCTCCAAAAAGAAACAGACTACTGACAGCTCAGTAGCAGCTGTCAACAATGTTCTATTCTGTTGCCAATGTGTTTACTGGTCCAGTGACTAAAATCACAAGGATCTGGGTTAAATTCAAAAGCAAGACAAAGGGATGTCTGCAATGGTATCATGGCCTCACATTGTGTGCATCATCCTGTGATGATGTTGGCACATTTATTGTGGACAGCCATATGAGCTTATTCAACAAATCTAATGACCCATTTTTGACTGCTGGACACCAGAAACTCAGACACTTTTCCTACAGTCCAGTTGAGCTTGGTCCTGTTGTGGTTATTAAGCATTAGTCGCAGTTCCTGTCCCCCAAGAACAACATGTGTAAAGGATTGATTCAGACAGAAAGCAAGCACAGAGTTGTGTTATAGATAAAAGCCTTGTTTTTTAGCTTTTATAAGTCTAATTTTCCTGAAGTTCACAGTTCTCCTATTCTCCTATATCCTCGAAACACAAACAGGAGTGCATTAATGGGCCATAAGTTCAATTTCAGAAGCTCGTTAATTCCTAGAACTACTTGGTCAACAAAGCCTGTAGTCTTCCTCTTAGAAAAAGAGAATAAAGCTACTCGTGCAATGTCTATATTTGTCACCACATCAGAGAGCAATGTTTCTGTAAAACAAAGTGGCTTTTCTGCCGATACTCCAAAGCTCAGTGATTGTTGTACTGTAAATTAATTAATTGTGATCCACTCCACAGCAACCTGATACCTGGCAGAGTAGTAGCCAACAGTGGAACCTTACTACCTTATCTTCTCAATGTTTCTATTCCTCTCCTGGAACCCAATTTTCTCTGTATTGGCGCACAATGGTTCAGAAAGAGATATTCTGGACTGCCTTCAAGCAGTGAGGGTGCCATTTGGCCCATGGAGTCCAGCTTGAGATCCAGCGGATCGCCCCATGAATAGACTGTTCTTCCAGGTATGAACATGGATGGAGCAGTCATTGTTAAAAAAGTCACTGCTGTCAGTGCAAAGAGTGTTTGGCTCATTCCAAATACTGGCACCTAACAGCTTAGCTTAAATGAATAAGCAATAAATGAACCAGTTTGACAACAGTTAAAATCAAGTAAATTGCTACAGATCAGAGTTGATACATGGCAGGTGAATTGTTGAAGGTTATCTATGTACAGTCTTTTTGTTGCAATAGCGTAAGGTGCAGTAACAGGCTGCTTTGCAAGAAGAGAAGACATGTACTGCTTTTCTGTAAAAAAAAAAAAAAAAACTGTGAAATGACCACTTTCTGCTTTATTTAAAAAAAAAAGTAACTTCAGAAATTTTAACTTTTGCTTACATACACCAAAACATTTTTGTTCATGAATATTTTATAGTTGCAGTAACATATCCTCACCTAAACCTTTTTTTTTTTTTTTTTAACTAAGTCCTTTATGTCTTGTATGTTCTGTCTATTCTTACCCTGTAGCATGGGCATATGTTACAACCATGTACATTAATATGCTCATACTGTAAACACACACATTAGACAGTGTGAGCTTGTGTGCAACACTGAAAGTTTTGTTGTCAAAAATGTACTTTAACATTATGCATACTAAAAGTTATGCATGATCTTACCCCCAAATCATGAATGGGGTACCAACCTGTTCATGCAAACTGTCAACTTCTCAAGGAGAGGATTTCTCTACCTTAGGCAATTTTCTCTGCGCTACAAATTAGACAGATGAGAAATATTCCAGGCATTTTTTACATTATGTATGTCAACACTGTACACTTCACTGAGGATGCATATGCAAAATGATTTATTCAGTTCAGCAGCATCCTTGTTGAACCCATGGCGATGGATAGTGATAGTGAAGGAGAGAGCGGAGTAAAATGCAATAGATTTCACCACCCAAGGTTAGAATTTGTTACAGTGCTATACAGTGCAGTGAAGCAGTAAGCAGAAAAAAGCAACAACACAGAAATAACTAAGTCAGAGTTGGAATTTTATGTTTAGATATCATAACATTTTATACAAAAATACCCGAGAATCTTAACTGGTTTCTCGCTGTAGTCCATGTTTTTCACAAAACATAAGGTAGTAAGGCTATGGATGGATTTTTTTTTAATTCATTTTTAAAATTGGTCAGAGCAGGAGTGGGCAACCATATGCCATATGCCATAATTGTACAGGTTTTCATTTCAACCCAAAACTACACAGGAAAAAAAAAAAGAAAAGAAAAGAAAAGAAAAGATTTATGAAGGGTGTTGTACTAAGCCTGGGTGCCGACTATCAAAAGTAAATTAAAGTTGAGCGCAGAAAATGGCTCGGAGTGCTCTCAGTAATTGGGTGCAGTGAATGAACTTTGCTCACTACCCTCATGTTGTGTGTATAAATATGGGAATTGTGCTTGCAAGCTGCAATATCGCTCAAAGACAAAGTTCCCTCTCACGGGACAGATGTCACAGCACTCGCCACAAGAACCCACCGGTGTGGCACTGCAATTTCCTTGCTCGGGCTGCTCTCTTGCTCACACTCAAGCTGTCACTCATGCTTGTGTCATGTCACATAGAATGCCCACTGAAAGAGGAAATGGGAATGGAAAAGAGTGAGTAAGATGCCAAAACGGTGAGGTGGATGGGAGGCAGCAACAAATCAAATGGCAGAGGAATGAGAAAAATTCATCACTTCTTCTGACAACAATCAATAACCTGCACAAACTAAAAACACAAAACATGAGCACACACACTTTAGGCCACTATCAGAACATCAGACAACATACAAAACAGCATCATTGCTGAGGCCAAAAGGCTTCAGGTCACAGGGAAAACACTGTCATCCCTGAAGTGCTATACAACTGAACATCATGTGAGGCGGCCTCTGACAAAACACTATCAGACAAAACAGCCTAAGGTGGGGCAGCAATGTCCACACTCCCACATGTCTGTGTTGCACCAGAAGCAACATACACTTCCTGTAATTTTTGCATAAATAATATAACAGGCATAACAGTCGGTTAAATGTCATTGCATGTTTTTAGTGAAAAGCAGTGTATGAAATTAAAACTTGCAATTGATATTTCTTTACAGCCACCGATCCAGGTAAAGCTCAATTACTTTGACATTTTGCAGGGACAGCTTGTGTGCTGTCAGGAGGTTGATGATAATATCAGATTGGTACCCTCTCCAAGTGGTGGCTAGCTTTCCCACACTGCAACCAAGAGAGTGGAGTATATCTCCAACATTGTCTTCAATACATTGCCTGTTCTTAGCTAGCTTTAGCCATTAGTAAACTTAAAATGAGTAATCATATGGTTTTACTCAGCATAGAGTATGTGCGAGATGTGCAGATTTGCCTTTTACTGCTGAATGCAGTCAGTTAAGCTACATACAGTATTTATGGTCAGTAGTCTTAATACGTCCAAAATGTAGGCTAATTGGTACAGGTAGTTAAACAGTTTCTTGTTTTCTATTCCCATGTGTTAAATACAGAATAAGTTACATGTGGAGGTTATGGAGTTGTTTAAAGGCAACTTTGATGGAGCTGGGCTAAAAAAAACAACAACAACAAAAATAAGCTGCTACTAATTATGCTCTCTTTTTCAATGAGTAATATGTGATGAGATCTTGATTACATTTTTCAAGCAATTGGCTCAACACTGTCAGTAGATTATCAGACTGACCAACATATTCTTCGATAGAGCCACTAATATTATGAATAGTTAGCGTACATTGTATTTATATGTAAACATATATTTATAGATGTATGTATTATTTTTTTCTGACAATAATACTAATTTTGAACTTACACACAGCAAGTGTGAGGATCAAATCCAACCTAACTTGTTAAAATGACTTTTAAAGCCTGCAGTTTTATTTTGAAGGTCAGGTTTTCAAATCGGAAGTGTTATTCCTGCCAGTGCATCTTCACTTGACAGACAGGAGTGGGGACATTCACCAGATTCTGCTTGAGGCTGTATGGTCTGAGGCCGTCTGTCCTGATACCGTTTATCTTTTGGTCTGATGCTGTTTGTCTGAGGCTGTTTTGTCTAAGACTGCCTTGTCTGATCTTCATTAAAAGGACACCTCAGACTTGGCAGTGTTTTTTTTTTTGTTTTTTTTTTTTTTTTGGTGTAGTGAGGTTGTTTGGTCTAGAGAATGATTCCATTTTGAACTGCCACTAAAGTCTAGTGGGCTGCTCAGTTTTAAACACAACTCAAAACAAAAAAGTCTGATTTGGGTTAATTTACGGTGGTAAGGATTAGGGAAAGTGAAGTCCCACACACAGTTCAAAAACAAGACCCAAAGTCTCCTTTTTTAAGGAACCAAAAAAAGGGGGGGTGACTGATCACAAAGCTTTCACTAACTAATGGCTTGCATGGTAATGGATTATTAAGTAAGTTGTGTCTCCAGAGGCGTTAAACTGTTGGATCTGATGATTTGCAAAATGCACGGGGACACACACGAGTGTGGGACAAACATGGACCTATACACAACGCAAATGCCAGGCTAAGGAGAGGGGAGGGGAGGTCCAACTTCTACCCACCCTTTATTCGCTGGCATCGGCCGCCAATGTTTTGTGCCCCTCATCATAAAGGGATGTAAAAGAGCCAGACTTCCCAAAAGTGGGAAAATCAGAGCTACAATATATCCTGGTTGACCAGATGGGTGGGTGGACATAAGTAAGAAAAAAAAAAAGAAAAACATACTATTTCTTATAATTCAAAGCTCAGTAGCAATTTCAATATCTTCTTCAACCACTGGCGTTGCTGCTCCTCCACTTGCTGTGCAATTACACCATAAGGACTGAGGCAGGAGATGTGTGTAGTCCGTCTGTCTTCTTCGCTGTGTTCTAGAGCTACCTCATAATTTAGAGGCACAACCTGATGAATAATGTGGTAGGGGCCTTGCCATTTTGGAGTAAGTTTTGCTATAAATTACTTCTCAGCCTTGGAAAGGGGTGGGCACATAGCCAGACTCAGGTTGGGGATGCTTATCATAGTTCCTTTTCTGTCACTACAGGCCAGAGAAAGGTTATTTTCAACAAAAGCCTTAAGTCATTGTGCTGTAAGATTTTTGGATAACATTCAGGTACAACATTTTGGGGCTACAACAATCCATCTACTGGTCCCCTCAGTGAGCAATGGAGGTTGACTTCAGCTGGGGTCCTGTTCAGCAGAATGCAAGGCAAACCTGAACTCAGGAAAGTGTCTATGCCTATCCATGAACACAAGTAGGCTGAGATTTCTGATGGAGTTCCCGTGTAAGGAAGACATAGACTTGGTGATTTGTCACATACTGCTTGACATCCCAGCTCAGTTTTGGTGTTTCAGTAAACAAGTCTCTGCATCCTTTGGTAGGTCTCGAGATGGTAAAAAGGACTTGGGCGTGGCAGACATTGGTGGCACAAACAGATCCACAATTAGACTCATTATAGTCTTTTGGAGCCTTAGACAAGGTATCTGGAACTGTCAAGTAAAGGCAACTCTACAGTGAAGGTGAGCCCAAGCGCTCACCTGATAAGTTGGAAACTGGGTTTGGTCGTTTTGAACACCCACGAGGGTGAAGAGTGATCAGTTACCAATGTAAGAAGGCATCCCTCCTGAGAAACTCTCCACTTCCCCACAGCCCAAACCACAGCCAGAAATTCAAGTTCTGTAGCTTCCTTTTCAAAGCATTGAGAGGCTCTGCAATATGGGAGGAATTTGGCACAGACCTATGATACCATCCAGGCATACCCAGGAACTGCTTGAGAGACTTTCTGTTGGTGGGCCCTGGGATGTTCTGGACAGTCTGTGTTTTCTTGGATGGTAGGAATAGGATAAGCATCAGTATGTGTCTTGGCAGTGGGATTTCTATAATCCATCCAGAATCTAGGTTTTCCAGTTTTTCTGGGGATACTCACCGCAGGGGAAGATTCTCTCACATTATTTTTCAACATTTCATCCAGATGATCTTTAATATCTTTAGCGTGGGTGGTGAGAGATGGCAAGATTTCTGTTTTATTAGCATATCATCACTTTGAAATATTATATTATGATATTACTAGTTTGGTGGTTCAGACATCACTTTTGTGTTGCAGCTTCTCTATCAGCCTCTCTCGTTTGTCCTTCCAGATGTGAGTCTTAAATTGCTTTTTCCATGAGGTCTGACACTTCTGGTATGAAAGGGTTGTATGGTGCATTTGCCAGGAAGAGAGCAAGAGATGGTTGAGATGCTGAGATGATTTGTCACATCCACAGGGACACACGTGAATCTTTCACAAATGTGACTTAAATCATTTTATATTTACAATAACATAATTTAGGCCACATGCCCTAACACTCATACAGTACAAGTCAATGTGTTTCCTTATTCTGTTCTCTCTAGCTGTGTTCTGTTTTAGTATTACACATTCACGGTTGTTGTGTACAGTTAACATGCTGAGCATAATAATATACTTGTGTAACCTTGCCGTGAAGTGTACACAGTTTGCTACACAGATGGGTATAAAAGAGACAGCTCCTTGCAGTGCCAACACCCAGGAACTGGAGAGGTGAGTGGAGATCATGGAGAGCTCTTTGTGCTGTGACATGGAGGGGACTCTTTGAAGATCAAATGCATGTGAGGAGGCAAAAAGGTCCTGCCAGTCAAGCACAATTAAAACCGCTATGAGCCCGAGAGACTCTAAAGAGATAATGAGAAACGGCTTCCTCTAATCCTGCCTAATTATGTTTGGATGCAAGGTTGGATTGCAGTAAGCATGAGGGAGAGGTAGGCATCTTGATTCTGCAGATCATGTGTAGTTAACAGTATGGCTGGGTTAAGAAAGGTCCACCAAACTGTTGTTTCTCATTGATGCCACAAATTAATGTTTTGAGAATCATGTGAGCATGAATCTATTATTTTTTTCTTTTTTGTTTTAGAGAAAGCAGTGCATCTATTTACGCATCTGATGCACTTGAGGCAATATAAATAGACTTTACAGTTGTAGAAAACATGATAGCAGTTTGATTGTGTTTAATAAAAGAAGTTCTGCAATGCTTGATCAATCAGGGAAAATGTAGTACAATTCTACCTTGCAGTATCTAACATTTTTGGTGACATCAAGACATCAAGGAATAAACTGTGTATAGCCTCATTGTCCCCTTCAGGAGGAGGAGAACGCAGCACAGTGTATTTATTAGCTTTGCTGTGAAACATACTGTATATTTGTATTAGATTATTATTCAACTTTTCAGATCCTTTTTGTGTAATATAAAGCTTGCACACTTATCAAGTCTGTGCTCCAAGGATAAAAGGTTCTTTCAGGGACACATAAAGGCATGAAAATTTGTTACTTACTGTGATTCTACATCAAATATTTTCATAAATATGCAATGTATATACTGTCCATATGATTACCTATTCATCAAAGGAGTATCATTATAACCATCTATCTTTACATATAAGCAGGACAGACAGGAATGGGATAATTAATTTACTGCTTTTTAGGCCACACATGGGGACGTCACCATGTGGGCTGCAACTGAATGGACTATGGGATTTAAGTGTCAGGACACCCCAGTAGTCTTTCTTGTATGCCACTTTTCCTCTATCAGGTTTCCAGTCTACACAGACACGCTCATACTGAACACTGCTGGCAGAGTCATTAAGGCAATAATAAGATTCCTCTCAGGGACTCTATGTTGTTGCACTGTATCTAGTTTAGGTTTCTCTATAGTGATTCTGTCATCTTTCTTATCGAACAATCAACAATTTTGCTCCACACTGATTCCCCTGCTGTAAAAAATCCCTTTTCTTAGCCCACTCTCGTTGCCGCATCTCTTAGTTTACGCCACTCTTTATTGCTTTATGCCAGTTTGTGTCTCCTCTTCCTCTCAAACTCACACACGCACACACACATACACACACAAATACCACTGCTACATAAAGAAGCAGATGTGGTCTCTATCATTTGCTCTGAATGCTAATTCTGAAGCCAGTTCTCATCGTTGTAACTGCGGTTGTGGCCTCGTGAGTTGCTTATTCCTGCAACATTTGTGGTGTTTTTATTATGCAGGCAGGTTCAGTGATCAGAAGTGATGCAAAACAGTGTCAAACCTTTAGTCAGCTCTGCCAGTGAGATGTAATGTATTAATATGAGAGTCAATACTACTCAGTCAGAGATCTTCCCAGTTTTGAGCCACTAAGCTACTTCAGTGAGAAAATGAAATGCTCCATGTTAAATATAATCCAATCTACATATTAAAGCTCAATTTTAATGGTATGTTAATTGAGCTGATTCACATCAAAAAGGCTATGTTGGAATAGAGCCCTCACACTGGACTGGTTGTCCAGGGAATAAGTTTCAGCCCTGTACCTCCTTTCCATCTCATCCTGTACGTCAAACGTCATTCTTCTAATCTGAAAACAGCTCAGGATACTCCAAAAGGGTGCAGACGCTTTACCTTGGATGCGATGCCTACTGTTGATGTAATATGCTAATCAGGTAATGCTGGTAGTGAAAGTTAAACGTCAAACAAATTAAGGACAGAATTTTATAGTTAGTGGTGAATACTTTGTTATCTGTCAGTTGTGTGTCTGTTTGTTAACACTGGAAAACCCTGGAAGCCTTTTTGCTGGTTGCTCACAGCTACTGCAGCGTGTTTGGTGCTCTGTATCTGGGAATCTTATTGTTATTATTATACTATTATCTGTGTTGTATTCCATCATCTTATATGTTTTTCTTCATTGTGATTAAGGCAGACTTTCCCATTACCACTTGCTTCCCTCTTTGATGGAACTACTTGATTGCTGGAGATTCACAGATACAGATACACACACGCTATATTACAAGAGTCAACTTTAATTAGTATTCAGCATCATCTTAGATGCTGACAATTTAAATATTCATCCAGTTGTCATTTAGCATTTCATCAGCATTGACTTTGATAAAGACGTTATGAAAAGATGAAAACTGATCCCTTGATGCTGGAATCATGATTCTTTTATCAGGCAGACTTTCTGACCTCTGTGGTTATTGTACTTATTATCATTATTATACTTTATTCCCTGGCGAATCCCAGCATTTGGTGAGTTTATGACAATCTGTCTGTGTCATCTACATTTTTGTACTACAGCTATCCTCTCAATCATACAAATTAAATTACACCTATTATGATAAATATAATGAAACTGGATCACAGTATTTAGCTAAATGTGTATTTGTGTATTTTTAAGACCCTTCATATTCTTAATAGGCCTCATTTTGAAGAAATCAAGGATACAACGCTAATTTTCATGATATACTGTATAGTGTATTATACTGTGAACTGAGGTTGCTTATATACTTATATCAATGACCCTTGTGTGCTGCACTACATCTAAAAATATAGTGATAGATACACATAGATAGAGCAAGACCAAGACTCAGACTTGCATGTTTCATATCTGTAGACTTTATTGCCTAATGAGTCCTTTCAGCATCTTGACTTTAAGAGCCATCATTGAAAACATTATAATGATTCTACTTATTACCAACAAAATAATGCTTAAGTCATGCCACCCTTTAGCCACATATAAGTTTGTACAGTCGCCACTGAACAGCTGTTTTGAGTTCTTTAGGCTGATAAATATAGCACATAAATGGATATGCTTATATAGATTGCATGCACACGCTGCACGCTGTATGTGCAAAGCCATTCACATACACACTATCACACACATTGATTCTATGCATTTGCATTAACTCTGTACCTTTTTAACATGCTATATTGACTCTAACAATTAATTTTATGCTAAACCAAGTTTGCAACATCAACAAGTGTCAGTTTGGTCCCTTCAATAGATGTGTTTATTCTCTGTTTTACCATCCTCCTTTTGCCTGTGTCCAACATTTGCAACACACACCATAGCACTTTTTTCCTTTTCTACTGTTACTCTTGCAACTAGACTGAATGACAGCGCTTATAGAAACAATACAGTCTGCTGTGTCATTCATTTCTGCATGCAGCCACAGACTGAAAGGACAATCTCACCAAACTCTGAGATTTTTTTCGTCCTTTTCAGAAAGAAGGGCTAATTTCTTCTCAACCAAAATATTATAAGTGAAGAGTCAATCTTTGGAGAGCGGACTAGCTGATGTGAGTGAAGCTGATGTGGTGGTGAGCATCAACATTGCTGTCAGAGCTCTGAAATCTTATGCTGTCATTCCATCGATGCTAGTCCCAGTCTAGCCAGGTGCTGAGGTAGCTTGAATGGGAGTCAGACCCAAGGCCCATTTTCTTGCTGACACACCTAGTAGGACCAATCTCCAGATGCAACCATCCTGGTCTGGTTGAGAGGTACTTTTCAGGTGAAGCAATATCACAACCTCACCAGGTTGCTGAAGGAAGCTGTGATCAGGAGAAATTCTTGAGATTCATCTGTAGACAGAAGGGAACTGCTGTGCCAAGATGGACGCCACCCTCTTGCTGCAGCAGTCCCCAGCTACAACCATCCATCCACAGCTGATGAATGGAGCACACACTGTGGATGCTCTGTTTTGGCCTGACAGAGTCCAGCCTAGACCCCTTGTGTGCTTTTCTCCTTCTCAGCATTGATTGTGGGTGATCCCATAACTAGGGATATGCATTGCTTTCATGCAGTCACACACCATTTCCACAGCCTCTGACATTTTAAAAACGGTCCAGGGTTTACGACCATCACTCCCGTCCTCCATTACAAGAGTAATAGTCCACATGGGAGGCAATGATACAGTCTGATTTTAACCATCTTTTTTAATTTCCTAAAGCATTGTGGAAGGTGTGTTTACTTATTTATTCCCACAGTAGGCCACAGTACTGGTTGTTTCAGCAGGAATCCTTAGCCTCAATACTGTAGCGCTCACAATATGGGTATGCACTTAAACAAATCAAGTATTCAGATGCTGACAGCTAACCCATAGTACTGTCTCATCCACATGATTGACTGTTTACATCTCACTCATGGCCATTGAAAAACCCCTTTTTCTTCTTTTGTTGTTCCATCTCAATCTACTGACCAGGAAATTAGCACATCCTACTGTCCTTTTCCTGTCCCCAACACATTCAAGTTCATCTCCCTATTGCGACTGTTGTACATGAATTGTACCACTGTCCCACCAACAACAGCCATTGCTTCTCCATCAATTATGGCTATACCAGCCCAATTAAACTTAAATTGACTCCTTTTGATGTGAGATCTCTTACCAGTAAAACCTTTATTTTTTGAATTATTTTATTTCATCTGCCAACTTGGTTTGTTATATATATATGTTATATTTTTAACTGGTTCTTGGTTACAAACTGAAACTCAGGATCACTACCAGCTTGTTGAACTGTGTCTACACCATTATTATCTGAGCAAACCCAGGAGCAGCGGTCACGGTGGTGGCCTTGTGAGCATCTTTAGGACCTCTTTCAAATGCCATCAGTTACCATGAAATGAATTTTCTCCTTCAGAAGTTCTCTGCTTTGAACTATATGTTCTCAGCCAGATCATATTTGCTTTAATTACTTGCCCTCCAAAATCTGCTGCTTTTCAGTAGAACTCTCTGAATTTCTACCTGCACTTATTTCAAAGTATTATGGAACTGTTCTTTATGGTGATTTTACCATTCATGTTGATGACTGCTGTTTTTTTTAAATATCATTTAAATCCTTTAACTTTTGTGGATAAACACATAACTGTGGCCATACCTTGGGCTTTGTTTTCAGTCTCTTTGTGAGAGTCCACACTGTTGAATCAATAGACATGAGTGTGTCTGACCATAAATGCATAGTTTTACCTGTGAAATAGGAGGTAGCTCCACAGATGGAGCTGTTATAGCCTTAACACTGTCCATCCCCAGTCTACATGCTCTTGTATTTTTAATGAACAAAGTGTCGATATTGCATAATATTATTCCTCTTAAAGTCAGGTCAAAGCCTCCACAAAGACAGCAGCCTTGGATAAATCATAGTATTCATACCTCTATCTTAAACCCTGTAAAAGCAGAACAGAGATGGAAGAATTCAATTCTTCAGGTTCACTATGAGGCTATGATGGAGTCATTGCTCCACTGCAATAGTATAGTAAAGAATGAAGGCGAGTAATACTGTATTTCTCTGAACTTATCTCAGCCCATCAGCATAACCCCAGGTTTTTTTATTATCATTATTATTTAAGACTGCTGATCAGCTGGTAAATGCGACCCCTCCATGTGCCCCAGCCGAAAGTGAAAGTTAAATTTGTTGTCTCACTTCATTGATAAAGTAGAGTCTATGAGAGCTTGTGTTACTCCTAACAGCACATACAGTAGTATAATATCCATCACCCACCAAGGAGCACTTTAAATCACTTTTCTCCCATTGCCTTGTCTGAGCTTTGAGAAATAATTCCTCCTTGTCTTCCAGTCCAGCTGATGTAAGACCAACATCGCTTTTCTCAAAATCATTGAATCTCTGCCTACTGTCAGTTTTTAACAGCTCTTACTTCAAAACTGCCTGTATACAACCTCTTCATAAAAACCTGGGCTGGATTATACTCCCCCTAAAAATTACTGACCAGTATCAACATTTTGAAAATATGTGTCCAAACAATTGCTTTTAACAGCAGCAAACAATAACATTTAAAAAATAAATAAATAAAAAAAATTTAAAAATTCAGACTGGCTTTCACAACTATCACAGCACTGAGACTAGCCTTCTCAGAATGACCTTTTACATGGCTGCTGCTGATGGGATGTACTCAGTCATATTTCTCCTGGACCTTAGTACTGTCACTGACACAATCAATCCCAGGGTTCTGTCAGACGAGCTAAGTCATTGGATAAGAGTATTTGGTGCAGTTAACTGTTTCTCTTTATGCCTATTAAACAGGATGTTCTGTGTCTCCATTAACAACCACGTCATCTTTTTCTCCTGTCAAGTATGGTGTCCCTCAGGGGTCAGTTTTGGGACCAATTTTATTTCCATCGTACATGCTTCCCTTGGGACATAGTATTCTTAGACATGGTGTTTCCTTTCATTGTTAGGCCAATGGCACGCAGACCTTCCCGAGTCACTGATGACTGCTTGACTGAGATGTCAAAACATGGATGTCACAAAATTTTCTGCAGCTTAACAGATATCGTTGTAATTGGATTCTAGTACATAATTAAACAAATCCTGCCATCTACTGGTGCTCAGCTCCCGGGCTTTTAACAAGACCCAAGAGAAGTCATCACATCAGGCCTGTTTTATCCTCCCTACTGGCTCTCAGTATGTTTTAGAATTGATTTTAAGATTTTACAGTTTGTACTATATATCTGACCTCTTAGTCGCATACAAGCCATTACATAGTCCGAAATCCTCAGGCAGAGGACTTTTATCTGTGCCCAAGGCTCATCTTAAAACAAGAGGTAACAAAGCATCCGTAGTCAGAGCTCTGAAGCTATGGAACAAGCTGTCTGTGGAAATCACGTGACCAGAACCAGTGACCTCTTTTAAATCTCTTTTTAAAATATACTTTCATCTGAAAGATTTTCCTGATTTTACTTGTTTTTTATTGACTGCCCCTTTGATGGTGAATCTGTGTTTGTTGTATTTGTTTTATTTGCTATTACTCTGAAATAGTTTTTAGGATCTTGCTGTAAAGTTCTTACCTTTTGTGAGCCTTTTTGGAGTGCGGGCTTATAAATATGCTCTATAAATAAAGATTATTATTGATAGCTATTGCATGAGCAAAACGTCACATGGTTTAGACAGCAGTTTGGACACACATAAAATGATACAGACCCCATGGTTGTGTGGTGAAGAGAAACAGATAAGACCATTTATTTAGTTATATGTTCTCATGTACATTATTTTAACTGGTTGTACTGTTGCCATATTCATGCCAGATGGAAGAGCTAAAGTAGACCCTCTCTGGTCCCCTAAAGAAATTCAATCATGGACATGCAGGAAATACTAATTGGGTTTTATGTCATTTTAAGTGATTCTGAGTACTGTCCTTCAGCATATAGTGTCCTTGAATTCAAAGGGTATAGGTCTTGTATCCCAGACACACAAATGGTTTTATAACAAGATGGCCAACATGTTATAATTGGTACTTAAAATAGTTAAAGACATCATAGCTGATCTAATCTAATGGGTCTGCTGCTGTGGGGAGTCTTTTATGATAGATTTATTTTGGCCATTTTTTATGTGTTTTATGTGCACCATGTAGACAGTAGACTCATACATCACTATTTTAGAAAATAGTATCATTAAAGAAGGCTTAGAAAAATAACAGAAAAATAACAACAAGGGCATATAGAGTCTATGTATGACATGATTGCAAATGCAATTGGAGCTGGCTTACAAAGGGAGAAAGTTCCCTCCATGGAAAAAAAAAAAAAAAGGTTAAAAGGCACTCACTGGATATTACCTTAATGGTCTATTCATGATCTGTCCTATTCCATTATGTGGTTGCTATATTGATTTTCAGCTCAAGTTTAACCAAGACAGAGGCTGTGCGGTTTTGTCGACAGATTACACTTCGATTAGCAAAGTGGAATCTAGTCTCCACAGCTTTTTCTTAACAGGCTAGAGTCACAGGCCAAGCTTGACAACTTTAAAAGATTTTTTTATTTATTTTATTTTATTTTATTTTATTTTTATTTTTTATTTTTTGGAAATTTCAGATAGAAAAATACCTTTTGAATCACTTAAGAGTCACAATTAAAAAACCTAAATATACCTGAATGCATAGTTTAAGACCTGCTACTCATTCCAGCATGCTGAAAAGTTACAATCCAACCTCAGTTAAGCCATTATCTGGACAACCTGAAAGCCATTACCAGCAATGATGGAATCGATTCCCATGGGGACAATAGATGGACAGTTACATAGATGGCAGGTGATGAGGTGGACAAGGGAACATGGGGAATGGTTATAGCCCCTATTCCTCATACTCAATTACTGTGCTGGGCTCACTGAAACCTACAAATAAATTCAACTTATGGCAGAGTTGTCATTTTGATCATGGCTGGATGGGCCAAAAAGCTTTCAAAGTTGCCTGCAGAGAGCTAGCTGGGAATGGTATGAATAGACATTGATAAGACGAACGCACCCAGCACCCTGGAATCTTACTAGAACCTGGGCTGATGAAGCAAAGGAATTGAACAACATAAACAATTTTTCAGTTCAATGTGTTCAAAACCTTCAAAATATGCTAGGATGATTAGTGACATAGTATAGACCACAGGCCGATATATTTCTCATCTGAAAAAGCGTGTATCTATTCATTTCTAATGAATTTTGGTGACTTTTCCTAAGTAAATCAAGGTCATTCATAAGAACGTTTTCTCAATGGGTAAACCAGATAGGTTGGAACTGTTATAAAAATATTATTTAAATACAACAATGTTTATATTTATATATAAAGAGAGAGTTTCTAAGTGTACAGAGAAGGAGTACCAGTCAGGATCTACAGAGTGGACTCATCAATAGCAGTGGGGGCACTGGTTGGTCCTTACACATGTCAAAATTACAAATCCTCGCTACCTTGCATTTCCAGCCCCACCAGCTGCAAGCTCTGGTGGACTGCAGGACAGAAGACAACTTAATTGATGAGGAATTGGCAAAACAATGCCCCTCTCCACTCCCATCACCGCTAACGCTTTGAACTGAAGTTGCCTGTCTAAGATTACCCGTCACACTGCCCCAATCACTGTCATCCTGTCAGGCAACCACTCTGAACAGATCAGATTAAGCATCATACTCATACTCCCGTGGTTCTTGGTTGGTCCCCCCACCAGTCCTTGGCCACCCCTGGTCAACCATCGCTCTGGATTTCATCACTGGACTGCCATGATCCCAAGGTAATAGTTATTCCTACCGCTGTGGAACATTGCAGCACATTTCGTTGCCTTATCCAAACTTCCCTCTGCCAGAGAGACTGCTGATAAACTAGTCTCTCATGTGTTTTGTCTCCATGTTACTCCTGCTGACATGGTCTCTGACAGTGGCCCTCAGTTCACCTCTCAACTTTGGAGGGAGTTCTGTCTAGCACTGGGGTCATCAGTCTCTCCACTGGCTTCCATCCATAAATTAATGGGCAAGAGAACCAACCAAGACCTGGAATCAGCTTTAAGGTGCCTCACAGCTTCTAATCCCACTTCCTGGTCCACTCACCTCGCCTGGATTGAGTACGCCTATAATTCCCTCATTAGTTCTGCTACATGTCTCTCCCCATTCAAGGCTTCTTTCAGATATGTTCCTCTATTTTTTTTTCCAGCCCAAGAAGGAGAGATCTCTGGTCCATCCATTCAGCACCACCTCGATCATTGTCGGTGAATATGGAAGGAGGCCTGGGCCACCTTATTGAGATCCACAGAGGAGAATAAACAAGTCGCTGAGAGACACCACAAAAGCCCACAACTACGAACCAGGTCAGAAAGTTGGTTGTCCTCCAAAAACATTCTCCTTAAGACAGACTCTAAGAAACACTCCCAATCGAAGCTGTCATTAACCCCACTGCAGTTAAGGTAAAACTACAAGCTACCATGAGAATTCACCCTCATATTCCATGTCTTCCAAATCACCAGCCAACTATGACTGTGCCTTTTTTTGTGTGTGTCCAGGTCCCTCCCCTAATGCTCAGCCCATGCCCTGTAAGTCTGTTGCAGTGAGTAGTGTGGAATTGGACTTTCTGATTATGTAAAAATTAATTACTTAAAGAGAATGTTTCCAACAAACATCGGAATGAATAACACTATCAAATCTAATCAAATGCAATCACATCCCCTTTGACCCATTGTAGTAAATTCTGTAATAACATTTATATTTTGGGTTAATGGTGTCTAAGTCGTGAGGTTAATTTGCCCAATCTTGACAGGCTGTCAGCTGAACAATAAAAGGCCTCATTTGTACTGTGTGACTCTAACTTTGTGTAGTCACAGAGGCAGTGTGGAGGGGGAAAAAAGTCTGAGCTTACTTTTCAAAGGGAATATGCTTTTTTGGTCTTACAGAATGTACTGTATATTTTCCTGATTTCCTGCAGCACTGTATGACTAAAAAACATCAGCAAGGCTGCTGAATGTTAGTGAGTAAAACAAAGTAAACAACTCACAGTGCACCTCCTCTAGAGACTTCTGCATTCTGAATCACAGAAGTGAGGCCCAGGCTGTGTTTTTGTTGATTGTTGTTTGAAGACCAACCCTCATTCATGACATGCAGCTCCTCAGAGCACTCAGCTTTCATTCACAGTCCTCCAGTGCGCAAACTGTCCAACTGCACCTAAAGGCATCTCTGGGTTAGATGTGGTTGGTCATTTTAGAGGTTTCGGTCTTTTATTATTCTTAAAGACAGAGAATATAACATTAAAATAACTAAACTGCTAGACTTATGTCATACATTTTTCCTGAGTTGTGTACTTATCCCAGACGTTTCCAACAGTGTTAAAACCCAGAGAAATATGTAATTTTACTCACAGTAATGATATGTTTCATTTGCTTGCCTGTCAATGCCGTCACACCCCCTTTATCCCCTCTATTTGCTGTAACTTCAGGAGGAAACACCAGACATGTCAGAGAATGAGGAAGGACGTCGGCAAACTAGCCAGCTAGCCACCCTGTTGTTTACTGTTGCTTGTATTTCTCAATTGTGATGGAGCACAATTATTCATTTTCATCAGCAATGGTTGCTGGTTAACAAAGAGGAGACCAACTCCCATTCTCCCGACTTCACAACATCATCAAACTCTGTATAGCGGCAAAAATTACACAGGGTGCATTTATGCACCCAGTTCTACTGTTTAACCACTGTTATTGTAAAATAATGCAGTGGCAGTTGTTGGTAATTATTTGCTCTAATTTGAATATTCCTCTCTCAATATTTGTGCTGATGTACTGTGTGCAATATGTATTTTTCTTGTTCTGTTTCCTCCCAAAAAAGATGAACAGCCAATAGTATAAGATAATGAGTTCAAAATTGCTGAAACATTACAAATATATTATGATTAAGTGAGTAAAAGCTGTAAATGCTTGCTGCTAGTCCTAGTCACTTGTAGCTTTGATTAAAAGTCTGCAGTTGCTGTCAAAATTGGATTATGTGGTAGTTTATTTAAATGATGAGAGAAACCGAGGTAAGTAGGGCATGTTTCAGTAGTAACCTCTTGAAAAATGACAGATGTAAAGGATGAAAGCTATGAAAGCAAACATACAAACTTGCTATGTGATATTAGATAAGGTGACGTATTCTACACTGTTGAAAGACACTGAACGAACACGCCACCTGGATGTCAGAAGTGAGGCACTGAAGCTGTAGCTTTAGAAACCTGCAGCACATTTCACAGTAGCAACATTGTCTCAGCAGGATTTTAAGTGTTTCTATTAAACATGAGGATTTGTTCCTCTTGACCTAAAAATAAATCACCGGTAAGCCTTGATTCGCTGACGGAGTATTGTATTACAAGGTAAGTTAACATTTGAACTGCCCACACAGCAACTGTCGCTCTTTGGTTTTCCATCAGCTTCACAGTGATAACAACATGTTGGCGTTTATACACCACTAAAGCTGATTAATCTCAAGCCTGACAGTAAATATGCTAGCATTTGAGTCATGCACACAGAGAGGAGAAAAAACTTGAGCCATGAAAACATTACTAAATGGCTCAAGTATATTTTTGAATGATTTTGCTATACTCCAAGCACTTGCAAATGGCCACTGGCTGCCAGAGCAGAGGAAAAAGCAGCTGAGGACAGGTATATGGTATATTTCATTAGACACGGAGCCTTAGGGGAGCTGACTACACTGTATGTTTGTCACAGAGGATTGATGACTGCTTTCTATAAAGGTAAATAAATAAATAATGACAGTAATCCCGGAGATGTGACGGCCATAATGTGTGCAGCAATAAAAAGCTGTGGTCTGAGGCTTGTGATAGAAGTTTAATTCACCATGGAATATGTCTCATTTATTTATTTATATAATTGTGCCATTCATTCATGTACTGCTGCAAACATGTTGCTGAAAGATTGGATTCTCTTTGACTACAAAGCTCAGTGGGTTATCGGGTTTACTGCCACCTATTAAAGTATCCTCTGCTTTCAAACCAAAAGAGATGACTAAATGTTTCTTTGGGAGAAATGAGTACTTAAGCAAACTTCAGATGAAAAGCACACAGGCTCTGAAAATACCCCTTTTCTTACATTCCCCTTTTCGTACATCACAGCAAAACAGCAAAAAGACATGCAACAGCAAAGATGTGTTAGTGGAGCTGTTGTTTTACTTTATGGCTATGAATAAAACAGCAACACTAGTATTGGAGCCTTCTTTTCATGATGAGGGCCTCGCACCTTTCTGTTCATGTAATTGTGTGCAAGGACAAGTGAATGCAAGAGTACATGTGATAATACTGTTTCTTTATTGCAAGTACAATTGAACAACTCCTGCTCACCGGCACTCTCACTGGTGTGTGCAAAGTATTTAAAAATAGATGTTGGTTCACAGTTCATATCAAAAACATTTTCAGTTTTTTGTTGATGTTAATTATATTTCTGTCTCTGGCTGTCTTTCTCTCTTTTTCTGACCAACAGCGGTTATATACTGCATTTCTTGGCGAGTTATAAAATAGCTTTATATGTGAGATAATATGATATTATGAGAGTCATGCAAAGATCCGTCTCTATCTGTCATGGAAATGTGCTGTGTTGAATTGGAAACATGACACACTGCATTTTCATTTCATATCATTAAATTAGCAAGCCAAAATAAAATTCAAACTGAAAACTCTGCAGAACAAAAGAAATATTTTGGGTCGGGTTCATTTATATGTGTTGGTATTTATATATGAAATGGTCTTGATTGTATCAACCATCAAAATGACAAGGATGAATGTGCTTAAGCCCAGAGGTTCCTAGGATTTTACAGTTGTTTTTAACCTCTCCAAAATAAAGTAGCTATAAAATGTCACTGAACACAGACAAGATGTTTAAAAAAGGGAGGGAGGGAGATCAACAAAATTGTAAACAGCCAGTGAACAAAGTAGATTTCATTTCATATCAGATACTTCATGACTTCTTAGATTACAGCTGCTTATAGAATTTGGAACTGATGAATGAATGTTTCTGAAAGTTTCAGAAACAACAGAAAATGATGCACCTCTGCTTGGGGTCTGAGAAACCTTTAAAACAGGGTTTTAAACATGGATTTTAATCGGTTCTATTACTGCCCCAAATAAATCCACGTGGCTTTCCATCATCAGAGTTTTCTAACAGCTTGTTCATAAGTGGTCATTATTTTTCCACATGCAAACGTGGGATTTGTGAGACCTCAAGCAATGGGAAAGTAAAGCCAGTTTCAACAAAATAATGTAGTGACAGGTGAGAGGGGTGTGATCTAAATGATGTAACGAAGAGTCTAAACTCTAATTATACAACACAAATCACCATGCCAGCATTTCAGCTGGTTTTCAAGTGTGTGGAAATAAAAGAAGTGGTGGAAATTTCAATAAAGTTCAACATCATGTTGAAATAGAATTCAGGAGCGCTTCTCATTAACATTATCAAGCAGAACATGTAGCTATTCAAGGTTACTGTGTCATCTTTCACCCTCCCACTTTTCTTCCTTTTTCTCCTGCATCGCATGATTTTTGTTGATTGTTGAACTGTTGTGACCTTTTCAAAATACCAAAACCAGGAAATCCCTTCAATGAACAAATCTTCCAGGTTTCAGTCAAAGGGAGCTGCTATTTAGGCTGACCTGGAACAACAGTGTCTTCACATGTTTCAGTTATGAATGTGTAAGATGCTGAGCCCTAACTCCTCCTGGAGCGTCTGTACTGAAACAATGATTACATATATAATGTACAAAGACACCCTTTTTTTAATCATAAACTTGAGGGAATTTTAATGCAACAGCAAGTGATTAAACATTGCGAGTCTGAGGCTAAATTGTGAAGCTGATGTAATGAGGAGGACAATAACATTGACGTTTCAGTACCAATACCTCACTCCTGAATTATAAGACACATATTTTGGCCAGAACAGCACTTCTTTGACAAAGAAAGTATTGTAAGTAAGTCATAAGTTCTCACAATCAGATAAAATATATCTTATCTTTCTAATAGATTCAATTTGTCTAGGAGTGTTCAACGGCAGTTGGAAATCAAATTAATTTAATGAAGATCCTGGTACGACTAGTTCATGTAACAGTTATTACAATTTCCCTGGTTCATGCTCAGTAATTACTTCTTGGAAGAAATTATGTATTCAACAATCTTTCCTCCAAAACGAATTAGATTTAAAGGCCACAGAACACAAGACAAGCTTCTACAAGACCATTAAAAGCAAAATCTATCATCTGACCTGCATAAACATGGAGCTCCCATCTGTCTTACTCTCCTGCAGACAAATTACCACAATAATGCTGTCCAACAACAGCAATACAAACCATCTATCTAAGAATGGAAATACTAAAGTAAACTCAGTATTAGATCATTCCCTCAAGCTTTGACCTGCTCATTCCTTTGCAGCCTCACTGTGTGAAGCAAGCCTCTCCCTGCACCCAGTGGAAGGCATGGATAGACAACATCTGACTCGTTGTGAGTACATCACAGGGACAATACAAGCAGACAGAGAATAATTTCCTCATCAGTAACTGTGCGTCATTCACTGTCTCTGATCCAACTGCATGTGTTTGCAATGTGGGAGAAAACCAAAGCATCCACAGGAGGCTGCCAGGGACTCAAATCAGGTCTTTCAGAACACTGCTACTCATACTGTGTAGTAGTACACAGTATGAGTTAGATGTCATCTGTTGGCTCAGTATAAAGTTGTCTCATGCATTGCAAAGACATATCATTGTCAACTCTTGTCAAGTCAGAATGAATAGCAGTGCCCATTTCCAGCTGAGATACAAATACACAGGGCTGCACTAGGCACGTAAGCCAGAACAGCTTGTACTGTAGTTGTAGACCGTAGAGCTCTGACCATTTTAAAGGCAAAACTGAACATGTTTAAAGGTACATATTGTATATAAAATACAGCAAATGCGTTAGTTACGGTCAGACAGCTTACAGTTTAAAGCCCCTGTTTGTTCTCACCACGTATGTGTGATTCAACATTTGTACACTGTAACATACAACATAGCTTCCACCAGAACTTTTTGACAGAAAACAGGTCACAGTCTACAGATGCGCTTTAGTGATATGAAGGGCTATGGCGCAGCCAAGCTAGGAGAATCAAAAGCAAACAAGAAGACATCAGACTCTGTTTATAGACCTCTAACATTCAACACTGATTCAGCCTAATGTTTTAATTTCTGAGATACAGTTTGGATATTTAGTGTGAAAGCAATGCCTGAATAAACAAGCCACTAATTCTGTTATGATGATGAAGCTAAGCTACTAAGCTGGATCCAAACTTCTGAATTGCTGCGTGCATGCTCAGAGTTTTTCAATGATTCAAACAGGTCAAGTGTTGTGCTCATTCACTGGTGCTTTGCTGCTATGAAAAACAACCTAGTTTGACCTTTAGTGGCATTAAAAAGGGGACATCAGCTTGCTGGACAAGCACCAGAAAAACTGATGAGATTGACGGAGCTACAGAGGCCTTCCAACATGCAAGCGGCAATTTGCAGCATGAGATCATTTCTTCTTGTGTATGTGCTCTGTGTGTTAGCAGGGCTGACATATTGCTTTTCACCCCTGGTCGTTCTCACTCCACTTACAGATTAAATCAACAGATTTCTTCTATTTCCATGAAAAGCATTAACTACTTCTAACAATCACTACTGCTGGTTGTATATCATCTGAAAATCACTCCAGCCTGTAGGATACTTTAGCCACCAGCTCCCACCAACCACCAATGAACAAAATGACTAACATGAATGCAGAACCTCTGAATGAAACATGAAAAAAACAAAATTGCAATTTAACATCATTATCAGGCTAACATGTTTCACTATTGAGCCAACAATCATGCCACAACTATTACCTCTCTATCCCCTGTACTGTAATATGAACTACAGCAAATTGATACCCATTGTAGAAACTTTGGTATGATGTGTATTAAACGTACTTGTTTAATGTATCTGAGGTTTGCAGAAATGTCCAATGTCAACATTTGCTTCTGGTTCCTGGACTGGATTGAAAACACAGATATACTAATATCATCTCATCTCGTCTTCATAGATGTGACTGATCGCGAAAGGCACACGCACCTTTTTCATGATGGGGGGAGCTGGTCTCTGTTCTATAATTTATGGGGTGGGTCAGCCATTTCGCCAGCATTTATCCTCATTGATTTGTTTAAGTCTCAGGGGTCCCCTTCCTTCCGTAGCTTTTGGGATATAATATAAAGGGGCTTGGTGCACTGGTCCCACAGTCCCGAAAGGTAAGCAAAGATGAGATTTTTTTATCAGCACATTTACTCTTACAGCATGAGCCAAAACCTTAAAAGAGTGGAGAATAATGTAGTTTGCTATGGTATTTTAATTTATCTTGTCCTATTCATCATGTCTTAGAATGTCCTGCGCAAACTATACAAGTATATAAGTAAAAAAGATTGTTTAAGAATATTGTCATCTTATTAAGAGAACATTAACTCTATTGTGATCGTTTTATGTTTAATAACAATGTTTCTGAATTGCAGGATGAGACTCGTTTGTCTAAAAGGACAGAGTCAGAGGGATGAAACAATCAACAAGGATTATCCCATTTCCCAGGTGGTCATTATATCTGTTTCCTAATAGAATCAAGGTCTTACAGGAAGGTAAACACACACCAAGGGGAATTATTTAAAAAGGCCATTTAGCCTTAAAAACATCACTTTTTCATAATAATTTCTCTGACAGTCTTCTCCAAGACCCTGATGTTCAAAAAAGACCTTCCATTCCTCCCATTGGATCAATACTTCACTGATGACCAAAGGAGCCCAATGGCAAACTATGCCCCCCCAGGGACCACAACTCTGTGCTCAGCACCGGGCTCCCTGGTGACAAGGAGACCTGGCCCACAATTGACCTCAGAGCTAACCACCAGGCCAATTAACACTGGCTATCTCAAGGGCCTACCTATCTGCACATCTGATGAGGATGCCACAAAGTCAAGCTGAGGCCTGTCTCTCATTCATTATGTGGCCACAAAAAGACCCCAAACACAGCGACATACACAAATGATGAAGGGCATAACTGAAAGACTCTCTGTCACACACACTTGGGAGGTCACGCTCATACGATGACACTCAGCTGAATGTTTCAGATGACTAACAAAACATGAATGGCTTGAGTCACATTGCAAGGTTAGACTGCAGATGCTTTAGACATGACATCCCTCATAGCTCACTGGCACTCTGCATTCATTTATATTGTCACAAGGACTTTTATATGTCAAGAAGCCATTGTGTATTTTAGCTGTAAGTTCTATACTATGAAATTAAGTTATTTACATTGTTTTCAGATTTGTTTTTAGCTCAGATAAGTCACTTAACCCCACAGAACACCTCTACAAAATGTACCAGTGTTACTTTTTGACAAATGATGTGCTTTTGTCAGTGACTACATGAAAATCTGTCAAGGCAGAAAACTGAAATAGACTATTTCTGGGCTTTGGTGCAGATTACAATATAAGCACATCTATTAGTCATGCTAGCATGCGTTGCCCAAGCTAACGGCAATGTGTGACACACTGTCACACAGCACAGTTGCAGGGGCTGTGTATGTGATGCAACTGAACTTTTGCCTAGAGGCTCTTGCAGCTAAGATGCTTTCAGAAAACATAGTTCTGATGCAGTTGAATTTCATTTATCAAGGTACACCTGCATACAGATGTACAGGCACTGTCCATGAATTGGCTTGTGGTCAGTTCTGTCTTTCTGGATCATCTCTGCATTGAGCAGCAGGCAGAATAATGTATAATGTCATCATTTTGCTGATACTTTTGTATCAGTGTAAAACTGCATTTCCATCATCCCAACAACTTAAAGAGGATCAGTTGGCCAAAATTAAGAAAAAATAAAAAGTGAATCATCCTTGAAGTTTAGAAAGTACTCTATAGGTTGTACTAAAATGCAGTAATTGCACAGTTGTCAATAAAGAGTATTACAAACATTGTACATCCTCAAAGATGCTCTCAAGGACACATAAAAACACATTTCAACACTCAGTGGTTGGAAATGTTTGACATAAGGCTGCAGTGCTGTAATTGGGGATGTCTCAGCTAGACAGTGGCTTGCCAGACATAAATGAACAGCAACAAATGGGGCAGGCTATATGGAAACATTGTTTGTATATCTATCCAGATGCTTTTTTCTGGGAGGTCACTGTGCATTCAGTCGACAGCCGATGACAGCAGTAACCTGTCAGCAAAAAACAATGAGCAGCAGGCAGAAGCATACGTTTAAAGCCTATAAGCTAGTTTACTTTGACCGGCAGCATAATGCATTAAAGTGCTCCACTGCATCCTCTCAGACACTATGTTTGGACATAAAAAAAAGCATCAGAAACACAAAAAAGTTTTTTGTTTGTATGTCTGAACTTTTTTCATGCTGCAGCCTAAAAGGAGCGATTAGCTCAGCATTTACTGCTGTTTGTTTCTGTCTGGCAAGGTAATGCCTGCTGCCTGTGAGATCTTTTACATTTTAAGGTAAAATCCTCAAAGGAATTGCTCAACATTTTGAAATTAGCTTAATCATGTACTTGCCCAGAGTAAGTTGAGAAGACTGATACTATTCTGATGTTGATGTCTGGACACAATGCACCTACCAGTATCCGACCTGTGTATGTTAATAAGAACATGGATTTTAAAACATCCCCAGAACATTCTGGGATTGTTGACCGGAAACATTGGCACAACATTCATAGATCACTGTGGGAGGGTTACCTAACAGGCAGCAGGGAACCTCAGGGGAATGTTGTTGAAATATCCCCCAAAAATCGTTACTTCATGTGGTTATTAGAACATTTTGGGAATGTTATCTTGACCCCCCCCCCCCAAAAAAAAAAAAAAAACGACAAATGAACGTGCTGTCAGTCTAATCTGTGTCTGCTCTGCAGTGTTTTCTGGTGCTGCATGCTGTTCATTGTTCGTGTGTTGCATTAAAATTTTTTTCATTGAATATTCGGGATACACAAACTATTTCTTCACCATAGAGCAGATGTACATGCTAATGATGCGGTCAAATTGATCATTCTGTTGTGCCAATAAGGCTATTCCCCTGGGCCCCCCTTCACCTGTTGTTAAGAACATTCTCTTAGGGGTTTCTGTCAAGTGCTGACAGAGAGGAAAAACATATGGCTGCCTTCATCTGTTAAAGCCACATGAGAAGAATCCCTGGGAGGCTAGTTTGACCCTCTCCAGCAGTCTTTAAACTGCAAATTAAACAGAAATTGTTTTCTTACCTGAAGCCACTGTGCGTCCCTGATGGCTTCGTGCTTAAGGGAAATTGTACGTCAGTTCAAGGAAAGGGATACGAAAGGCTTGCAAGAATGACATAAATGATTAACAGACCATTCAGCAGCTGTCAGTAAAAGATGAGATCAAATCATTCGCAACACCCACCCGACAGCTTATGATCTAATTTTACCTTTTTTATTTATTTTTTATTTTCTGATTTGTTCGAATCATAAGCTGTTCAGAGTGGTATTCAATGGCTATTTTTAACAAAACTTAAAACTTGCATTAGTTAAGAAAGCTAGCTTTGGAATTAATAGCAATCTATATTCCTACACGAGGGCCTTCCTCCTTGAAGTGACCCTGCTGCCCTCCTCTCCTTGTGATGATCTGCATTCACTGCTTTAAGACAGATCTATGCAGAGCGCAGGGGGTTGTATTTGACGGCTGGTGGTTGCCTGTGGGCTGTATAGTTCTAGTGGTGCTTTTTAGCCATTTGAAGTGTGCTGCTTATGTGAGAGATGAAAAATTCATGAAAATAATTGAGACGAAGAGGCCTCTCTCATGCAAAGGATAGTGTGAAACAGTCAAGATCCTTCCCACACCACCTGCACAGGTCCTCTCCTCACACCCTCTGCTCTTAATATGTGGAATAAAGATGAAGAAATATCGCTGATGAACCTCAGGAACTTAAAGACTACAATATGGGAAAGTCAAGCATATGATTATATTACATATGGTACAGGGTGATGGCACACAATCACTGCAGACTTACTCATCCCAATCATATACAAATTCTGTGTTTTTCAGCTGAAGTTCCTCATTTGAACTGTCAGCTTTTCTAAACCTTCATGCAACATGTAATTTACTGCTGATTTAACTTCAACCACCCCCATAGTGACCTATTTGAGATCGGACTTGGCACAAGTTAAAACTTGGCAACTTAATCTATGTATGCACATTATAGTGTCAATTAACAAATGCTGTACTATTACTAGTACAATAAAGGAATTCTGATTCTGATTCTGATTCTGATAGTAGTGTGTATACAAAACATGATCAGTGAAGAAAACAAAGCAAATATGGACTAGCAGCATGGCTAATATAAAACCCGGCTTATCTTCAGTTAGTTGCCACATGCATCCGTATATTTGTTTATACTCAAATTGTTTTCTGAAATTGAAGAGAAATGGCCTACAAGATCCATGTAAATAAAAATGGAGAATGAATAGACATGGAATTGTGGAAATTGGGCTGGCGGGGTAATCAGAGGCAGACAGAAGACACCAATAACTCCTCCAGGAAGGAACCAGCCACTTCCAATGGAACTTCTTATTTCCATTCTCCACGCTCTGAAATCCTGTCAGCTCCCTCTCAGACAGACAGCAGCTGGATTTCACGCTATTCTTTGTACAAGTGAGAGTTGCCCACTCGCTTTATACAGAACAGGGTAGTTGTATGCTGCTGTTAACTTCCTTTTTTTTTGACCACTGTTAAGATCTTAAAGATCTCCAGACGTCTTTAAACAAAATTCGTGGTACTATATGTAAAGTGTGCACAAGATTTCAGCAACATGGCTGATCAGTTATTGCATTATGGCACCTTCTGTTGAAAGACTGTTGCCAAGATACAGATTTTGATTTTGGTATTTTGGACTGTCATAATATGAAAGTTGCTGGCATACAAAGCTGAAAAAGGAGCGCCACTTCTTCCCTTTACACCAGCAAGTTTATCACATTGCACCACTGCTGCTGGACTCTCAATTTCCTGCGCTGGTCTGGTCATTGTTACACTCTCACTTAATGCTTTGCCCTCCTGACACGTTGACGGTTGCTCTATGTAGAATTAAAGGCATCACCTTCTGCCACAGTACACATCTGAAAAGTCTCAACTCCTCAAGGATCCACTGAATAGTAACAATATCCCCCCTGCAGTCTGATTCATCTCTGGAAAAATGCTTCCCGGTCACAAGGGTAGACCTTTAAGCTTTGCCTGTCTTAATTTAAGACAAATGTAATTTTGATGATCTAAGAACAAAACTGCCACGGCTATGTGCCTCAAATATAATGAAAATGTACTGCAGTCAAGCAGCTGCATCAGTGGAATGTCTGAAACAGACAGCGGCAGGTAGCTGATTAATGGAACAGCAGTTGGATTGTCTCCTACTGCAATCAACCTTCTTTCTGCCCTAAAAGTATTATATGCATATCCTAGTGGGGTGGAAAAAACCATGAAAATCATGAAATTATTGTACAGTACTTGCAAACACCTCCACAAGGTCAGAGATATATCATGCATGCTAGGTTCTAGATTTTGATCAATACACATTTATGCAGTTTACAGTCATTTAAAACATATCAAAAAGCTGCATTTTCCAGCTGTGGGAGGGTTAATTATATTTCCATGCAGTATTTCCATAACAAATTAGTGCCTATGGAGTATTCTAAATCAATGTTTGTGTGTATTGGTAGCATGGTATCTCCCAGCTTTAGGTAACAGTGCTGGAGGTCTTAATGAATTCCAATCAAGCACGCAGCTTAATAGCTATAATAGGACTTGTCCTTTTTAATAGCTGTTTGTGGGCATTTCGGTTTTGTTTTTCTTTAGGCACAAGCCTACGTGATTTGAAAGCCTGAAGGCATATCACATTGATTGTGATACATGATTACAAAACAAGGCCTTACAAAAGCAATGTCAAAGAAACACGTTTGTGGTCCAAAACATGTCCACTTCTGAGTGCATGAATGCTAATAAAACACCCACATAACAGAGAGGTGGAAAAGGAATATCACTTCCTCTGATATTTACTCTGTGTTCATAGATTGTCACAGATCAAACAATGATTTTGGCAATTCAAGCACTCATTTATGGCTTTAATCCCTTGTTAGAGGGAGCCCTATAATTCACAGCATTTTGTTGCATTGATCACAATGGCTACTACCTTCTGAAAAGATAAAAAGAACAGGTCTTCATTTCAGAGAGGAGACATCCATTACCTCAGCTCTCCCTTCGTCTGTTCTCACATACACACATGAACACACTCACATCATGTGTAACAATAGAGACACTTAAGGGCCAGTTCAGACTTCAGACAGTGTCCAGATAAATCAAGTTCCTGTCTACATCAGGATGAAGCAGATTGGCATTAAGACCACCACAATGTAAATCAAATACATTTGAAGTGACCACTTGCATTGCATTTCATTTTCCTTTTGTACTATATCTTCAAAGAGATCAGAGATGTTTTTGCCTTCAGATTACTCTGGCAGCCAATAGTGATGATTAGGCCCCACCCCAACAATGAGGAACATATGAAAATAGGCAACACAGAAAAAAAAACACACACACTGCGACAAAGAAGCGGAATTGTAATATATTAGAATTTTTTTTAGCCAGGCTATATTTCAAAGCTATAGACTGAAACAAACAGTCAAAAACGCAGTCCAACAATTTATCAACGAACTGTAATTGGCAAGTTTGTGTCAGTAAGCCACGCATGTGTCACTTTAAAGAACAGCAGACATTAAAAAATGTGGATGTTCCAAAAACAAAATTCTAAACCAATTTCATTTACAAACTACCAAAATGAGTATTGAGTGTAGTGGATGGTCTTAATTGCACTGAATAACGTTTGATTACTTCATATGTGACTTTTCCCTTATTTGACATATTGACCCTGTTCACACCTGGCATTGATTGAAGTTCCTTTTTCATCCTGTCCTGTAACCTTTGCATGTAAATTACTTCTCGACACATTTTTGGTTTCTTAGCTAGTTGTTAAGTTGTTAGCCAGTGTGAAACAAATGGCAACAGGAAATAACTATGGACGGGGCCCTCTGACAGTGCAGGGAAAATGTGTGAGCAGCGATGTGTCTGGACTGTCCATTTGTGATCGGATCACTCAAGAAGCACATTAATACCAGGGCCACAGCCCGCACAGTGGTATTTTTGTGCAGCACAGGCGGGCGCGCAGCATACTTGGTATTTTGGTAAACCGAAAATTAGAGGTACACCAGGATGGGCGCTGCAGCGCAGTAGGGGGAGGTGTCGGCATAATCAGCTGGCGGATTTGGATTTTGCACTGAAAGCTCGCCACCCCAGACCTGGTCAACTCTGTGCGTCAGCGGCGCACTGCTGGGCAAGTGGATTTTCGTAAACCGGTGGAGTCGTACCTCACAGGCAGGTTTCCACAGTGTCTGGCATTTCACTGCGATCAATAATTAGCAACAGCCACGATTCAGTGCAACTATCTGAGACAGTACATACAGTCACACCTAAATTTATATATTTTGATCAGTGTCTGACATGACCACATCGCAAGCGCGTTCGGCACGCGTAATGGTCACTCAACCTGACCAAATATACACAGGTGAAAAAGGGGTCTGGTGATCTGTGACTCAAATTGCCTGGTGACAAACGTGTATGCCACTTTCCCCGGGTGTACACATGACTCATTCATCGTGGCGAATTCTAGCATCTCTACAGTCTTTCAGGGGAACACCCGTCTGGATGGGTGGCTGCTAGGTGATAACGGCTATCCACTGAAAACGTGGTTGATGACGCCATATATCACACCTTCAACAAGACGGCAGCATGGTTTTAACGGTGTTTTCGGCAGTGCTCGGTCAGTCATCAAACGCACATTTGGGGTTCTCAAAATGCATTTTAGATGTCTGGACCAGACAGGTGGTTCATTACAGCCCTCAGAGTGTTGGTGCATTCTTCGTGGCATGTTGCGTTTTACACAACATGGCTGTACGACGTGGATGTCACTATGAACTCACAGAGGACACATTAAGGGACTTAAGATGGAGAGAGGCCGAACTGCATGTGTCGTGTCAACAGGGAGAGCAGCAGAGCGCACGGGAGAGGAGGGAGCGCCTTGCCGCCCAGCTTTGTCATTAAGTGAGTATTTGCGGTTACATCAGTTCAAAAAACATCTGACGATCAATAACTTTCCACACTAAACAGATAGACAGTATTGAAATAAATTTTGCGAGGCCGTAGATATGGCCACTGCGAGCCTAGACCTCCCGGACCAGAACGTCAGTCTCCTCCTGGGAGACGGACACTTTCCTGCGTGGACTCAGTCATCCTCAAAACTTGCCATGTGACTCGCCAGCGGTGTTTTTAAAGCCGAGGCAAGGAGCTGCTGTGATTGGTGAAAATTGGACTCGGCTGTGTCAAACCCACTCCACGCCTTCTCCCCTCCCTCCTTTCGAGTTGCGCCGCTGGGTGGGACTGAGATGAGAAGGGGGAGTAGTTGCGCCGGCAGCGCAGTGTACGAAAATACCAAAGTCTGCGTCGCCACGCCCCATCGGCGAAGCGGACCTGACATCATTTTTGATGTGCATCAACAATTGCAATCATTGCATATGTCTTGTGATGCCAGTGTGACAGACTTTTCTGTGTTTACTATGTATATGAGTGCATTTTTACTATCAGAGTTATCTGTAATAGCCAAATACTTAAACAGACGAAGAGGTTCAATAAAGCTGCAGAATGCTTTGTGTGCTTGTGTGTTACTGTAGCCCTCACAAAATATAGTCTGTTATTATTTAAATGTAACTAAATGGCTGTATGGGTGAAGTGTGATCTTATTCTAAACAGGGGACAGTCAATACGTGTCATGCAGACAGACAGCAGACCGTTAATGCATATTGGTGCCACAGCTGCTGGCATGCTAGCAATGTCAGTTACAGTTAAGCAAACCTTATTCATAAAAAGGCTAATTAAACACTACATGTTCAGAAAAGATGCTTTTATGTATTAAAAGACCAATAAACATCAGTCCCTATTTATCCAACATAAAAAAAGATAAAAGTGCTGAAGCAATCTGCATATCATTAAACAAACAAATATGAAATGAGGTCTGGAGATTTGTGTTAAGAAAAGCCTCCAAGTTAGTTATAAGCAGCATCGGAGAATGTAAATAATTAATGAAGGCATCTACATCTTGCCAGCTGTGCGTAATACGCACAGTACTGGAGAGGTCTGAGTGTGCCGAAAAACGAATAACTGATCCATAAGCATTTGTAATGCAGCAACAAATGAAGGAGAAATACATCGTATCTACTGTAATTCCAGTCTTGTAACTGCCATCAGCAATTTTAAATGTATGAATGCTACTCTGCCCTGGTTTCTGCATCAATGTTCATCTTCTGTAAATATTGTGTGTAAGATGATTGACCTGGACATGTGCAAGCTGTTTTTAATGGATTGTAGCTCATGGGCTGCTTTGTTGTACTTCTCTGCATAATTATTGAGTGTGGATTAGGTGTCAGATTGGTGATTTTCAATAACCCATACCTGCAGTGTGGGGCACACCTCGTGCCAGTGCTTTCAGTTCAGCAGCCTCTCTCATCATTTCTGCCATGCATGAAAGCATAGTATTCCCTCTGTCCATCAGCATTAATTGAGGACTTAACTCCTCACGATTACGTATCTCTGTGAAGGTTTATGTCAGCCACGAAAACATGATTTCAGCATGGACTATGTAGGAAACACCCCGCCATAACAAATTTTCTACACAGTGACAAACTGGTTATTCATTTTTTTTATTTAAAGGACCAGTGTGTAGGATTTATTGGCATCTAGCAGTGAGGTTGCAGTTTGGAACCACCTGAATACATCTTGCATCATCCTTCCCCTCGAAGCAAGTAGGAGCTGCTAAAAATACAAAAATCGTGAAAAGCTCTCTCTGGAGCCACTGTTTGCTTTGTCCATTCTGGGCTGCTGTAAAAACATGGCGGTGCAACATAGCAGACTTGGTGAAACCTCATTCTGAGGTAACACAAACACGATTCTTATTTTCAAGTGTTGACATGCTAACGAAAACATACATGTGAATTATATATTATCATTTCTGCCACATTCTGCCCTCTAATTCTTTCACACTGGACTTTTGTTATTGTTGTAGTATTTTGCGTCAGAGGTGGAAGATAGCTTAATAAAGTCTCCTCTCTGCCCATCTGAAGCTGTCCAGGGTTTCATCAGGTTTTTATGATACATATTGCCTCCACCACCCGTGCCACCCCGGAGAGCCACAGAGTAATTTGAATCTGAAGTCTAAAACTGAAACTGAAAAATTCAGACACTTTTGCACTATGAGGACAAACTGTGCTTGCAGTGCGTCATCAGCCCGCCGACATAAACAAAACTGAAAGCAGTATTGATGAAATATTTTGGCAATTCTGCAATATTGGCTGCAAATTGAATTGATAATCTGAAGCTGAGGTCTAAAAATGATTTGATTCTCCTCTTGTTCACTTGGTTTTGTGCCTCATCACCTCAAAGCCTTTCAAAAAAAATGCATGATAAAAAAAGACAATTTGTCATTTGGAACTCGACCTATTCAGTCATTTAGGTGTGAGGATTTGTTAGTATGTGGCTGTTCAGGTGTGTGTATGTATTGGCGTGTGTGTTTTACGCGCAGCCTCTACAGTCATGCTGTACTCAAAACATTTGGGGTGCAATCACAGAGCAATTTAGAGCTCTTCACTTGTGATCAGATCAGTTAAGGTGCATTGTGTATCAAGTAACAATGTGGCCTAAAAGATAGCTTTGTCAGTCGCAGGCAGACATCAAATAGTTTGGGGTAGGGGAGGAGGAGTGAAGCATATTTCTCGGTGGAAAATTGAAAAGCTTTTATTAAGTGGCTCCCATTTCTTAAATGCTTAGTCTCCTTTTTTCTTTCATTTGTCTACTTTGAAGAAGAAGCTCCTTTTTAAGTACCCTCAACAGTGTTTTGCTTTGTTCTGTGTGCTCTTCCTGGGAATGTTGACATATGTAAAGAGGCTAATGGGTGTACCAGTCATCCAGGCAGGCACGGTGCTTTATGCTTTGATGTAAACATTTGAAATGTCATCCCGGTCCATAGCTCTGCGTGGGCAAGCTCCAATACAAATAAGACTGCCAATCCTTTATCTTTGTGTGTGTGTGTGTGTGTGTGTGTGTGTGTGTGTGTGTGTGTGTGTGTGTGTGTGTGTGTGTTAATCTCAGAAACATGCCTCTGCCTTGTTGTGGGTTTGTTTACTTTATCACTAGTACACAAGCAGCTCCTGCCACTGTCTTACAGCTCTGCCACTGCCCATAGTTATCGCTGTTCACTTCGTATCAAAGATCCCTGAGGTGTGACACCAAACTATTCTCCTTTCCACTAATAACCCTCCACTTTTGTCTTCATCATTCTTGCATGAAATTGCCTATTAGATGGTTCTTCGGGACAGATAGAGAGACTTAATACTTTAATACATGGCCCAATACATACCACAATATGTGCTGGAAAAATGCTGAAAATGTGAATGTCTATGTACCAAAATTCCTGACCCAGATCAGAGTGAGGATACACACACACATATGCACACATGCAAAGAGTCAAAGTGAGAGAAAGAGGGAGAAAGGAAGAGTAAAGTAAACAGCCTCCTGTGAGGTGTCTTAAAACCCCATAAAATGGCTTTAAATCACAGCAGGGACATGTTAAGGAGAGAAGAGGCCTTTCTAGTTTGATTTACTTTGAAGCCATTGCTTATCCCTGTGTGGTGATTACCATGGGTCTTTGCAGTCCCCGACCTCACCCCAATCACGTTAACACAATCAAATTTCTGGGCACTATTTGAATTGCTATGAGCCAGCTACCTAATCACAAGCAGAGAAAGAGAGGAAGAATTATCTATGAGAACTTGGCTGCTTGAAACCCACATACTGGGTCAGTCATCATTATCAAGGCCTGTCCTTCTGGGCTCACCATAGATTATAAAAACAAGGGCTGATGAACAGGGATCAGAACAGAGAAAACAAAAGAAAAAAGTCTCAGCTTGCTTTTCAAAGTCAAAAGATGGTTATAAATTGCTGCTTTCAAAACACGTCTTGCTTCAGCTCTCTTCCTGCGTGCCATCAAAGCAGAGTAGTTATTTTGTAACGTACAGAGTGTGACAAAATGACAATGTTACTCTCTGCTGACGGTCCGTCAGTGGGAGCTTTTGGAGAGGTAGCTACCACATTCCATGTAGGAGTTTGAGTCTTTTTCTGTATCTTCCCCAACTCCTGTGACATATAATGATCATCTTTTACTGCGCAGGTTATGGGAACTGCCTGCAGCCGTGGGAGACAATCTGCTTCACTCAAATATGAGAAACATATTCCAGAGTGTAAAATAATCCATGTTACAGCTCTGATGACTCCTCTTTAACCTGACATTCTTTTTTTTTGTTCCCATATGGATTACTGGAGCAGATGTGGATTTAATCTATTTTTTAATGCACTCACAGAGCTGCAGAAACGATGTTGTGCGAGGAAGCCATGTCTTTCAACTTGTAATCACACTGCCAACTAAAAGCCACCTTCTTTCTGCCTTTTTAAAACAACACCTCTTCCCACTCGCCAAGCTAGTGACTAGTGACTGAACTGTATATGTGTGTTTTAGCAGGACTATTTATTCTTGCCATTTATACAGTAGTTACATTTACATGAATTGCAATATTCCTATGAACCTTGATAAAGATTCGGGACAATCAAGATTGTGCAGATGTGCAGCCTTAAAGCGCAACTGATCAATGTGTTTACGTTCAAATATGAGCATGTGTAATGTGAAATTGCTTACAATGTGAAACCCACACAGAACAGTCTCTGCAGCTCTGTAAAATGCATTATTGGGGTAAATTTAAATACTAAAATAAACTTAAAAACATATATATATGAAAAAAAAAAGCTGACAGAACATTTTATCAGTCTGTAGTTTGTGCAGGTGCTCCTTTTTGGATTGCAAACTTCTCCAGTAAAGTAGGGCACCCTGAATGTAGCCTGAGAAGCAAAACCTGGGGCAAAAAAAGTCCACAAACCATTCAGTGCACCATACTGCTGCTCATTAAGCTCATTGCTTTGAGCAAAAGTAATAACTGAAGGCGACTCAGATGAGAGCATCAACATTTTTATCAACTTGGATCTTCTCCTGTCTGGGTTATGGTGGCTGGACAGAAAGACAGCACTTTTGAGAGATATTTTAGTACGAAAATCAAGATGAAACGGTGAAAGTGAGGGAGACATGTCCCCCGATCCCCAGTGGAAATTATGCCTTTGTTGCTGTCCACAAGTCTACTGTATAGTCCAGTTACACCACTGTCGACCAAATTTCAGCGAATAACTTCTAAACTGTAAAGTAACTGCCCAACCTCATACAACTTATTAAGGTCATAGCTGGAGGTGGTACTGTATGATCAAACTGAAATATGGAATATTAAAACTTTCATTATGGAGGACCGAAACTGAGTTTGAAGTCGTTTCTTAGCAGTTTGTGTTCAGCATTCAGATTGCTTTAAACCCCACACTCTATAGTGTGAATCTATTATCATGTGTTGCTGTTAAAAGAAATCTGTTCTTTCTAACTCTGCATGCAGTCGAAAGGGAATATTATGATAGCAACTTGATAGAAAGATGAGAATGAGGTTGCTGGAGGGAAAAGTCGGTAACGTGGAGGTGGTGTCTTCACGTACTGTAATAGTCAGACTATGTTTTTTTTGCATGTAAATGAAAGTCTGAATATACTTATGGCAAACAGCTCATTACCTATACTGTTTTAAAATGTCTGAATGAGGCTGGCAGCAGGACGCATGCCACAGTTTCCCCTTCATCATTCAGGCTACTTTAAAGTCAGCAGCTTCCAGTAGATGTATATAGCAGATAGAGTATAGACATGCATAGATATAAAACAATGGAAAGCATGATTACATTAATCACTGACATTCATTTACAAATGTCACCTTGGTGGTGGCCCCGTGTGAGCCTTTTGTTTGAGAGGACGTGGGCTCAGGGGAAATCTGCAAGTAGATACTGAGGACAATATTTGGCAAGAGAGACATCTGACAATCCTCCAGCACTAAAGCTGTCACACTGTCAAAGCACCAGCACAACTTACATATCTGCAGGCACTGAGCACCGGCCAAGAGTGAGAGTACAAAAAAATACATATTTATTAGTTTCTGTGAAATATAAAAGCACAGAACTAAACAACTTAAGATATTCTGTTCCTGTGAGTCTGAGGAGGAAACACCATTAAACACCATTTTGAAGAGCACAGTCAGGCAGAGAGATAGATGCAGGATAATAGCTGGATGGAGATATTTTGTTTGAATTAATTAGACCTTGCCATGGGTACGCCCACGTTAAATCATTTACAGAAAGCATCTTCTCATTCAGTATGGGTGTATGATGTGATACAGGCTCTTACCTCAGCAGCTCAACCTTTCATTACCATGCCTGTGTCATCTGACGATGAGCAATGAGGCCTATCTCTACTGGGACAACATTTAAAATATTAATATGTCTCGGGGGGTGGGGGGACAATCAGGGAAGAAAATTGGGAATAAATTATGTAGGCTAAACTTGTAGGTGCCTTTATTTCCTAATTTATGACAGTGGTTAAAATGTAGTCTTAAGATTTAAGGTTAAATAGAGTGGAGACTATATGTTATGTTTTAATATGATTTGCAACTGCACCTATTACTGTTATTAACTGAAAAACACAAGACACAGTCTGTTTCTGAAAATATGTATAGTAAAGAGCATTAAATGCACCTCAACATGTTCATGTGTATTAGATGGAGCAATTTGTAGTTTGCCTCCCGCCTGAAGCGTGCACCAGGTCAAGGTGGGGACAGGACACTAAGAGAGAGTCATCATTTCAAAAACGTTCCTCCCTGAAATGCTTACATTTTGTCTCATCCTCTCCAATCACCTGAAGTGTAATAACAACGTATTTTATAGGCAATGATGGTGAGCTGCTTACAACATATTTTCCACACTGAGAGAGCACATTTTCCCGTTCCTCTACAGTTTCTTTAGCTGCATCATCATTTTTATCTGCTTAAAATAGCTACAGTTGAGGAACATATTTCCTCAAAACCCCAGAGTGTGTGTAATTCACATCTAATTAACATGCTTGAGTAGTTTGAGGGTTGAAATAACATTACAGTCTTTCCATACACTAAACCAAACTTCAAGATTAAAACACTCTGGCACAACTAATAGGTCTTATCCTTTATCAGAATGTGCCACCTGAGAAATTGCTACCTGGGGGTGACATTTAGCATCATAGGTTGGCTGATGAAAGGGTGGAAAGTCTTAGCATCAGCAGGTTCCTTGCATGTTGGGTCCTCAGCAGCACCTCCGTCTGTTTCTCTGGTAATGCAATTTGCCTTTAATTTCCTAATGTTCCTCTAATCACCGGGCCGGGTGCACGAGGGCTAATAGAGGGGTCACAAGTTGAAGTCTGTCCCGCGGAATGGATTTAATGGGGAACAGAGAATGCAAACTGCATTATAAAACGCAGCTGCTTCGGCCTTACAGCAAGCCCTGTCAATGTCTGCTGCAAAGACACTATGAGTAACGTACATGTTGATGAAAATTCGCTTTCTGTGTGATGATTTAAGCAAAGGCCAGACACAAAGTCCCCACAAGAGTTTATGTTCAATCTGGATAATTACATATCCGCAATACTCTCATGAGCATTGTGTATTTATAATTCAGTGCAAAATAGACTTGGTATTTAAGCATCTGGAATGCCAAAATATTTATGCATCACATTGGGAAAGTAGCAAAAGGTTAGTATTTTGTTTTCTCATGAAAGGAGTACCTTAGTAATGAATAATAGATTAAAGAGAAATAGCACAGATGAGGATGTTTCCAAACATCAAATACAAAATCAGTGGTTGTATGATAGTTAAAGCAAAGTGAATTATTATCTGCTGTCATGGAGCTTAGATAACCGGATTTTGGATGTTACTTATGTGGCTCATGAAATTTTACATTTCAAACTCACAACATAACATGAATTGTGTTTTTTTTTTCTATGCACAGCTTTCCATCTCCAAATCTTCAAAAATAAAAGTTTGCCTTACATATTCTTATGTATGCTAGATTTCAGATCAATGACATAAAGCCCTGGAAGAACAGAGATGGGAAAAACATCCGCTGTGAGGAACAAAAATAAGCAGCCAAGGCAACTGCATCTGTTTCAAACTCTTCAACTAACAGAATCTCATAGTCAGACACAAACAGAAAATATTAATTGAGGATGCTCTTACAGCAAAGTCTTTGCACTTGTGGCAGGATTGTCTATTTAAACATCTTAATTACTGTGTTTGAAGGGTCTGGTAGAATTAACTCTTAGGTTGTCGAAAGCTTTCTTACTTCAATGTTAAGAGCTGTTGCTGTTCACTTGCAAATTCATTTCCAACGATCCAAAGTGTGCTGTAATGGTAGTTCATTCCTAAACATACTCTTTTTTATCTCGACAGCTTATTTTGTGCTCTTGGTCAATTGTGGCGAGTTAATTATGAAAAACTTGTGCTTTTAAGAGTCAAATTCCCCACCAGAGGCAAAAAGAGCAATCTCTCGCACACACTACGCCACACATTCATCTGGGCTGAGTGTAATCACATAATGCCTTTTTTGTATTTTGCAACATAGGCAGGCTGGCTTAATTTACCAGTGGCCTTTTGACCTCTGCACCAGTGGTGATCCAAGCAAAACTAACATGAAGAGATATGCTTTAAAAGTCTTCGGTCTTTTCGCAGGGAGGCTGTCAACAACAGATGCATTGCTAACCCATTTTTCTCATCCTGACTGCTTTACTTTCAAACACTCTTCCTTTCCTGTTCTGGGCTGACAGTGACTGACTGATTGTCTTAATTTCAAAAAGCTGCAGAGCTTACAAAAAATGAAAAGAAAGGAGAAAAACAAAGGGGAGCTGAAGTTGAAAGATGAAATGAAACAAAATGAGGGACAGACACGCTGAATGGCATGAATAAATTAATTTATTTGGTAGAACTCTAAAGCATCAGTGCAAGTGCAGCAAGCCTAATGTCTCCATTTTAATGATGGGTTGCTGAAAATATTTGAGTTGAGTGTAATTATAATGATATATATGAATAAAAAAGGTTAGACAGAGATGCCCAGGAAACTACAGCAATGACAATAAACAATGGTGTTTTGACAATAATATATTTGCTTTAGCGTTCTAAGAAATCATAAATATTTATGTTTTCATGTTTGCCCTTTGGCTCTCTGTTACATTTGAGGCAATGTATGTGTAAACATGATAAATTAATTAAAATGTTGCAGTGCTCTTCTGCTACTTTAGCAGAAATTAGTCCTGTGTTCAGCAAGAAAGCATTTAGGTGTAGTACGTTTAAAATGAAAAGACTATTTTCAGAGGAGAAAAAAAAGGAAAACTCACACAACTCTGTCCATAGTTACAAATGCAACAGTGGTTAAAAGACCCTGGAAAAAGGTTCAATTGTGTCTGAGGTCCTGTTCTGAGAGGCATAGTAACAATGCTTGTCTCCATTTACCAGATTTCTTGCTCATAATACAAAGTGAATGCTCATTAAAGTCAACTATCTCCTCACATAAATTTCTGTAATAGCAGCACTAAGCTGCTAAAAGCACCTGCTAGGTGTTGCAGTTAGTGATTTCCAGTGAATGTGTTCAGGATCCTTCATGGAATAAATCTGTGTACTGAGGCATTTATTTGTGTGCGTTCGTAGATCCACACCGTAGCTTATTCCTCAGTGAAAGATCATCTGGATTCTTTTCTGTTGTTGTTTTATCTCTCTCTCTCTCTCTCTCTCTCTCTCTCTCTCTATATATATATATATATGTGTGTGTGTGTGTGTGTGTGTGTGTGCGTGTGTGTATATATATATATATATATATATATATATATATATATATATATATATATATATATATATATATATATATATATATATATATATATATATATATAGTCAGTATTCAACTATTGTACTATTTGTGTGTGGAATATCATGTTTCTCTGTTTCTAAGAATATGACCCACCCTCTGCTGGTGATGCACTTGACTGGTTTTGAGTTGTGTGTAACTACATAAGTGGCGTCCAGCCCTTGAAAGTTTGTGTTGAAGTCGGGCTCCCACTGTGGAAATGAGCATTAGAAAGTGGTTTACCAACAAGAGAAGCTTGGTCACTCAGCAGGTGCAGCTTCTTGTAGCCACACTACAAGAATCAACTACTGCTAGCGGTTTTGTAGATTCCAGGAATGAAACGGGAATTAGATTTGTCTGGGTTGCTGTTTTTGCCACCAGCAGCTATCTCAAAACTGTTTGACAGTTGTGCATCTGCTAACAGATTGCCCCCCCAGCCTTCGTCTTGGAGAATTAAGCAACGTAATCTCAGATCACCTCAGGGTGGATGAACTCAAACACGCATTCCAGGTCAGCTCTTTTTAGGGAAGAAACACACTTTTGCCAGTGCAAGGTACCAAAACAGACCCCAGCTTGAGCACTCAGTGAAAGGCCGTGCTGAGACTGTTTCCCGTGTAGACAGTTTAGGGCTCATGCATCAATGGATTTAACATGTACAGTAAAAGGCTGCAAGAACTCTTTTCCCACTTTGAAAAATGTGTTCACTGAGCACCAAAGAAGCATGTCACACCTCTGGAAAGCTTCTTTAATTCAACTTGCTTTTGAGAAGGCTCTGGCCAAGACAGAAAAAGGTGAGTGGAGAGTTTAGTGAGGAGGTTCCACCCATCTGGTAAACGCCGGCTGCAGCTTTATTAGGCCCAGTCTGAGCCACCGAAGTGTAATAAGTAGGCCACAATCATATAGGTCATTCATTTTTTGTGGAAGTTGTTTTCATGAATTGTCTTTCAGCTTTATGGGAGTAAGAAATATTGTATCTATTTTACTGTGTGTTTAAAATGTCCCCTGAACTGCACAGTCGTATTCTTGCCTGTGTGATGAGTAGTGCTGTCCATGGTGCTGATGTAACTTTAACCATGTTGCTGTTTCAGTGACTTAAGTGACAGCTCACTCAGACAGTTTGTGGATGAATTGTAAGTTTAACAGTGCAATGAGCCTGCAGGACTTTACCTTAACGGCTCACAATTGATTAATGTCAACATATTACATTACATATAGTGTAATATTATATTAATAATATATAATATTATATTACATATAATATATCTACATATTATTGAACTATACAATATGAATCCACCCATAAAAACCAAATGCCCGACCAGTTATTTTCCTTTTGATTATGAATCAAGGGTATTCTGGCAGAATGTCAATTTTAGCCAACTTTAGAATTATTAATGATAAACTGAATCAAAGGCAAAGCTGCATTCTGAATTATTAATAAAGTCATGTTGAATTGGAGGCATTCATGATGCCAAAGTGATCATTTAGCGCTTTGATTTTGAGTTTCCATCTGCAGGCGGGACATTTAGCAAACAACACCTCATAAAATGCTAACAGCTAGCAGCTGAACAAGCCTCAGCTTTTGATGTTGATGTATTATGTTCATTTATTAAATAAAAAAATATATCTTACACCATCGTGTTGAATTTACTTCAAAAGCTGACGCAAATAGCTGCTGTTTTGAATACATTTTGCATTTTTGCTGGCATCACTGTTCTCAGGGCAGTGCTGCTGTTTGTTTAGGATGCAGTTCCAACAGTAGAAGGAGAGAGGGCTTTGGAAACCCCAGGCTCTTTAGATTGAAGGACTCCAGCTGAGTGGAAGAAGTTGCAAACAGCAGGAGTCAATTTCATGTCTATGCAGGGCCCCTTCCTGTGGATATAATGCACTTTTGGAATGCTCTAAACTCTGCTGGTGTGATTCTCTCCACTATGAGAGCTTATCCCTTTTTTTTCCAAGCACAATGATCAAACAGTGAACCTCAGTAGATGCTTATTTAAAATCAGGTGAAACAACATTTTTCTTTTAGGGATCTATCATTTGGAGGAAAGTGAGAGAAAAAACGTATCCAAATCATCAAGATAGAGAGGAGCTTAAACTATTTGTTCTGATGTTTTCACTTTGGGATGCTCAATGACTGCCTGAGGTTTGATGTTGACATCTGCACTGACAAAGCAGGACCATGTGTAAATGCATGGAGGGCCAGGAAGTTCACATTAAGCCCTCAGGCAGCTACACAATACAAGTTCATGTGGTATTTTAGGACCTTGTTAATGCATGTGTCTTTGTACCCAGTAATGTGTTACCAGAGGCTTTTGACTCCTGCAGGGTTCAAGTGGCACTTAGCTAGAACGCACTTGAAAGATATTCGCATGTGTTTTACAACAGCACAGTTTACTGCAGCAGCATGTACCGCAGAGGTAGGAGCTGTGATGGGGTGCACTATTCCACACTTAGCTTTCACTGTGAGACAGCAATGATTAACACATCTAAGCAGCTGGTGTTGAGGGTGTCATATGAAGATGAGATGACTAATAAAACTGCTACAGCTTCTCATAAAGGCTGCTGGATAAATAAGAGATGAGAATAATTTGGACAGACGTATACGGTACTCCTCATGCCTCTATACTTTCATATAGGTTGAAAATCATATATACAGTATGATAATATGATAAGTTGAGTTTTTCACACTAATAAGCATGCCTTGTGGCTTCCCCACCACTACCACCTGCATGAAGACTCCATCTTGAATCGTAACAATAACTGCCATGGGAGTTTCACTTCATTTATATCCATGAGGGTAAGATACAGTTTTGAAAAAGCTCTCAATGAAATGCAATACCTATAAACATTATCACAAACTGCAGCCTCCAAAATGACCATAAAGTTGAATCTACAATTATCTAAAACAATTTGCAAAACAAAAACTGAATATTCTTACCTTCTAAAGGGAGGATTCAATGCAGTTCTGTTGCATTACACTGCATTGGTTTGAGACACGGTAGGAACTGGCAACTGTGTGTACATACTACATACATGCAGTGCAGTAAAACTATGCAAAATCAGATTAAATGTTAACAAAGGTGACATAATTCAAATCTGAAGGAATGGCAAAGAGAAAGTTGAGTCGATAACTGGAACTACTGTCCCACATTGTCCAAACAGTGTAGCCTGGAACAATTCTAAAGTTATCCATGTATATTTAGCCTCGCACAGGAATTTAGGTGTGCAAAGGTGAGGCTGGAGATGATGCTCAACTGACAGACAGACTCTAAGGATGCAGCAGTCAGATGTGCAGCATCTACCCACCACTATCAGGACAGAAATAGAACCCATGACAGGCAGTCTGATGGGGCAGTGTGAAGAGCAGGTGCAAGAAGGGCCCCCCTTATGAAGTAAGGCATCTTTATCAGGGAGGAAACACACATGTAAACAGAAGAAGGCATCCCAGAATCAGTGAGCTCCAAGAGAGCAGACAGGGGGATCCTGAACTGGAGAAACTACAGTTACAAAATCACTCTATACCATTTTCTTCTCAAACGTCAGGGTAGGGGAAGGTCCTGCATTTTTAGCAACATTACACAAACACCAATAATTAACTAATTTACAGCCATGCTCATTTTCAAGTTCATCATGATTAAAATGAGACAAAGGTGGGACAGAGACAGGCTGTGAGCAGGAAGTGACTGTGAAATTGAAGCTGTAGTGAAAAAAAGACAACATTGTGGCCTGAGCACTGGCATTTCAAACATAAAGTAGACAGAGGAGTGGCAGAGAGTCACTGGCGCTGTTAATAATGAGCGCTGTCAGCGGCACACGGCGGAAGAAATGAAGGAAGAGCGGTCTGACTTTAAAAAGGTGAAACCAAATAGTTTCATGTATCCTCAGAGGTTGATGATGGCATATCTTTATCTATGGGACTATACTTATTTGCATGTTTTCATTACATTAAGATGAACTCTGAACTTGATTGGTCTACCAGTACTCACCCTGGATTATACCATGAAGAATATTAACCTCTGCATTGATTATTGAAAACATTATTATTGATTAATTATTTCTCTCACAACCCGAAGTGTCAAACAGGAGTCATTTCCGATCTAATTCGTCTCTCTCATCTGTAATTGAAAACAAGGCACTCACTGTCAGCAGCCCTCCAGTGTAACCCTGCCAACCTGCTTTAAACAGGTTATGTTCTCATTGATTGTTCACACGCACAAGACAAAGCTCAGGAGCGAATCTCCCAGACACAATATAGCAGCAGGTGACCGTACATCCAAAGGAGCAAAGTGATCCCAAAATAACCTCATGCAGATACACTTACACGTTTTTTCGTCAGTGGCCAGTGAGATGTGGTAAAGAATATGCTGACCAACGAATGAATTGCCAACTCTGTAAGACTGCAAGCTCAGGACCCTAATTTCTACTTTTGCCACTTTAATGACTAACAGTCTCAGTTAAAAGGCTAACATGATGGGCTATATTTCAACAACAATATAGTGCATAACTCAAACCCTTTACAAAAAGCAGTGAGCAAATTAAAGATTGGCTGAACACAGCATCACATGTGGAGCTCTCAATGCTTAAAAGTCCAAATAATAATGTATTCCGTATTTAGGCAGTTAAGCAAAACTGTAGAGAGGGAAATGTATATATAGTGCGTAAAGTTTGAGCCACAATCAAATTCAAACAAAGCAACACATAAAGCTTTGAAAAATAATTCAAACTGCATGCGTGATGGGATGAGTTTAATGAATGGTTGCACAAAAGACGGTTTTGTTGTGGGACTGTGAGACTGCAATTGATTCGGAGCAAAATCTAAACCAAAAACTAAAAACTTGTGCATGCATTATTCTGAGACAGAGGAAGTAAACCATAGTTCTCTAATTATGTCTGGAGAGATGTAAAAGACAGTCTTACTTGAGAAACTCATAAAAAGAGATGTTTTTTTTCCCCTCTGGGCAGATCAAAGTCATAAAGATTTCATTGCTTTTTAGCCTCTCCTCATTGTGGCCTTCTGGTGTCATTATTTTTCTACAGCAAAGAGTTTTTGGTATCCAACAGACTTTCACACACAAAGCGCTGAAACCCTTAAACAGGGAAACAGAGATCACAGGGGAAGTAGATGGTGGTCTAAACCCCTGCTGTGATTTCTTGTTAACTCTAGGCCAAAACTCAAATCTAAAGCTGCACATTAATAGAACCAAACACACATGGGGACAGTGTGCTCTACTATAGCCGCTAAAAGATCAAACTGAGGTCTTGTTACAACTTCATGATTACCATTTCAGGAGGCCTGAAGTTATACTTAAGCTGCTGTTGATTCAGCATTACTGCGTGGAACAGCTTATCAAAGTCTTCCTACGGGCATCTAGACCTGACAAGCAAATTCAGGGGTTTGTTCCAACTGCAGATGAAGTGCCGATAGATAAACATTAGGGGTGTTTCACAAATTTCATCAGGGAAAGCAAAATAAATGCAGAAGATCATATTCTTGTCATTAAAAATTAAACAAATCACTATGCTATAAATGTATATATGTAGAATTCTTTATACAGGGCAAGCACAGCAGAATGAACAAACATGTACGTGAAACAGACCTCTGTTTGTACATATGCTTAAATCCCCTATTCTTCAGAGTGTGGTTGCGTATCATTAAACACTCCCATAGCTGTACTTACTGCTTTGGCATAGCCTGAATCTGCAGTCTGAGGCTGCGTGAACACTGCTGGGAGGGAGATTTGCTTTCCAGGCTGTTGTTGCCTGGTTCCAGTAATAGACATATTCGGGTAATGTCAACCAAAGTGGTTTTGCATGTTCGAATGTTTGTCTATGCATAGACATACTCAGCCATCTGTGTACCCCTGGAAATTATATCCATATTGGATAATTTAAAGTCTCCAAAAGTGACATCCCACAGCATTGTTCAATGCCCAATTTCACGAAGGAACTGGAGCAAACATTTGGCTTTTTATTAAGCGTATTTATGATCTTTCCTTAACCTTAACCTTAACCAAGAGCTTTAGTTGTCTAACCCTGGCCATCGCTCAACCATAGTTTAGTTAGCATAATTCTGAAATAATCATACCAGAATTGCCATTGAAAAAAAAAGCCCTTGTTTGGTGATATAACTGAACTTAGAGGGAATCACAGTATTCCACAGTACGGCTCTAAATAACAACAGGTTATTCCAGCTCTGCGCGGTCATTTTTGTTCAACTTACTAAGGTTGAATCTCAGGAATTTAATTTAATAATGAAATTTTTGAAAAACATTCAGAACATATTAAGACTTAGATGTTATGTTAGATATGTAGGCAACATATGTGCAAGTGCCAGTGGTACACACTGAAAGCTTATTGTAATTGATAAACACATGCAGCACAATGGCAAAATACACCTCTCTCAGAGCAGCACTGAAGAAAGGTGGCCGTAATCTCCTGAAGAATCCATCTGAGCTTTTTGAGAGTTTTAATGTGTAACTCTGAGTGATCACTGACTTTATTATTACGATTAAGAATGGTCAAATATCACTTCGAGGCCTTTGTCAGCAGGTAGATCACAGGCAATGAGCTTTCATGTTCCTCACAGCTATAACTGCATGCCAAGTATATGTGCTCATTCTAATGTTGATTAACATAAATGGAGTTCCTTTGCCTTAATAATTATTAATACCACCAAATAATACAGTAAAGCGGTCAAGTTGGGAAGAAACAGGCTTATGCATATTTCTCCTTGTTGAGTGTTGCTTGAAATATGAATTTATAGCTTAAAAAAAGTGCAGTTCCCAGGATATTTGCCATAGCGTGCTTCTGTTCCCAGCTCCTCAGGAAAAATATTAACACTTACATCACACCGACAACACTTGCTATACGGTGTGTGCTTGGCAAGCCTGACCTTCGGTTACACTGCTAACAAGCACATTTGCACTTCATTTCACAACCAGTCCTGCAGAATATTTCTATCCCTAAGTGACATCAACCCAGTATTTAATGCATATAAAAATATCATACTGCACGTCTTGTCTGCATATTTCTCTTGACTTTCCTGGTGTCTCTCATGATGGTATTACTACATGTGAGGTCTGAGAAGTGAAATATCCAAGATGACATGGAGATTTCCCATGCATCTGTTTCTCTTCCCTCCCTGTCAGCGATGAGGGTTCTTGTGCCAAGATCTTCAACTCCTCCTATCTCCCAGGCTTTGGGCCTGAGAACTCACAACAGTCTAACCAAAGCTCACCCACACAGCCTGGGTCACGCACACAGTGGCATGCCTCAGTGACAGATGGAGCTTGCAGAAAGAGAGAGAGAGAGAGCGAGAGAGAGACAGAGATGCCCTGATTGGATGCAGTACACACGCCTGATGCAAGCGATGCCGCAAAGTACAGTTTATGTGCCCACAGTACCCTGATGTAAATAAAAAGCAGCAAATGTGTTCTCCTGCTTTTTCTTTGCTGCTGAGTGAAGGTTCAGAGGTTACAGGTGGAAGTGAGTTATCACTCTGACTCATATCTACTTAAATCCTTCAGGGAAGTCAAGAGATGCTGTGTGGCTGGTTGTTGCATGATTGCTCCCACTGCCTTTTTTACTTTTTAATGCCCTTTTGCCTTTCAGTGCCCTACTGTAATGCACTTTATGCTGCTATCAGTCAGAGCTCCCTTCTCAGCCTCCAGCTGGTGCAGAACGCTGCTGCCTGAATTTTAACTGGCACTATGACATATCAACACATTACTCCTGGGCTAGCCAACTTGCACTGGCTGCCCCTCATGTTCTGTATTGATTTTAAAAGTCTATGGTTCGCTTTTAAAGCATTGAATGGCCTGACTCCAAATTATATCAAGGACTTATTGACTCCCTATGTGCCTGGGTGTTCCCTATAGATGGGTGGGGCTCGGCTGGTATAATAGCTATAATAATGGCAGCCAGCAACCAAAGGTGACTGGGCCTTTGCTGTTAGAGCCCCCAGACTGTCTGTTGAGCTCAGATAGCCTACATGATTAGTATCTTTAAAGCCCCTTCTTAAAACTCTCTTTTTATGGAAAATGTTAAGAAATATTTAATATATTGCTGTATTATTATTATTATTATTATTAGTAGTAGTAGTAGTAGTAGTAGTATTGGAATATTTTTATTGAATTTTCATACCATTCCCCAGAATCTAGAGCCTAGATGATGATAGTGTTGTTTGCATTTCTCTAACCCTCTGCTGTTTTTGTTGCTGTGCCCTAAAAGCTGCCAAGCTGTGCATGAGAGCATGAGGAGCTCTCTCCCTCCCTGTATTTCACCCTCTCTCCTCCTTCACCTCCTACATTTTGTCGTTATAATCAAATATACTATAATTTTCTGTTGTGAGATCTACCGTGCGTCTGTTCATCCTCTGTTACCCTTCCTGAGGTTTCTTCCATCTACCATGAGTTTTTCTTCATTCAAGGAAAAGGACAGAGGGTGTTGTATGCTGTACAGATTTTAAAGCTCCTTGAGGCAAATGGCAATTAATGATAACGGACTGTATGACCTGACTTGAGCTGACTTGCTGCTGTTGAACAAAAGAACTGTATTTTTGACTTAGTGTGCTCAGAATCTCCATCAAAACACTGAATAAGCTGCCTGTTTCTATGATGGTGAAACATCCATGTTACAACAATTGATTTTGTGCATTTAGAGCATACAGCTCCTCATCTCTGCCACTGATTCATAAAAGCAGAAGAGATGATGACTGAATCACATCAGCTTGTTCATTACTCCAGACTATTGAACACCTATTAGCAAAGACTAGTTGATAACATTTTAAATTTGGCCTCATCCTAGCCAGCTTGATGCTAGTGTTCTTGCAAAGATGTGCAGTCTTTCACCACTGTTTTATATAGAATCTCACACTTGGATGTGGAAACCAAGGCCAGAGAGGGTTCTTTCATTTCCTGATTTTTTGTCACCGCGATCTACCTATTTATATGCTTGTCATTTACATGTGTATGCATGGAATAGATAAGACACTACTGTCATTATAGTTAGTAGAAATTATTGCATGGCAGTATTTTAACAATTGGTTTCTCTCTCTAATTAAGTAGACTGTAGATAATAAGGCAGTCTTGTGTCCTCTGATTTACAAATGGTGTGCTTGGTTGTAATAAAAATGGAAGGCGTGTCGGAACAGTAGCACAAATTTACAATTTCAACTCTAATGGCGAAAAAGATGCTGTGCGAAGTGGAAATAAAAACAGAATGCAGTCATTTGCAAATGAGCTGTGTTTCCTGACAGCAGTTTAACAGTGCAGTGATATCCTTTATCCAATCACGTGTGCACAAAGTGGTGAACCTCACTCCATGCTTGCTTGTGAGCGACTGAGCCTTTCGAGGATGCCTCTGTTATCAATGAACCTGTTTACCTGAGGAATAATCCAAAGAGGTGTTTTTGGAGTATTCCACACTTTTCCCAGTCTTTTGTTGCTCCTCATGTGTTAAAAAGTATTTATAAATTATCTCATTGTTTTTCGTGTTTTACACAGTGTCACTGCTTTCTTGGAATCAGGGTTTTATTTTAAGCTCATAGAGTGTGAATAAGTTTCAAACACACATTTGCATATTATGAGCAACTTTCGGACATGTAAACGCATTGAAGATACTGCCATCCGCACACTAGGGGGCACTGCACAGAGCGGGTTCATCAATACGTTGACTGAAATTCTTGATAATTAATTCATTAATCGTTTAAATCATTTATTAAGCACCAAACATTTGCTGCTTCCATCTGACATAATGTGAAGATTCGCCACTTCCCTTTGTCACTCTATTTCTTGGCTTTTGGACAGGAAAGCCAGGTTCAAACATTTAACTTTAACTTGTCTCTGTGCACTCCAGGAATTTCCGATGCATATTTTTCATTATTCTCTGACATTTTACATTTTTGATTGATGTGATTAATGTAGAAAATATTCAGTAGATTGTTCAAGATGAAAATAATTGTTTGCTGCAGTCCTAAGTCAACAAACGTATTTAGAGTTGTGCGCTCTACATTTCTTTATATATACATTTTTTTCTCCATTTTCACTAAAGGTCATAAACTCACTGACTGAACACACCAAAGATAAAATGGTTGTTATATTTGAATAATAAAAACAAAGCACCATTGTAACTTAGAATTTGATAATATAAAGCAGGTACAGAGAATGCTTTTGATTTACTGTCACATTATGCATTTTATTAAGCATGCCTTGATTTTAATACACCTGCAAAACTTTATTTCCATTTCAACCTGATCCTCCCATCTGGTGGACTAGATTAAAAGAAAATGCTGGCTTCATTTGCATGAAAGCCTCAATGAGTCAGCTGCACAATTGGAAACAGCTGCACCTGCTGTTTTTTTCCACAGAGTAATAATTTGGGTTTTTTACTATAACCAGGACTGTATGTATTGTCTGCATTGCTTTGTTTTAGCAGTGTGCTATTTATTTTTTATTTTTTTTTGTCCTTTCAACAGCTTTGATGAACAGCCCAGAGAAATTGCTCTATGCATAATGACTGGTATGATTTATGAAACATCTACTGTATTCTGCAATTCATTATGGGGAGGATTCACTTTAAAGTAACCATGAAAGAGCATTTAGAGAGCATCCTCCCTCCATAATTTAATGTTTAGTATTTCCTTTTGACATCAGATGCTCTAGTGGGACGATGATGACGATGAACACGATGATGTTGGAAAGATTTGAATGTACAGTAGGTAAACTGCAAAACGCCATGTGGATGTACGGGGTCACAGAAAAAGCAAAATATTTGCTAACAACAATTTCTGGTGTCTCGGTCTTTCTTTTTCAATTGTCAGTTGAAGGGTGCAGATGATAAACTACCCGATTTTGGGGCTGAAGTCCCTCAAGCATGAAAGAATGAGCAAAGTTCTACTTTCAATGACAGTCAAATAAATCACAACATCAAACGATTTCAGAAACTTCTTCAGCTTGAAAAAATTCAAATATCTTTATGAGCCTGTGATCTTCATTCGAATGTGTGAGATATCGTTCTTTCTGCCAAATCATTTACTCTGTGTCCCCCCAAGATTTGCTGCAAACACACGCATGCACACGCACACACACACACACACACACACACACACACACACACACACACACACACACACACACACCTCCCCTCAGCATCTTGTTTTTCTGCTGCTCTTTGATCTCACAAGTAATTCAAATTCTCTCACTGATACTTTTATTCAGGGAATACTGAGATGGATCATTTTTAAATACAAAAAGGTTCATGTCACACATTTATTGAGCATCATTTTTCTGCCAGTATTGCTAACATTTTGCAAAACACACAGCTTTCTGTTTTGTTTCAAGAATGCAAATGAGCCACTTTGATGTGAAAAAGGTAGTATGACCTGCCACCCAGCGAGTAAAAAAGACTCCTTAGTGTAGGTCAAAGCAAACTGCAGAGTTCACCGATGATCAGCTTCGCATCTGTTCATTAAGTCTTTGATTAAAAGAAACCTAAAATCATCAGTGATTCCTTCATTACTCTGTATCTTATTCCACTGCTGTAAACTTGACTTGACATTTTGCCCTCCCCCTGTAAAGAGAAAACATTTATGTTTAGAGTGAACATAAAACCTTCACAATGTAAACTGAACTATAATAAATTTCTCTGAAATGGTGAGTTCTCACAGAAAGATATTAAAATTCTATTTGAAGTCCATGTTTCTTGTTGCTATGGAACCTGCAGTCTCTCACTTACTACCACTGCTCAAAGCTGGAGTGTGATAGTACTGCTTTCACTGGACAGTCCATCCACACCAGAAAAATGGCCGTGTAGGTCGTCTGTACAAGTAGGTAATTGTGTACCATATTTACGTTTATTTAGGCTGCAACCTCTAGCGACTATGGTAATAATGACGGGAACAAAGGAGGATGTCAGGTGATGTAATGTAAAAAGGAAGATGCCTGCATATGGATGAGGTGGGTTTGGACTCACCAAAGAGACTGAAGGTATATATGATCTTTTCCTGAATCTAACTTTACTGCCTAAACCTAATCAAACAGTGACTGTTTCGCAATGTTAACCACACAACAACGGAGGTCCGACAAACGTTCGATAAAGGTCTTATGAAGGTCTGCAGAAAGTCTAGCATGCCTGTCGCTGGTACTTTCCAATGGTCGTCATTTGGTCATGTCATCATTATTGTCAATCAGCCTTTTCATTGTTGATGTTTGACGATGTATTGCGCTGGACTGTTGAATCTAGTGTTGTATGTGTATTGATTCACATGCACACTAATACTCTGAAGTGATGTAGTTCTGTTTCTTTATGTGTTTATGAATTGCAGGAAACATGAACAATAAACCACATTTACAGCAACGATCCCAAAGCTTGGTAACAAAAAATAATATGTATATATTACTGTATATTAAACCCCTTCACAGATAGCTAGTTTTAGAAATAAAAATAGGAAGAAAAAAACATAGATATGTAATAAAATAAAGGGATTTAAAGCATATTTAAGTGCTTACTCTTCGTCTCAAGAGGGCTGTTGACTTCCTTTTAGTGCCTCTGAGATTATGGTAGAGTGTGACCTGAGTGAGACATAAAAGAAATAAAAGGTTATGGATGAGCTACCCACTACAGTCATCTGAGGTCTGCAGGGGTATTGTCACCTGATGTATTATGTGATTCTAATAGTTAAAACACTATGTTTGTCACGAGGGTGCTCAGGTTGCCAGTGGTAACCAACTTTAATCCTTGTGTGCCTATCCTGAATGACTGAGTGGAAAAAAAAGATCTGGACACTGGAGTTCTTAGATTGGATGCAACAGCTGCTGAACGCTGCGACTCCGGCTGAGCAGTGCAGGAAAAAAAGTAAGTCGATGATGGATGATATTGATACTGGTAAAAACATCCTTACTTCACACTGTCCTCGCTGAATGGTTTTCATCTCAGCAAAATGCAATATCTCTGTCCATGAGACCTCTGTCTTTTTATCTCTAGTCTGGTTTGTTGGTCAGAAAGAAAGCATTCAGAGTCCACCAGTCGACTCTTGTCCAAACCATCACAATGATGAAGTGGCCTGACAGCCATTGAATAGGCTGGGTTACACACCATCTTGCTGTAGTGCAATCTTCAGGGCCAGAGGTTGGTGAATGAGCAATAAAAAAAGGAATCACTGTGGAAAGGAAAGTGGCCGGTCAGCATCTGAGATGTGCTCAACCATGAGCGGGGAGTCTTCTCACATGTAATTAAGATAAAATCGTGAACACAGGAAAATGGGATGGATCATCTCTCTTTCCCAGACAGTCTCTAGTTAAATGACAGGGACAACTAAAGGGTTGAGTTTTTGCTTTGCTAAGTAGACAGCTATTTTCCCCTTAGCTTCCCAGAGAAGAAGAAAAAACTGTGTATCAGTATACAGTAGACGGATTGTAAAGGTAGGTGGGGGAAGGTGGCTGACTTGGAAGACTTTGCCGCGACATCAGGCAGCTCGGTAGAATGGATGGCCTTGAAAGAGCCGAGTTAACAGAAAACAGCCAGGGAGATGCATCATAGGGCTCTGGCTGGAGGACGTGTCTGTGCAATGCCGTATCAGGGGGCCCGAACTGTGATTGGCTCTGCCCGTTTTGTCATTTGTTAACTTCACTCCTCACCACCCCAAAAAACACAGTCAGCCTGCGAGCAGCATGGATAATCATGACAAGAACCTATCAGAGGCATCTGTTAACATGGACCGTGCTGCTTTGTAATTTAATGTGACTGCTGTTGTTAGTGCAGTGAGCTGAGCAGCCTCTGCACAGAAGACACGGGGGCTGTGAGGGGACTCTTCAGCTCCTGCAGTCTTTAGTTCAGCTGGAATAGTTTGACTTTCTGCACCAGGGCAGTTGTCGGGCTTCTCATGGCTTGCATTTTTTGGGAGCATTTCGCTGCCCCAGTTGCTTTAAATTCAACTGGAAAGCTTGAAAGAAAAATACTATCTGAGAATTATACCAAGACTTACTATAAATACATATCTTAAAGCACAATTAATTCGAGATTGAGAAACAGCTTCTTTCACACGCATTTGTGGGTGTGCGGGTGTAGCATCACTCGTCATCTTGAGCACCCTGGCAAGACAAGGATCTCAAACGGCCTAAAGAAACACTTATAAGACTAATAAACAAGACTGTAAATGTTCAGAACAAAGAAATGTAGACAGAACCACTGTACGAAGCAGAAGTACTGTTGCTATAGTTACCAACAGCTAAAGGATATGTTCTTTCTTTTTTCTGTTTGTCATAGTACAATGCTGACATATTCATAAAAGTGTAAATGCGTATGGTCATGAACTTTTTCAAAAGTCATTCTGAGATCCCTCACATTGCATTAGCATTACAAAATATGTGTTCCCATTCTGTATAGCATTTCTTTGAACTCATTCAGGTCAAATACTTATTTCTGGTGTAAAATAATTTGAATTGCTCATGCTTATGGTCATCAATATAACAAAATACCATTTTGCATGCTGTATAAAATCAAATGAGTCATCAACAAACGTTCTATATGAAATTTGTTCTCATATGCCATCATTAACTTAAGAAACAACTGTTTATCACAGTCTATAACCCAAATATACATCACACTCTGAAAGGTGCAGTCCAGAATGAGTTAAACCATTTTGTATGTGGGATTTAAGAAAACTGTCTGCCTGAAAACATGACAACAGGCTTAATGGTCTGACATCCGCTAGGTCATATACGCCAACCATTTCAACATGTCTTTTTTTGTCCGCCACATAGTAACGACCATCAGAACATGCGACTGGTAAGATTCTGACAAATATCAACGCCTCTTCATTCTCACATCATGAACTATTTCACCAAACAGGATGTTCACTGTGTGTCATAGTTAAAAGGGTACGGAGTTCTGACCAAACACACCGACTGTGTGTGCCACATGGATAGTGCTGAAAATGCCACGATCTTCAGTCTTTGTAGTAGCTTTTTAAGGAGCAGCTCACTGAGTTCTAAAGATCCTACAACGACAGGAAAGGCTTTTGGAATTGATATTTCTCTTTCAAGTGGCTTCCCAAGTTTCCAGCTGTACATACTCTATGTGCTTCTTGTAAGCCAGTGTTTGAGATATGTTTTTAAAGTTACAGACTACATGAGTTTGACGTTTCAAAGGACAGTTAACTTTCAAACTTCATGCACCATAACTAATCATTCTACCACTGTGAGTCATGGAATGGTGCTTTGGGTTAAGCAGCCTGCCTGGTTAGACTGTCTTAAACATGTTATGCTTTAAAAACACACCAGGTCTGTTTATGACTACAGGTGCAAATATTATACTGCATGTTTCTCTCAGAGGAAGGAAGCTTCCACCGTCAGCTGCTGCTGACTAGATCCCTTAACATAAGTGGTAAAATAAGTGGTTGGTTTTTCTCAGTCATGTAGCCATAATCAAAGCTCAATATTCTATCATTAAGCTGCTCCAATGTTAATAGTTTGTCCTCATATACAAACAGCCACAGCTTCAGCTTTACCTTCAACACCTTCTAATACATTATGCATGCTGTCGACACAAACACCCTCTGCTACATGGAAGTATATAAGTGTGTTTAAACAAGAATGAAGTGAACCAATTCTCATTCAGCATCACATGTTGTTGATAATTGTCTTGCTCATCTTCCTCAAAGATGGCTTTTTTTGTCAGCTAAGCGGAAGTGACAAAACACATTAGCAAAGAAACACTCCAATTACCCACAAAGGGAATGACAAGCAAGCTCGTCAGCTGTCAAGAGACAAATTGTATGTATCTTTAAGGAAATGGGTTTGACCTTTGATGTCAACTGCAATACCTTGACTTTCAAGACAATCAGTGTATTTTAACAATGGCTGTAATACTTTGCCCTCTGTCTATATAACTGAAAAGGAGACACAAATCAATGTTTGCCAGAAATGAGTTATACTCTGCAGGCAAGTTCCTCAAAGAAAAATATACAGCTCCCATCTCGTGTATTACGGGTTTAGAACCTAAGGGATTAGTGGTCCCTACATCTTCAAAATAAAGTTGCATCTGTAAGGCATCTGAATATCTACTGAGAGAGGATGAGCAGCAAACTGTGCACCATCGCAATAGTCTGTTAGACTCTGTGTAAAGGCTCTGTATTTTGTCACAGCTAAAAAGAAATTGGATGGTGTTATAATAGAAATATACTGAAATGTGTCTGCACTTGTGTCATTTCAATCAGGAGAAATGAGTGAATGAAGGAAAGATGTTTATTATCACGGATGATATGTGATAATTAAGTCTTATCAGAAAGTCTTCAGCGCTTAGACTCTACAGGGAGATTTTGTAATCGAGGGGCATTGCCCTGAGCAGCAGCAAGATAAATCCCCCCAATGGAGTCCAGACACTGGTGGTGGTGGCTGATGTCTCTTCTGACTGATGATAAATGATGAAGCTGATGAATATGTGCATAACAGCAACATGAACGAGCTAAGGCACACAGAGAGAATCGTATTCAAAAAGACAGATGATTGGCCTACAATGAAGGTGTGTTGCTGTGCTATTGGATAGATGTGACCAGCTGATATCTTATTTGACAGGCGCAGAGAATGACAGCAAAGAAATTATGAGTGAGCATGTCTGAGAGGAATGAATGGGAGATGGAATGAGAAATAAACTACAGGTCTGTCCATGCCATAGAATAGTTTTCCTGTCTGAACTTTCACCAGACCTTCATTTGTCCCTTCTGTCTATTAATATCTGCACTATGCCCCAGGAATTCCTCTGCGACATGTTATCAGGCAAATATGTTCATCTTATAGGAAGTTCTAACATGCTCAAACATTTTCCTTCCACTTTTAATTTCTGCATCAAAGTTGTAAAGTCACCATCATCATCATCATCATGTATGGAATGCGTATGTGTAAAGGACAGTATTCTCTCTTGTACAATGTCTTTAGTCTGGTCTATGGCGTGTTTTGCACATGTGATGCTCTAGTATTAGGCAAAGACTACTTGTGGGCTGCACAATCATTAAGAGGTGGTGGCTTTTGGTTCATTATCAATGTCATTCAACATATTACAAACCTCCAAATATCCGGGGACATGCTCTGTTCATTTGATGTTATTTTTTGTATTCTCTAACTTAATGCATTTTGTATAGGAGTTTAGATTGTGATATATATTTTTTGCAGTTGTTCTGGTAGCAAACAATTTGAAAGTCTTGGGTATCTGATGGAAGGCTCTGAGATGCCGGATAAGCTACACATTTGCACTTTGTACACACATACATGGTTTGCTTATGACATTGCCTGGAGCTTGGAGATGAGCTCAACAACTTTGGGTCTTTTCTTACCGGAAAACAGGCATCTCATAAATATGCTGCTGGAAAGGGTACACAAGGTTGCAAGCCCAGTACAGCTTGAGCAGCTTGTCAGTTGTGCAGATCAGCCCTCCACTCCAAGCAGAACAGCAATCTTGTCACTCCTTGCAATGATCAGATACTGCTGGGCAGCTCCTCTTGGGTGTCCAAGGCATAGGATGTAAGGTTGGTGGGCCCTCACTGATGAATCAGGATTCTCGAGCAAAGACGAGATACTCGCTCCAGTCTGTAACACAAAAGGTTTCAAATACCACATTGGGAAATCAGCATGGGGAGAAGATCATAACACAAAACCAGGAAGTTCACTAAAGTGTACTAGAGAATGATCTGAATTCAAGAGCAATGAAATTGTAAATCCATACAGACCATGGCCCATGGCCCAAGCGCAACCCATGACGCCACTCTTAGCAACTGTTCTATAAAAAAAAGAGGGTGTCATGCTTTCCATCACTCTGTGAGCAGCCATGATCTGATCTTATGCTGCACACAGCATGGAGCAACAAAGTTGGAGGTTTGCAGCCTGCTTCCTGCAGCTGTTCCTCTAACAGCTCACTGTGGCTGCTCCCTCTGCTTCCATTCCTCGCTGCGATATTTCAAACCGATCTGTCAGTAAAAGCGGTTGTCTTATTTTGTCAGTGCAGTTTTGATGAATGATGGCGGTTACTGCAAAGCTCACAGACAAACACGCATTTCCGATGACTACTTCATAATAAAAGTCAGCTTGTGTTTTGAAATGTTAAGTTTGCATTAGCAGTAACTTAACAAAGCATTTTGGGAATGTTGCCACATACAGGCATTGTGTAATACTGCAAATAAATGAATAATGCAGTACGTTCATCAGTGGGCCATTGTCTCAATTTCCATTATGTTGCCTTGTTCAGAGACAGATAGTGACTTTACAACATTTAATGAAAATCTTTGAGATTAGAGCTTTAATTAGCATTTATGGGCTTGAATCATTTCAAAACCACAGACACAGAAACAACATATGTGATTCACTGATGCCTTCTGTTTGGCACGTACAGGGAGCTCAAAGAGTAGAGCTGCAAGAGAAAGATGAAATTAGACCAATTGTACTCATGTGGACAGCGAAAAGGGGAAATGAAGGAGAACAGGACACTCACTTGGGAGTAGTATATTGAGCTGGACCTCAAGGTGCACTACAGATCAACCTCTCTTTGACCCGAGGGGCTAATCACAATTTTAAAGCATCCCTGTGCCCCATCTCGCCATGACCCTGAGGGCAGACTCAGAAGCAACCTCTCAGGATGGTGTCCCAACTGGACTCATTAGAAATGGATGCTGCGTTTCCATCAGACATGCGGGATGTGAGGGTTTTGATCAGCTCTGCCAAAGAAGAGAATTGAGAACTCGGCTTGCACCTTGATGTACAGAACTCACAATGGCATCTCCGGACACTTTAGTCAGGAATAGTATCTCAGAGTTCAACGCAAAGCTGTGTCCTTGGTGACTGCGCAATCTAGCAATGATTATTCTCTATTTTTAGTGTTTAACAAAAAGCGTCTTCCCTCTCCCCTTGAAGGTTAATACTGTGGGTCATTTCATTCTCTGAAGAGGAAATTAAACACAGAGAGTAAGCCTTGAAATATCTTGGTGCATGGCTCCATTACTTATATCCCGTAATACATCTTTGTATTTCATTATATCCTGTGCCTGCTTTCGTCCCAGTAAGCAGTCCAGGAGTCAAATACAAAGATAGTAGTTACTAAGCAAATGGGTCCCTATGCAGTAGCTTTTCGTTTTATTTTCCACCCTTTTTATTTTTCTCAGTCAACCAATTGCTGCACTCTGTGTGAGTGCATAAGAGCATCCTCTTTTTTCTTCCCTAAGGGATAAAAGTCACCTTCTCCAAATCTCATTGAACAAAAAGTCACACAGAAAATAAAAGCTAAACTCTATATTCCGCCTGCACACAGAGTTCAAGCTTAGAGAGAACAGGGTTTGCACTTTTTAGTTCTCTCTTTGTCAGCAGGAATAGGGAGAGAGAGACAGTGAGAGTGAGGAGGAGAGGGGCAGAGAGAGAGAGAGATGGGCCCAGGTATGTGTGTGAACATTGGGGGGGGCATTATTTTTCTAATTTACAAAGAAGTACATGTATTCTGTCGGAAGCACTCAATTGAATACTTCAAAGTCAGTAGTAGTTCAGTAGTTGACTCCACCTCACTTACTGTACATAATTCACTCTCTCACACTCTCTGTCTCTCCCCCTTGTGCAGAACAAGTGAATCAGGTCATTCTAAATCATTGATGAGACATGATAGGCATACAAAATTTGACTCCAGCAGGGGAGCTGTAATAAGCTCCAAATAGGCAACGCTGATGTGTTTCAATTGACAGGTATTTATTTCTCAAGGGCTTTGCAAAAAATCGTCTTGTCCTTTTGGCAGAGCAGGGCCCACAGCTGCTCTTAAAAAAACATTGTCATGTGAACAAGGGGCAGATATCTTAAGGTATTAATGCCTATTATGGTTTAAAGTGATTTATTATCATTTAAGCTGCTCCTGAAATACTGTGGGAAGGCATATCCTTTCTTCTTTGTCCTTTCAGGTCCAGCATCTTGTTGCTTATTCATCAGCTTATTTTCTCGTTCCCTTCATTAAAAACCATCACGTTACAACAAAGTAGAAACTTCAGAAAAGCCAATGGGCGCCATTTTAAGCCAACTGAGAACATGTGACACTGATATTTCAATGTGTTTTAATAGAAGTTGGGAGCAATCATTGCCCTGACCACTGTTGCCATGGAAACTCGTGTCTGTGGTGTTGATTGACAACTGACACAATTTGAAGGCTGACTCTCGTCTAAAATAGAGGTACAGTTACTCATTCAGTCAAGCAGCCAGAAGAATACTGCATCGCAGATGTCAACAGGCATGTACATAATGTATCGTGCTTTTATTTTTTCAAGTCTTATTTCTAATACATGGCAAGTGTATTAAACGGTCTGTTCCTAATTAATTATCTTCATTACATTCATTTGATTGAAACCAAAGCTTCCATCAGAATAGCTCAGAGGGATTACCTATCTATTTCTATTCCTCCCAATAATGGAGTATTTTTTCACATTTCACATAGATTTGAATGTTTTCGCTATTTTTGCATTTAGTTGCTTCTCGTCTGGACTACAGATGGATCTTTAAACTGTGCATGGACCCTGTGAGAACTTAAAGTGAGTATGGCGCCAGAGACTGAGGAAGAATAAAACTTGGTGTTAAAGATTAATGAAACGTTGATAAATGGAGGGTAGAAAAGGAGTACAGGTCAATCTGTTGCTGATTTCCACATTAATGCAGCTACAGTATGTAAGCAGATTTGCATTCATGTGCATGTTTCTGTGCGTGTACATTTCTCTGCTGTCTACAAGGTGCAGACAGTGGCACAATATAAAACTATAGAGAAGATGACAGCACACTATAATACTAAGTGTAAATTTAGACCTCTGATTTTAACTGAATTTCGCCGCTCCAAGAGGCACATTTTTCCATTAGAGCACTTGAATAGTCAGTCAGAATGTGAGAAATGTGAATACCAGTCACTTTATAATGCCTGTGATTGTTTAAGTCGACACCTGTGCTTGAGTGCATCGTTCAGTGACTGAGAAATTCAAATTCTCTCCGGTGTGGTGTGTGTTCGGTTTGCTTCCTCATCCCACTCACTGTTTGGCCCTCGCCTTCTCCTACTTCCGCATTACCATAAAAGGACTCAAGGACCAACCAAGTCTCCTGTCTGCTCATTTATCCAGAAATTCTGCTCATCATCTTGCGCTCGCCATTGACTCTGATTACATGCCCAAACAATGCGTTTACAGTTCTAAATTTTCCCCATAATGAGCTGACAGTACAATATTGTCCACCTAACAAGCTTGTAAAAGCAATATGCCAACATTCTGGAGGCAGGATGCAACTGATGGAAAAGAACTGTTATTTGAGGGGCTCGATAGGAGGGAAGAGTGCGGTGATAAACCAAGCAGCAACTAGGAATATAGCTTATGGAAAAACATGATGAAAAGTTCTGAAGGAATTAAATAGGCTGCACTCACAATACAGTGAAGCATGTAAACTTAACTGTATAATGCACCGATCTTTTTAAACTTCAATTCAAAGGCATGCATGTGGGATATACAAGGATTTCTGTCATTCCTTATGTTTCCTCCCTCATTCTTTACTGCCAACTGTTCACTGATTATTAAATTCATCTATCAAATACAGGGTCCAAGGCCCATCTATAATGCTGTCAAAATATTTTTGATGATGAAGGAGGATGTTAATTTTACATTTTCTCTGTAAGATGATGGATGGATGGAAGTGACATTTCCCAGATAGTCATCAAAAGCCACTAAAATCACCTTGAATCCATTTCTGAAATGTAACTGTATCTTTGCACTGTAACTTTCCTGAGTATTCAGCTGTTTTCCATTCTACCTTTAACATATCAACTCTTCACTGTGAAGCCTCATTGACGTTTGGGTGCATTTCTCAGCCAACACTGAATTGAAACAGTTGTTTTCCGCAAACACTGATGGGAGCTGTGGAATAAAGCTTCAAGCAGAAGTGCAAACCAGGAGTTTGTAAGAGGATAAAGAGGGTAGAGGATTTACTGTGCGTTCCACCTCTCTCCTCTCGTCTTTCTCTCTCTTTTTTCTCTCCCTCGCTGCCTAAGCATGGGCTTATTGACCCTTGAAAGACATGGGAGTTAACAGCCAGAAACAGTTATAGAAGAAAAATTGAAACATATATAGATTAAGAAACTATTCAGGCTTCTTCGTAATTTACTCTCCATCTCGACACTGTAGACCTATCTTCTGCTCTGTATTACTCCCTCACTACCACCCTGATTCACTGAACCCTGCCTAGTATCTCCACTGGTTGATGGGTGAACCCCCACCCTCTTATTCTCAGTCTTATCTGGTCACCCAGGTGTATAAGATAGGGCCCACTGAGCACTGGTCCGTTTGATAATGGTGGTCTATGTTGTGTGTTCAGTCACCCTGCTGTTTCACAGACGCAGTGCTTTATCTGCAGCAGACTGTGGTTATTATTATATTATTATGGGAGGCAGTAAGAGGCACTGGTCCCGTGGGTAAATGTATACTGTGCAAGTGGATAAAGTCCATGATTAACGCACACTTGTTCTGATACTGCAACCCCTGCACATGTCCATTTGCATGCATACCAGTAGACACGCTTATACACCTACTGTGTTTACAACAGCACACAGGAAACTTGATGTGCAATCAATCATGAGAATGATCTAAAATGATTTATTCCTTGTCCTACTGTATGTTCTATGTTTTCACTTACCATACTCTGTCAATAAGTCTCCCATATGGCTGACAGGATAATATGACTGTCATGTTGGATTCACACCTACGCACACCTACGTACTCCAGCGTCGAGAGCAACTGCTGCTGCACAGACGTCAGACAGGTTAATAAAGAACAGTCAGTTGCTTCAAGCTATTACCTCACGTAGCCACAACACTTTTTACATCCCCCTATTGCACTTATAAGCCCGATTAATGCACAATAATCAACCCTGCCTCCTAGAAATTATGTTTCTATGCAACTAATTCGCATTCATAATTACATTATGGTGACAATGTAATCACTGCCTGGATTATGTTCAGAGACAGCATTTCTTTGAGTGAATGAAATACTACATTTTCACAGCCTGACACCAGAATCCAGGGTTCATGTCCGCATACATGTGTGTGGTTTGGTTTAGGCAACAAAAGCACTTTTACTCAGGTTTGGGGAAAGATAATGATTCCATTAAATGTTAATAAAAATCTCGTGGCTCAAGTGACTGCTGACTTTATCTGTATTAAAATGATGATCTAAATTTAGCCAAGTGCTGCCAGTGCCTTAACATAACCAACCAAAACTTACCCAAAAAGTTGAATAATGCTGTAGTCACCACGAGTGGATAGTGCCTTGAAAATTAGCTCCATAGTAATGTAATTTCTAGAGGATAGTGCTGTAATAATGTAGTTGTCAGTAACTGTAATTCCTGTACCCAATGTAAAATATGTGTTCCTCGGAGAAGGTTTAATTGCTGATAAAGACTGTACATTAACAAACACTTGCATATGTCCTGCATCTAACTACATTATAGTGTGCAAACCACTTATAAAATGTCTGGTTGCTGCTTCTGCTAAAGAGTAATTTAGGTAGTAAACAGTAAAAGGTTACTGCTATTTACATTCCAGTTCTTTTGTTGGTCACATGATGACAGACTTGTCTAGTTAAGTGAGAGGGAGTAAAGTCTTTAGGCTCCCGTTTGCTTGCAGGCACAAAAGAAATGTGATACCTGCCTCCTGAAGGGAAAAAATGATAGCATTTTCTTTTTGCAGAGGTTGGAGCACACACTGACACCCGCTTACAATCACAAATGCACATACTGTGCTGCACACATGCTCACTATAGTCAGAGAGCACATACAGTACCTAGATACACTATGCCCAGATAAATCCATCATTTTGAGCTATTACGCTGCTAGCTGTGCTATGGAGAATTGCATGCCCCATCCCTCATCTGTGCTTTATTTCCTGCTAAAAATAAGCAGACAAAGAAATAAGTCTAAGCTATAGACTGACTTCAACAGTTGGAGAGGCTCTGCGAGTTTGGACCGACAGTTCAGGACATACGGTGGAGATTTGAAGTCTCGTTGGCTCTGAGGGTCAATTTGATTTTGAATGCGGTTTGTTTGTCATTCCATTACACTATATTTGAAGAACACAGCATGACCCTGTGAGGATAAATCGAATGAAGTGAGGTGATATGACAAACGCTATTCAATTCAAAAGACTTATGTTAGAGGCCTGATAAAAATTCATGCTTAGATGTGCCCTGAAGTGTTGTGATTGGCTAATGCCGTGTGGGAGTGCGTCTCCACGTCAACAGGATCCTGGTTATGGTTGATAGGGAGAACAAGCCTGGCAGCTAATCTCCCTGATTCCATGCTCACCTCTTTAAATGGGAAGCACTAAAAGAAAAAGATACCATATTAAGTTCATGCACATTGTCCATCCTCCCTTGTCTCACTTCTTTCTCTACCACTGTGAATAAACTGTTCATGCCTACGTGTCTGCCTTTGTGCATGTGTCCTGCATAGCTGTACGTCTGTGTGTATGTTTGCATATATGGAAATGTGTTAATCAGAATAGTTCAGATTGTTTCAGTTAAGTTTGTGGTCACATACAGTATACACAAACAATCACTGGATATAGGACTGATACATTACAGGGTTAACTGTACCCAGTCTTCAGCCTTTGGGTTAGCAATTAAATTAAATGCTATTGCTGGTGTTACCAGCCTCATGCCTGGGAGTACTGGTGGCAAAGAATTTCTTTTGCATGTTTAGTTACACAATGTACGTAATTTAATGAAGGTGTAATGTATGTCAGTAGCAAACTTATTTTGGGCCAAACCAGGATCTATTCCTATCTCGTTTTTTTGTTTTTTTTGCTTGTTTTTTGACTAAACCTTACTAAAGTGTGACCATTTCACAGCATTAACAAATGCTCTCATGTGCCTTGTTGTCTGCAGAGTATAGGTAAAATAAACATCAAGCATTCTTTCATTCAGACACAAGTTTATCCGTGTGTGGCCAACTGAAGTGTCATCTTTATTCTGCCTCTCACAGGACCAAGAGTACGTCCCAAGTCTCTTAAATCACATCCATGTTTCACTCACTTTCATCTTAGTCCCTCCCACTGAGGATGCATGGAGAGACGCAAGGAAACCATGCGAGCAGAGAAGAAAAGCGGAAATGTGTTTTTAGAGGAATGAGACATCTTTTCCTCTCAAGCGTCACTTGAAGCAGCATCAGTTTCTGATGACAGCTGCAGCTGATCACAGCTGGATCAGCTGTCAGTCGGCTTTAACAGCTGCAGAGATTTTGATGAATTTGTGTCTGCACACATGTGCACTGTGCTAATACTTGTAAAAGCACACAGTTATCAGTGCCAGAACAGCAGTGTTTTCTCTCTGTAGCCTGTAACATGTTTAACACACACCTGCACATGAATAACAACCTGCATTCTGTTTTTATACTGTGTACTGTGTTCTGCTAAGAGGCACAGGAACCATTTCTACTGGCAGAATGCATTATCATTATTTATTCATTATTTGCACGTGGATTTATTGATATTGCAATTGCAAATTCATTATTTAATAACCCAGAATATGATTATGGTGTCTTTTAAACACTGGAAATCATGTATTTCGCTAAATGTATCTTGGAAAATTGAAATTATGTAACCATAGCAAATCATTATTAGCCTCTGATGTAGCTGAATGGAATGGAAATGACGATAAATGATGTGAAAAGTGCTTCTTGCTGACTGACAGATTCTCCTACTCTCTCTGACTTTAATTGTATCCATAATGAAATTAATGGGGGAAGTAACAGACCATGAAAAGAAAAATGAAAAGAAGTTGTTTGTGGTCCTTTTGTTGTTCAGACCTAAGACCTAATTAACACATATTTGTAACTAGAAAAACAAATAAGACATAAAACTTGTGGGTGATCTGTCTAATCTGTTATCTATCTTCACTCTGGTATGAAACTCTGATGTTGTGACGGATCTTATTAGTTACAGCGTTCAGTCAATAACTGATGTCCAATATGGGGGCGAGGATCAAGGAGGAAGGAAATATCAAATAAGAGACTTAAGAAACCGGACTGTGTGTAAGAGCATAACTAACCAATGAATCTCCACTGTGACTGTATTTAGCATTAGTACAGGTAACAGCCACACTCAGACAACTTCTGTTGCGACATCGTTTTGCTATAAACACAAATACCAACACATGACTGTTACAACAGAAACATGACCAGTTAGTCCTGGAGCTGTGCTGGGGAACTGATCTAATTTGTGCCACTATAAATAGGGGTCAATGATCGTCAGACTGCTGTATAAGAAAGGGATAAACACATTATCAACACTCAGTAACAAACAGTGACATGTAAGCTTAAAGAGTTTGGTGACCCAATGGTTTTCTATGGTATTGGGAAAGTATTGCATTGGCTCAGTGATTTTTAGCGTGTAGCAAACAAAATCCACCTGTCAAATGTCTTTCTCTCTTCACCTCTCTTCTTTCTTTTCTTTCTTTTTTTTTTGATTGTTCTTGTGGAAGTCTTTTTATTGCCATATATGACAAAAACTCTCTATCTGGAAACCAAATACACTAAATCAACAAAATGTTTGCCAGTGCAATATGATCCCAGTGTGAATGCGTTTGTAAGAGAGAAAGGGAAAGTCTACAAAGGGATGAAAGGGTGGCGATGGTGAGGGTGTGTATGTGCGGTCGGCTGTGCAGCATTTGGTTTTATAACCCGTGCAAGGTCGAGGAAGCATCTATCGAAGAACTCTCCCACCCCCAGCGCCTCATTTCCTGACCCCTCACCCACCTTTGAAAGGAGAGCTTTACTTGCATAAAGGCGCCAGCTCCAAGCAGCAACTCTGTTTATTCCTCCTTTTTCTCCCTCTCCCTCACTTCCTCACCCTGCTTCCCCTGATACCAAGCCCCATGAAATCTACAAATTAAATGTGAATGAAGGGTATGTTTCCTTAGGATTGCATGGCATGATGGTTGAAATCCCATAATAAATATAACTTTGGAACTAACAGTATCTCTCGGGCTGTAAGCTGGGAAATATATTCTGCACTCTTGCACTACATACAACCTCTTCAGAGAATCTGATCCGTTCCTGAGGCTTATAGAAGGTGTCGGTACAGCTCCCCGTTTTAACAGTCCTAATATAAATGGAGGATGATGGGAAATGGTGCAATTTACACCAGTATTATTAGTGCAGCTGCATGTTTGGATGGCCCATCTTACATAAATATTAAAGCACCTGCAATTTTTGTGCAGCAGTACTGAGAGCCCAACAGTATTTTTGTTGTCTTAAAAGTCCATGTGGGCTCGACAATTAGGCTGCCTTTATTTAAAGATTACTGAGATTGTGAGGCGCGGTTCTTCCTGGACCTCAGTATTTCAAGAATAGCTTTCCTGCATTTTACTAAGATAAGTTGGGTTTATTTGTTGATTGATTGCAAAAAGAGAAATCTCTACAACATGTGCCCACTGAGGCTTATGTGATATAAGAACTGTTGGACAAAATGAGGAGTTGGAGAGAGCCTGAATCCCGTCAGAAAGACAAAGAATTGGAGAGATACGTGCTGCCATGTTTTGGCAGAACAATGTTAGAAACATAATGAGCATATTGATGGACAGTAGAGAAGATTAGTCCTCAGGAGCGGTATGAAAACTTTCTATGGACAGACAGAAAACTTGTCACAATTATAATTCAGCGTAACAGATATGGATTTAAGCTGACCACAGCATCTATTGTCTGTTTTACTTTTCCAGCCTACAGAAGCCTACAGGGGGTGCATGTTTGGCACTTGAAAGACAGACTTTGGGTGAGTTTCACTTTAATTTTGTGCAGTATGTGATGCACCAATTTTCTAATCTTGTTGGATATGTTTCCTTGTGTGTGATGCAATCCAATTTCATGATTGACTAGGGTTTTTAAAGTTTTGGTATCTGAGCCTAGACCAAGGTTCTATTTCATTAGTGAATTCCTATGACAGCTGAGGCAGTCACTGTTGCAGCAGAGGGGGCCATGTTCCTAAGAGAAACCCTGCAAAGAGTTTTATTTTGATTGATAGGTGTGACATTACCATCTTAAATATTTGACCTTCAGCAAAAGGTGATTTAAAGTGTAACCAATTAAGGAAATTGATGTCATTTGTGTTTATGAATTACAATTTCCAGTGACAAAGTCAGTTGAGAACAGGTCTACTTTATGCTGCAGGCTCACCTGAATCTGGTACAAGATTAATTTGTTTGAATTTGTTTGCAAACAGAGCTACAGTGCTTTAGCAAATTTCAGTTTACACTCTGTCCTTTACATTAGAATAAACAGTACTACCATTGATTTGCTTATTGTAAAAATCCAGAGGATTATTCTGGAGTGATACTGCGGTTCTACTAAAATTTGCCTTTAGCAAGAAAATAAAAAGTATTGAAGCCTTGCTGGTACAATTCTGGACAATTTCTTAATTTCTCTGACTTGACTATGTTTGATTTTGGACTTGTCTTAGACTGTCTTCAAGTTGACTTAAATGATGTCGACTACAGGAGGTCATCATCATGACAAAATCGGTAATGTTGTTCATCAATTTGCCACATAAGTTTGGTACATTTAGGTTAAACTGAACAACAGATAGAAACTGTAATACAAACTGGCTCAGTCAGATACAAAAATAAAATGTACTAAATCTCTACTGTCCATCAATATGCTCATTATGTTTCTCATTATTAAGCATTGTGTACTTTGTATACACCGGTGTGGTCTGCCTCCAAACCATATGCGTGTGATATGTAGTCCAGTCTGTTCCTTTTGATAGATTTGCATATTAGAACTTGTTACAAGTTGTGTTTTGTGTCTTCATGTTACTGAATATTCAATCAGTCTCTGACCATCAAGTTGAAAGTCTCTCAGCCTAACTCACTGTGGGTCAGCAGTGCACTAGGGGATTAGGCAAAAGCTTGGGTTTGAGGATCGTTAGCCAATTAACTTATCATTCCCATGCCTGAGAAACACGACAAGAACAGGCCATTGATTTTCCTTGGTTTGATGTTCTATATCTCTTCCTCCATCCTCTTTTTCCTGTCCCTCTCACTGCCCTCACCGTCACTTTGTTGGTGGATCTATGGCTGTGTCCTGTACTTCTTTCCCTCATTGACAGGGCTTCCTGATAGCACCATCTGACAGGGCTGTAAAGGGCTTTCAGGCAAGGCTCCTATACAGTAGGTCAACAACAACAAGGTGTTGCCTCATGTTGTTCCCGTCTACAGCTCTGCAAAATCTTCCACCAAGACACAGATATCTTAACTCAAAACCTACAGTGAGAATAACAAAACCCAAAGCACATTTGCCTCTAATCGCTACTAGTATAAGACTGGGAGTTGGTGCTAATTGTCTGTGTTGTTGAAGGTGCTCAGGGACAGGGCAGGCTGACCTTGTCTGTTCAGTGGATGTTTCAGTATTTGTGTGGCTGAGGTGCAGACACAAATCACTTTTTAATAGGTGCTTATACACGTGCAGTAAGCACGTGTATCAATGCACATGTTCCTGGACACATACATGCACGGGCATAACCAGACTTAAATGCAACAACACAACACACCCACTTGCCCATGCACGCCCCTAAGCAGCCACCCCTACCAGGCTTATGCCCTTGTGCTATCAGTGGAGCCTACAGCTATCCGATGACACACACAGAATCCTTCTCTGTGGCTTTCTCTCCTCTCTCTCTCCCTGTGGAACTCCTTGTACTGCAGGACACATATGGCAGCAGATTGGCCATAAAAAACAAAACCTAACACTATATCACACATGCTCTGAAATATTCTGCTGCTTGACTAAAGCACTCAGTGCTCTCCTGATACTGTCTATAGAGGCTGGTGTGAATTTGCCTCACAGTCACAAAGGTGTACACCCGCACATACAAATCAATACGCATCAAATAATGTAACATTCTCAGCTATGAAAAGATAGCACACTGCCATTCATCTGACACTGTTAAGATAGAACAATCTCTTTGAGTCTCACAGTGACAATGGGGTTTATATCAGTGTGTATTGCCATAACCCGCATGTCACCAAATGGTTTCTTCATCTTGCAGAATTACCTTGAATCAAATTTCTCCACGTAATAAGGGAGCAGTAGACATGCTTTTGGAGGCTAACACGAAACATGAAGTGAAAATTGTATTCTTAAGAAATACCAAAAGCGTTGTTGCTGCTATGTTGTTACTTACTGAGACATTCATTCTATACATAAAGACACATTTTCTCCTTGGTGAGCGACAGTGGAACTATTTTTAACTAACAATGACAGTGTTGTCAAGTCCATATATGAGCTCATTAAATCCGGTTTCATGGCTAAGTATCCACACCATACACACACTATTCAACACACTCCAAATCATTACCATCAGCAGCATTACTCCAGCCAACACCACTAAAGACCATGTTGCCCCCATACAGTGTGTGAGCACCCCTAACCCTTTTCCAGGAAAATATCTGCTGGTCAGTGTTCCTCTTATTCATTCATTGAACTTTTAGATAACAACGTATATATGTAAAACATGCAAAACAGATTAGCTCTTTGGATTATGTATAATTTCATTGGGGGCATCTCATAATGGCACGTTGAGGATATGTGTTTGTCATGGGAGCAGAGGAAGTGCAGCAGCTTAGAGAATGTGATTTGCTGGACTTCTCTAAAGACCACAGTGACCCCTGCTGGACAGGTCAAACTGTTTAGTTGCAGCAAACTTGGAGCCCTGGAGAAAGAGAGAGACTTAGAGAAAGCCAGTGCTGGAGTAATTTGGATGCTGAATTGAGTGAATTATCTTTCTGAGGGTCAGCAGGGTCAAAAATACTTTATTGGACTTTGGTAAACTTCACTTAATATGCTCTATTGATTGTGGGAATGTAATTAACACATTCAATGCTGACATTTGGTGTGTCTTTGTGTGTGTTTGAGTGAGCGAGAGAGGTAGATAGATCTTTATTTCAGTCTGTTTGGGAAAGGAGAGAAATGAAGGGGCAGCATGTTGAACAGGAATCCAATTTACTCACACACACAGCTAATGTCTCATCATATGCTGTGTAAATGGACAAAGAAATGTACAAAAAGAGGAGTAAAAATCATAAAGCAGACAAATGACCCAGCAAGAGTAATATCGGTTATTAATTTTAACTACAGCTTCATATTAGGATTCTGTGTTAGTTAACAATGAAGTCCACTGAGCTCCAAAGGCAAACAAAACTTTTGAAGCTGGAGGAACATTACACTATGTTCCCTTTTCAAACCTGTCTTCTAGCAAGAAAACAGAAAACATAATAATAAAACACTGTTGGGCAAAAAGTCATATTTCTCAAACCTAGAAATGATTCATATGCTGCACTAGAGTGAAAGTGAGCAGCACATCCGATCACTGCATCAAGCCCAACTCCCTTAACATTATTCAAATGACTGACAGGGCCTAAAAAATTGACAGCAAAGAGCAGCTTGATCAAATGTGATCTGACTTGTCGCTAAATGTGTAATTGTGGCATCTATCAGGGCGAGGAGGAAGACGGAACTGTCAGTGGATGTCTCCCCCATGGGAGGGCTAATGGATTTACAGTACTGCCTGACAGATTTTAGAGACCTTACATCATGTTTTTCAAATATGTATTTTCTCTCATTTATTTTGAAAGTGGAAGCTAAGGCTTGGCAGTCAAGCATGAAATAAGTCAAATCTGTTTGCCTTTTGGCTCTGTTCATATTTCTCTAAATGGTTATCATGCTCAGATTTACTTTTTATGTTTCACTGTTTTTTAATTTAGAATTTCTTGAATGAAGTAGTAGCAACGGAGTGAGCTTTGCTGTCCGACATTTCTCTAATGTAAAGCAATGTCAACTATTGTGACATTATCAGCCAACACAGTGAACATGATGAACTGAGCATGTATATTCACTAGCTGAACATCATGCCCTGTTGACTGAACACCGAGAGGAATTGTCAGGTAAGCAGGTTCACCAGCTGGTGAAATTAACATTCAGATCACTCAGCTCATTACTGTAATTTTAATGTGGCTTCCGATGAGGATCAATTAAAGGGGCAGGACAACTGCCCATTACAAAACTAGCATGCTTATCTTCCCACTTTGTGCCACAGGCTTTTAAATGAAAACAGTGTAAATGGGCACACAAGAGAACCCCCAAATACTCATTATCTCACATTCACAAGCAATGTGCCATTGGATATTGACTGCATTATTCTCCCTGCAGGGTCTCCAAAAGGTTATTTGGCTAGTAGTCTCTAACATTCCTTTTAGAGAGAATAAAAAAAGACCTTCCAAACAATCCCAGAACTGCCTCCCTAATTGGGTTGTGTGTTTGTGCAATGTCAGATAATATCTCTGAATGATGACGTTTTGGAACATCCAACAACACACCAAACGTGGAATGAGAGGAGAATAGTTTGGATGACAAGAGCGGAAATCAAAACGCATTCTCAATGAGTGGGCCTTTATGTCTGATGTTGTTATTTGACCCTACAGAGCGTAGCTTCCTTTACGCCTCCTGCTGAGAAGCTGAACAAGCTTAAGTGCAGTCTGTTGTCTTTGAGCAGTGATGCCTTTGTTGTGTGGACCGTTTGCTTTCTCCTAAAATGGCTGCACTAATGAACTCTGGGAAGCTGAACGTCATTTAAAAACAACATACACTCTTCTCTTGTGTTCCTAAGTGTGTGTGTTCAACTTCAATTATGCCTTTGTGTGGATAGGGTCTTTGTGCCATTATTCAACGTGATCTAAATTTAAATCTACAACATCTGTGTGTGACACCTCTGTCTTGAAAGAGGTCGGATACGTTGGCGTCTTGAGTAACTTTCATTAGTTTTGACTGCAGCTTATTTGAGTAAAGAGTCATCCAGTGAAGCTAGTTATCACCAACTTTCCTGAGCGTCACGTCAGATATTTTCACTTTGATTCATCTCCTCACTTTTAAAGAAGCTCAACTGATTTTTTTCAAAAACATACTGTATTTGACATTTTAAGTGGCATCCAAGTCAACATATTCTTTGCTGTCAACTACTGTACAGTATGTGACTTATCATCACACAGAGTTTTGAAACTCTCACTTAAGGGCTGTGTGTCATTTTGCTGTGATTGAACATTTAAGTTATTCCTCTTGTCAACAGCGAGTGTGTGATTTGTCTGGTCTTTGGCTGTCTTACTCCTCTTGTGAGGGAAAAAAAACTGCATTCATTTCCACAGGGGACTGATGGATTGTGCTCACCTTCAAGTTGCTAGCATTATTTATCTTTTTGTCCTGTGCACTACATTTTCATCAAACAGTTTTCCCCTATAATTTGCCACCATGTATCCCTCAATCAACAGAGCATGGCTTAATGAGACACTTACAATGAGGACAGATGTAATTCATAGCCTTGGACTGTGTTTATTGGACAGTCGCATCTCCTCACATCCTAACTGGGAGGGATGAGCCGCTCACTCATCCATCTTTATAAAAAAAAAACAACATCACTGCAGCATTAAATTTTTTTTACATTCTATCAGAATGCAGCAGGTGCTGAATAACATGCTGCATTGCGATTAATGAGCATCCCTATTGTTCGAGTCAGGTAGAGTATACAGTTTATATTTCAGTGGCAGGACATTCGGTTCAGAAGACCATTTTGTGAACAGCAGGTGTGTTAGTAAGGGGAGAAAAAGGCCTTATTGAAATAGTTTAAAAACAGACACAGTGATAGGAATGTAATTTAATATGGCCTCCTGTCACCAGCATAATGATTAATCATAATGCAGCGATCCCCAATCTTTTTTACCCCTCGTTGCAACCACAGTGATCGTTCCATCTGAGATTCTTTCATTGAAAAAGTTTTAGAGGTCTGAAGAGGATAATCAAGATTACATTGCAAATAATATTTGTTATTTTTTCCCAATTTTCTATGAAATTAAAGCTGCACTAACCAACAATTTTATTTTTGAAATGGGTCAAATGAGTTATGTGAGTGATTGTGGATTCAATCATACTGGCAAACCCACAGAGAATTGTTAGCCAACTTTTCAGTTCCCCTCAGCTGTATGTAGTGTTTTAGCATCTTTCATCTCATTTGTTTTGTTTTTCTGGCCCCCAACTTTGCTGTTTTAGCTCACTGCCCTCATCTGCCCCCACAGTAGGCAGCAAAAAACGTCACTTCACACTACCTGCCAAGCACTAAACAGCACACTGCAAAGTTAGCCACCAGCAGTTGAACTTAGTGGAGCATTTAGCTGCTAAAGAGACAGATGTATTTCTAAGGTCTTGGTGAAGAACTGAATACTGGACTGGAATGTATCGGTCAAAAGAAATGGACTCCAAATGAATGCCAGTGTTGCTCTGTATTAGCTGGATGTATAAATATGCATATATTTTCTAACATGTTCACTATTCGCAACTTTTAAGGCCATAATATGACAGACATCTATGTACAGTAGATTATGTTCAGTTTATTACAGAGTTCTGCCCCCAAGAGGCCAAAAGAAAAAACAATTACAGTTTTAATGATCTTGCAACCCTAAGATTTATCTTGTGACCTCTGAGGCCTCCTGACCCCCAGGTTAGGAGTCACTGTCTTAACACTTTACATGGTTATTCTGTCTTTCTTTAAAGCTGTTAGTCACACCTGGCTTCATTGGAAAAACCTTGTAAACATGGATTCCATTTCCAGGCTGGTGTTATGTGATGACATGTTTTAGGGCGTTGCTTTTGATAACTCAAAAAACCTATTATGATAAAATCTTCACAAGTGCTCTTTGTATTTCAGCTGTGTACACCAACACTGCTTCATACTGAATTCTGTCTGAAGGAGAACTTGTTGCTTCAGCTGACCGGCAGGGGGCCACAGCAGCCTGCACCTCTACTTCACTGGAGGAACTAACAATTTTGGTGAAGTCTCTTGTCTGCTCCCAAGCATCCCAAGATCAGCAGATGGAAAAAGAATCTGGATACCAGGAGCAAAGATACAGAACTATGCAGCACCAGTTTCTGCAGATACAAGCACAAGTGAAAGAACTGAGAGATGAATATGAGAACAGAACTGAGAACCATGACAGTGATGATGGTGTTGAAAATCCAGGGAGAATTTTCAGTCAAGCCAGTTAGCAGAATCAGCCACCACCACCAATGGCGCCACACATCCACAGAGAAGTTCATACCACTCTCTCCTACAGATGACATCGAACACTAATTAACTACATTTGAGAGAATGGCCATGGTCTGCCAATGCCAAAGGAAGAGTGGGCTATTTAACTTGTCCCTCTGCTTACAGGTAAGGCACGCAGTGCTTATGTTCACATGGACATGGTTATTCTGGCTAATAGGAGATCACAGCTGACACTTGTTGTTGATTCTAGAACAGGGCAGTACGGTGGCGCAACAGGTAGTGCGCGTGCCTCACAGCAAGAAGGTCGTCAGTTCGATCAGGCAGGGCCTTTCTGTGTGAAGTTTGCATGTTCTTCCCGTGCATGCATGGGTTCTCTCTGGGAACTCTGGCTTCCTCCCACAGACCAAAAAACATGCTCATTAGGGTAATTGGTGACTCTAAATTGTCCTTAGGTATGAGTGTGAGCATGAATGGTTGTATGTCTATATATGTTGCCCTGCAATCAACTGGCGACCAGTTCAGGGTGTACCCCGCCTCTCGCCCGTTGACAGCTGGGATAGGCTCCAGCCTAGAAAATGGATGGATGGATGGATGGATGGATGGATGGATGGATGGATGGATGGATGGATGGATGATTCTAGAACAGTTTTTGAGGATGGTGAGTCCAGAGCTGGAGGTCTGGATCCATGAACCTGAACCTGCAGAAGAGGCTGTCTGGCTTACAGAGATTTTCCTGTCATCCAGAAATGGGAGCAGGAGAGCCACCTTCAGTCATGATAGCCACTTCCCTGGATGCAGTAAGTCCCATGGGGGTGACAGGGGTGGTCAAGCTCAGGGTAGACCCCATTCCAGTGCTAGACAGTTCTTTCCCAGTAAGCTGAACTCTAGTTGGAAGTCTTTCTCCAGCTCTAAGCAAGAGACACATTGCTAACAGTGTAATGAGATTGGTCACACTCAATACACATGTCCTGTGACCAGACAGAGTAAGCCTTCTCTGTTATGTTCAATTCCAAGACCCTCTCAGTGCCTGCACACAAGCGTGGAATGGTCAGCGTGAAGAGGCCCTCTTAGACTCTGGCAGCTTTCAGTTGGTTGTTCTGTCTAGCATAGGTCCTAGGAACTGTGGAGTGAATTGTGAGTGATTCAACTGTTTTCAAGGATAGGTATATCCAGAGAGGTCCTCACAGACTGTGGGACAAACTTCCTGTCCAAACTGCTACAGCGGGTTTATCAGTTGTTAGTAGTGAAGGGCATTAAGGCTACCCCATACCACCCAGACAAATGAGATTCAATCAGACTCTCAAGAACATGCTGCAGAAATTTGTTTCCCACACAGGCTCTGACTGGGACCAGTTTTTGCATATCATGAGGTGCCACAGGCTTCACCGGGATTCTCACCCTTTTGAACCTCTCTATGGTCGTCTAGTAAGGGGACCACTGCATCTCCTGAAGGAGTGCTGGGAGAATCAAATTGCAGATCAGGAGAATGTTGTTGCCTATGTGGTAAAAATGAGGGAGAGGCTTGAACAGATAATTGCTCTGGCACAGGAGCACATGAGGACTGAGGTGAACTAAAAGACCTGGTATGACAGGATGGCCAGGGACAGGACTTTCATCCAGGCCAGCCGGTGTTGCTGATGCTCCCATCCAGTGACAGTAGGCTGTTGGCTACATGACAAGGGTCTTACCAAATTCCCAAGTGCTTTGGTAGGGTAACCAGTGAACTGTACATGCCTAACAAATTAAAAAAACATGTTTTCATGTGAACTTTTTGAAGCAGTTTCAGTTGCTTTCACTGCCAATACAGCAGAGGAAGATGAAGAGCAGTTGTTCCCTACCAACATCTCTTGGCCCAGAGCAGTGGATGTGTCCCATCTTAGCCTCTCCAGCAGGGAGAAATAAGAGTATTGCTCGATCCAGAGCTTTTCCAAGAAAAACGTGACTTTACAACTCTGGTCCAGCATAAGGTCCACCTGAAGGAAGGTGCTACTCCCAGTCGGAAGTGCTACAGGATCCCTGAGCAGTTGGTGCCAAAGATAAATAAGAAGATTGAGCTGATGTTGCAGCTGGGAATAATTGAAACTTCAACCAGTAAGTGGTGCAGAACACACTATGGCATGTTTCAATTCAAGGTGATGCCGTTTGGTCTCCAAGGCACACCGCCAACATTTCAACTACTCATGGATCAAGCATTGAGGGAGGTGTCACAGTTTGCTGCTGCCTACTTGGATGATGTCGTCTATCGGACAGGTGGAGTATCTGGGACATGATGTCGGACAGGGGGTGGTCAAGCCTCAAGTGGGAAAGGTGGATGCCATCCACTCATATCCTGTGCCCATCACCAAAAAAAAAAATTTGTGCATTTATGTGGCTGGTGGGGTGTTACAGCAAGTTTATCCCCCACTTTTCAGAGGGCTGCAGTCCTGGCTGATCTCACCTCAGCCCTAAACAAAGTGAGATGGACTGAAGAGTGTGACAATGCCTTTAAGGATCTGGTCTGTCTTTAAGAATCTCAAGGGTGTCCTTACAAGTGAGACTGTGCTTCGCAGTCTTGACTTCTCTTGACCGTTCACACTGCCAGAGACAGAGGGAGAGAAACGTCCAGTGCTGTTCCTGAGCAGCAAGCTCCTGGAGCAGGAGACAAGGTATTCCAAAGCAGAGAAGGAGTGCCTGGCCATGAAGTGGGCCACTGAGTTGCTGAGATACTACGTGCTGGGACGTCACTTCTTCCTTGAGACAGATCATCGTGCTCTGCAGTGTCTGAACCGGATTAGGGACTCTCACACGTCTCACAGGGTGGTACCTGTTTCTGCAAATTATAACTTCACAGTCCGTAACCAGGCAGGGAAAACCAAGATCGTGGCAGACTGTCTCTTCCGCGTAAAGACAATTGAGGTACTGTGTAAGGAAATGTAAGGATGAGTAGCCATTATTAAATATATATTAACAGCATATTTTACCAGTGAAGACGTTAATGTGATTGAAGAAGAAGAAGAATCAGAGGGACAATCAGAGGGACAGTGTTGCCACCATGCCACCATGGCGCATACATATGATCATATACATATGAGCACACAAGAGATAGACACAGGATAAGATAAGATAAGATAAGATAAGATAAGATAAGATAAGATAAGATAAGATAAGATAAGATAAGGTAGATTTTATTTATCCTAAATGGGGGGAATTCACATTTTACAGCAGCAATAAGACAGAGTGCAACAAGTCAGAGGACAAGAAAACAAAAAATTAAGAATAAATGAAATAAAAATAAAAATAATGCAAATATTTTTAACAAACATATTTAGGTGTTGGATGTTGCAGTTTGGCTTGTGGCTTGGACAAAAATCGTGTATCAAGGTAACTGAAAATAAAGTTCAGATGAAAACCTAGCCACTCTCCTCATTTGCCTCCTTTGACTGCTCAGTCAGCCTAAAAATAATGCAGAAGGAATAAAAGAAATTATCATTCTTGAAAACTTTCTATCGGTTGGATCTAGGTTACTCATGTCCAACTATTCAATGACAATTAAAGCTGCAGGTTGTTGTGATTATTCTTCTTAATTTCTCCTGGACTTCAAGTTTATCTCATCTTCATCTGCTTATCCCTCCATCCATTTTGCACTCTGCACATTCCTGCAATCATTTACACCACAGATTATTCCCCCTCATGATAAAATACTACACTAAAATGAATATTGCGATAAAATGAATTAAAGCTTCAAGTATTTCTTCCCAATGCTTATGAGTGAGGCTGGTATATTACCATGTTTATATGACACCTGTCCTCCTGTAAAGTCTGGTAAGCGGAAACAGAGGCAGCCAGACTATAAAACATGCTGCCCTCCCCACATCCAAGTATTTATGTGAGTAAAAATAACAGGCTTTAAATCAGACCTCAAGAGGAACCGGAGACTATCTTGAGAAGCCATGTTATGTCCAGTCCTTCACCACATCCTCTGACTAGGTCATTTGGCCTCATTTAGCATTTTGAAAGTATGAATTCTGATTTCATCTGTAAACAAGAGAATGACATTTGATGACTTTCATTTAATTAGGATGTATTCACCTCATTTTATTTCATTAAATTTATCTTTAGGACACACCATTATATTCTTTGGCTATGTGAACCAGTTGTTGTGAATGCATATTATTCTTTGGTTTAAATGGTTATATGTGTGCCTCATTTATGGGTCTGGTGACAATTGATTTCTCAGAATATATATTATACTGAAGGCTTATAGCTTCCACATCAGTTATCCCTACCGTCCCTCTCCACTTGCCATGCTGGCTTTTGTTTAAAACAGGAGAAATAATGTGGTCAGGCCTCAAAGCAGCTTTTGCCTGTAGGTGCAGAGAGGGCAACATAAGATTGTTCTTGTTATATTTGTTTTCTATGTCTGGGGGGGATGCTATCAATCAAGAGTGGGAGGAAAAATATAATAATAATACTGTAGTAAGAAAAAAAACAGCCCCAGTGCAAATGGTTGGCTTCCGTGACAGGTGAATGAACACTTACAGCAAGCAAAAACATGGAAGCAAACCAGGTTATAAAATCACCTGCCCTCGACTCAGAGCAGTTAGCAGTCATCTGAGAGAATGCATTTTGTAGAACAGCTCCAGTTTATTTATATATTTCTTAATATTTACATTTTTTTCCAGTTGACTACAGCAGCTTCCTGGCTGACATCCACATCATTATACTGCTTATTTTCTAATCACAACCTGGGTTCATCCACTCTGAGTCTAGGTGGGTCCTCCTGTTTTTATATGCATACTATATACATATTATGTTTGGAATATCTAACCATTCAAAAACTCTCTAAGCTCAGAAAAGTCGGCCTCTGATTGAAGCAAAATGTGACAAAATGTAATGGAAACACTAAACATTAGGTTCTGTGTGAAGCAATGAGGAGACAGTAACATTACACAAATGAATAAATGAGCATGAATGCCATTTTTCTACACTTTTTCTCACCATTTGAGGTTTGACTGGTTGGTTTTTTTAATTACGTCATCTTGTTGCTCTCTCTTCCTCTTCTGCAATGGTTCATTGGCGCCATATTGGAAATTAGCTGCACTAACTGCTTATCTGAAGACATGTACATTAATCTGCATTTCCTTTTGCCAATTTCCTCAAAATTGAGTATAAATTTACAATATATGTAGAGGGTGACCTATTTCATGACTCATGCTGTCATGTAATAAGCATACATTCAAGTCACAAAGGTAACCATTGGTTTCTCTAAAGGATAATTACCTGCAGATGTTTGAAAAGCCCAGAAGTTCATTAAAAAAAACTTTCCGCTATTCTGATTATCAGAATCCTGACAGACTTTCTAACAATGATGATGAAAGATTCTTATCCCACTTCCCAAGCTGTGCCTCTACTTCTAAATTAAAACAAAGGTGGCAACCCACCAGCTACCTGGATTGGAAGGGGGCCTCCCATTGTTCCCAACTCCCATTTGTCCAACAGCCCTGGAATTTGTGCCCTTAATATCTTACTGCATGTGGACGTGCAGGAAAGGACAATGTCAGGGGACCTTCATCAGGTGACCTTTGTCGACACGCTAACAATTGTCAGGTGACCTTCATCATCAGAGTCAGGTCACCTTTGACATCCTGGTAACAATAACAAACATGTGGTTAACATTGTGAAATGGTCACAGTTTGGTTAGATTTAGGAAAGATCATGACTTCAGATCATGACTCTTAAAATAAACATGTTAGTATCAGTTATGTCATAACTTGGTGAAACCAGAATGTGGATTTTCTGAGCAATAGGCATTCAGAGCAATCGGCACGTGTTACAAGCTGTCAGACAAAGGGGTCTTCATTTCAGTGGGGTATTTTTTGGAATAGCAGACTGTGGGAACTTTGGCATGGCACTGATTGGAAACACAGTCACAGCCTGGCAAATGGCTTCAAGTTCTTTGCTATCACTAAGCAGGCTGAATTTTTTTTTCATCCAGATGGTTTGAAGACCCTTTGAGGATTTGGAAAATACCTTGAGAACATAGCTTTTAAACAACCTTCTGGGTTTTTTTATACATAAGGGGCGGGCACAAACTGTCACAAGTCACGCTGTTTTCACTCACCACCCCAAGCAGTGCGAGTCTTTCCAAATCAAGTGAAAGTTTACATGAATCATGTCAACTTCTTGTCTCTAAGTCCTGACCAAAGTGAAACATAGAATTAGCCCCCCGGATAAGCTATTTCTGCTAACTGCATAGGGATCTACTTACAGGGCAACCAGCCGACTAACCAAACATCTGCCTGTTCATCTGCACATGCTGGTTTGTTTACATTTGTGAGGCTGTTGGTTTCTGTCGATTTAGCATGTGTGCATGCGACAGAAGTAGCAGCAAACAAAGACTCAGGTAGAAAAGTTCTGGAATGGCTGCTTGATTTAGCCGAACAAAAATAGTGGATTGGACATGGTTTTCCCTCCACATTCAATAATTTTCTTTTATTACAGTTGAATGTTGCAGTTACTTGCACTGTGGCATATGTCAATATAAAAGTATAAGTATGAGTCTTACTATCTTGGCAGAGGGTATTAGCTTCCAAAATAAGTTTGCATCTGTCAGTCTGAAAGTTAACTGTCTTCTGTGGACCTACACTGATGGTTTCAGTTCTTTTCTTTTATCTCTTCCAACACAGAACACAGTGAGGGCAGCCATTTGTGCTCAATGGACAAGCTACCAGTCCACCACCTGCTCAGCTCTCCAACTGTTCAGTTTGAGCCTTTACATAGAGTTCACTTTTTTAAGACACAAAGGGAAACAGATATAATTAAAGTTGGGGTTGAGGGAGGCAGACATAATGCAGGGAGCTAGACAGCTACCTTGGCCAGTCTATAATTAATTTGCTTTCATGGCTGTGCCATCTGGTCTCTGTATAACAGCAGCTTCTGTAACAGGTTCACCTTAGATTCTGAAAGGCCTGTCATAGTGTTAATCACTAGATTTTGGGTCATGCTTTGCCTAAACTGTCACTAAACCCATCACAAATCTACATTTTCTTCTAATCCGCTGTGTCTGGAGTGGTAATCAATACCTGCCCATTTGTAACATGCGAAGAAATGCCACACTTCACATGTTCAGGGCATTTTCTAAATCCCAGAAGGGATTCAACAATAAATTATCTCTCAGTGGATGCCCTCACATGTTTCCTTCTCTTGTTACCGTCATTCACACAGTGGTGAGAATCAAAGGCAAGGTATAAAAGAGAGAGTAAAAGGGAAAAAGACAAGGCCATTTAGCAGCTGCAGTAGAGGATTATATTTATTTCAAAGAAGAAGTGGAAGTGTAATCCAGTTAACATTTGGGTGTCTCCACCCCTGGGGAACAGGGGGCCTTCGCAACAACAGTGTTTAAGTAGTCATTATAGCCTCACAGAGCAATGTTCAGTCTCATTACCACTTAACGGCCTTATTAAAGTCCAGCTCCAAACCCCTTACATGACATCAAACGTGTTCCATTAAATTGTGACATCTTGTACAAAGTTGTAGAAGCCATTAAAACGCAATAGTGAGGAAAGCACTGGACACAAAAGTGAGTGAAACCTATTGGATGTTTTCTTTTTTCTTTTTTTTTTTTCTCTCTATTTCTAAAGCTTCATTTAGAAAATTAGAGCAGCTCATGGTGATTGTGAAAAGCTTACCGCTGAATACTTCCCTTGAGGGAAAGTCTTATAGTAAGTGTGCTTCCCACATGATCATTAACCATAAACATCAAAGACTCTTGACCCAATCATTTCTGGTGTGGTAAAGCTAATGCAGCTTAATTAAAATCCTCTTTAGGATCACGATGGGTGACCTCTGGAATATGCTGTCTGGATCATCACAGGCAAACTTCTCTCATTTTTATTCTACATTAAGTCCTCACACTAATTGAGCAGATATTCTTAATTTGTTTTCTAAATCATCATGTCATTGTACTCTGGCTGCTCTTTCAGACATGCATCCTCTGCAAATAAAGAAATAATGTCTGATCACTGGAGGGCATGACTGAAAACTATATTAGCAAATGATTTTTCAGTTTAATGGGAGTCAATCAATTTATTGTTTTTATAGTTTTAGTTAAACAGACTCTGCCCATAATAAAAAATTACAGCATTAATCTTTTGTTGACTGTTGAAGACTCTCTTCTCTCAGGTGTAAATGCTGAGGTAGCATGACGTTACATGACTGCAAAACCAGTGTGTGGTCAACAACGTGTCAAACTTTCACACCAGCTACCTACAAATTCATAATGTAAGTTTATTTTAATAACTTTCCATAACTGGTAGCAATTTATTTTTCTAACATTTTCTTTAATGTGGTTGTAATTATAGGGAAAATATAGCAAAGTTTTTAGAAGGATGTGAATGGATCCAAGCACAGTCAGAATGAGTTCTGATCATTTGTAAGTCACCCCTAGAAACTGTTTGAAAAAGGGCAGGCACTCTCAAAATATACTTGGCATGTGATTGTGAACCATCTCTCTATCACCATCAGTCACGGGCTAACTTCAATCAATCAGACCAAAGAAACATATGATTTAGTAAAAGAGTGTAACTCTTGCTGAAGACAGATGGGAGAAGAGTGAAAAAATCTTTTCCATCAAGAAAAGTCTTTCATGCCATCCTTTGCTTTTCTTTTGATGAAACAACATCTATGCTAACATCTTAAGGAGCTGCCCCTGTTGTTTTTGGAATGACAGTCACTTTTCTCGCTGTCGACACACCTACACCACACCTGCCAGTAGCCGGCAGCAGTTGCTCATAGGATGCTGATTGGTCCATCAGGTGAACCCTGGCAAGATTCTCTGCTCACAGGATGTGTGATCTTGCAAATTCAGCTGCCTTGCAGGATAAAATATTTTAGCAATCCACATATATTGTAAAAAATAAAAGTAACAATAATAACTGATGATTACTTTTGGAATTAGTTCCCAGTTGGCTATAGAATGTTGTTATTGTTGGCACGGGAGATGAAAATAGAACTTTCAATTATTTATTTTAACCATATAAATGAATTGTTTTTTTTATTATCGTTGCTCTCTCTACCACAGATTCTTGATAACGCATCATGCTGCTCTATGTCTCTCTGTTCGGCTCGACTGCATTTTGGATCTGGTCTAATCATCCCCAGGTCTATTCAAAGCTGGCCTTACTGTGTTTGGGTCCCTTTGGGGTCATTTTAAGAATGATTTTATGCACTTCTAGCTTCAAAAGAGAACTTTCCCTGAAACAACTGCTCCATTTAAACACAAATAAATGCTTATTCATCATTCAAATCATATTATTGTACATACTATACTAATACTATTTTGCATGCAAGCAAAATAACCCTGTTTACACTTTATGTACATTTTCACCACGTGTATCCAAGCACATGCAGATAAATGCACCTAAAACATGAATGTTGCTTGGCTGGCAAAGCACTTCCAGCTGGTACACATCTTCTGAGCGCTCTCCTAGCTCTGACCTTCAGGAAGGTCCTATGAGCCACATTCACACCGCAGCTTCCAGTCACAGACGTACAGGGGGGAGTCAGAGAATACAAGGCAGGATGACAAAAACGTTGAAACTTAGTTGCTTAGTCCACATTTCTTTTATTAGATTTTCCTTCAAAATATATCAGAGACATTTGGAATAGGAACAATGTCCCAGAGGCACTTCAAACCATATATCAATAGTAGTCATGGCATTTAAATGTCACACAGGATTAGATACTTGCGTCACCATCACACCTGGAGCTCATCTTCACACATCCCTCCATAAGCATAGGCCTCCTGTGTCCTTTGTTATACAAGGGCAATGTACAGTGATCCCAGGAGAGCAGAGCAGAGCCGGTATGAGCACCAGAGAGCCCCCTCGGGCAGAGCAGTCAATGCAGAGCTCACTGTCCAAACTGCACCTTTCTCTCTCCAGCCTCCCTACCTCTTTCTCTTGGCAAATGATTTGGAGAGGGACGGATCATGCAGAGCCAAACCCCAGTTATCTGGCAGAAGATCACACAGATGGGCCAGCCTGAGCCAGCTGAACCCACAGGCAGCTGGGAGTGATGATGCACAGGATGCTTCCTATCAACAGGATGTACTGTAGCGCAGAAGCTTCACAGGCTGACACACCAGACAGAGCCACTGAAGGAGGGCCTGCAAAGAGACCAAATAGGACAGGGGAACAGAGAGGGAGCAGCTCGATCAAGAGGAGGGACTCCAATCTGCAGGAGTGAGTGAAGAGTCGAAGTGGGAAATGAGGGTAGAAAGAGAAGTAAAGCAGGTTTGTGGGCTTACGATGAAAAGAGAAGAAAAATAGCGGCATGATAATACAGAGAAAGCTTTGAGGGAGAGGGGAGGGGAGATAAGCTTTGTGGTGAGTTGTAAAAAGTGGTGAGGTGAAGTGAAGGAGACTGACAGGAAAATTAAATATGTCAAAGGAGAAAGGAAAACTTTCAAAGAGGAGCGACAAACGTATTTGGACTACAAAGGACGGAATGTCATGTTTTCCTGAGGACAGTCAAATGGGGGGGTTGACGGTGGACTGTTGACGTTTCATTTGATTCACCACTTGGTCATGTTCTTTCAAGTCTCCTACTCATGTATTATATAATGAGGCTTTAATGAAGCAAGCAAATACAACTAACTGCAAATGAGGAAGCAATCCTCAAAACTGTTCCTTTTATTAAGTGCTGTGTTGTTTCTGTTGGGACTCTCCTTTCAAGTTATTATCCCTTATTCTTTTTTTTTCCACTTCTTCCTCCGGAAAACATAACTCGCAGCAGCCAAAGTAGCAAAAAAATAAATAAATAAATTGCAGCTGTCCGCCATAAAAATGCAAAGATGACAGGTACAGTATGGATGCTCAGTGGGTGCACCTGGCATGCATCTGCAGAGGAAATGTACATCATGGAATCTGTGTAATTAAGTGCTTTAATTTGCATTTTGGTGTGTCCATATTCCTCCAAGCTGTTGTAGTTCATCGTGGTTGCTGTTGTTGAAGAAATTGATATACCTGCCTCTTCTACAGTGGTTATATAAAGATTGTCTTCTCTTTGATTCTGTGGGTCTAATACCGAACTAGATGTTCACTCTTTAGGTTTAGATGAATAATTTTTGCCTTAAGTTCTTTCATAATTGTGCGGTATATATCACAAAATCATATTAGCTCATCTGTTTTTGGCTACTTATCTCTGAAAATTAAAAAAAAAAGGTTGTATATCCCCCAAAAATGGGCCAGGAAATTCAAGGTACACCACTGGAGCTGTATTAAACACTTTAATCCACCTTTTAATCCACCCTTAAACACTTTAACAGTGAAGGGTGATTTTTTTTTTTTTTTTTTTTTTTTTCTCACTGTATAAAAAGCTGCTCCTGCAAAGTGTAAAGACAGCTGGGGTATTTGGCCTTTGAAGGAAAGTACACTTGGTTGGCATCCTTCTGACAATGCAAGAGCACATTATGCTTGGAAATAATATGAAGGGAAGCATGTAGTGTACAGTACACTGTGACAGGCTAAGAAACTCTTGCACCTGTCATCTTATATGGCAGTTTGGGAGCAGGAGGACATTTCACCTCCTGAGACAGTAAATAGTCTATAGGAGAGAGATGTAGAGCTGCATCAGTTTAATGCCGTATCTGACACCACAACCTTTAGTACTGTTGAGAAACACAATAAAATATAATGAGAGTATTGCTTTATACACCAGGGCAAGGCACTTTCTATTCAACATAGTCACACTTACTCCTATTAACATTATTCCTATTTACCTTCCCACAGTATTAATGTTAGTCCTATTGTTCCTTTGCTCCTTGTCATTTGATCATAGCCAATACCATGTACTCTATGTGCTGCAGATAATATGTAATCATGTCCTGGCAAGCACAGCAGTTTGAATGAGAGGAAATGCTTGAGGATTTGCACAACACTGTGTGCGTGTACCATGCAAAGGGCTGACACAACATTTACATATTGAAGCTGAAGCTGAATTCTAGCTTAATACCCAATGCAGTATCACAACAGTTTGTGAAATAAATGAAATTGAATCTGTAGGACTCATGTACATGGACATGACTTTTCCTTTTTTTCATTACATTCTGCTTTCAAACTGATTTCAATTGGAAGTATCTTTCATACCTGCACCTCAGCTTCTTCGATTGAATGAAAGGCTACATTTATGTACCACACTGGAGCTGTTGAGAGGTGGTCAGGGAGCTGGCTGGGGTGCATGCTGGGATACAAAGTGCAGGACTGTGATGCCAGAATTCAAGGTTTCTGTCCAGACTACTGTCTGTGGTTTTGATCTTATGTCTCAAGTCACTGCTGACTTTTTCTGTCGTAAAACAGACCACAATCTTTCCTTAACAACACAGTACTACATGGTCACAAAATGGAATCTATAGGATTGGTGTACATGTACACAAATTTCCCACTTAAAAGTCCATGACTTCAAAATAAAATACATAACAAATTACGTGTATGACATACAATAACGGGTTGTAATACTTGTATTGGACTATCAGAAGGTATACATTAATATAAAATGTATTTATGCAAAATAACATCAATTTTTTTTTATATACACAAACTCGCCATTGTGTGTGGCTTTAAAAAAGTGTTTTCGGTTGGCACATTTTGGTTTTCACAAATATTGCTGCCGGCTTTCAAACGCAAAATGTGGTTTTGAAATGTAACTCCTCAGATACTAGAAAAACATTCTAGATGTCTGCCAGAGGTTTTTCCATCCAACAAATTTCTATAATTATGAACAGCTATCCCTCTCCTACAGATGTGATATTTTGTGTCACGTTAATTTGATCCTGGCCAAACTGTAGATACATCTCTGAAGCCTCTCTGACCACATGACAAATGTAAGCCCAATATTTACTCCCCTTTTACCTTGATTTTGGTCTCCACCAACTTTCCTTTATTTGCTAGATATTTGGCTTTTTACCACCAGTTAGTCTCTGACTTTGTCTGTCTGCCATTTAGTGCATTAGAGCAATGAGACTGAGCCCTACAGGACATTTTTTAAACCAAAACTGTGAGTCACCTCTTTCACATCACACTTTGATTTATAATATAACATGAACTATTGTTGACAGAAACCAGCAGCTAACCCGTCTTCTTAGCCCTTATTTGTATGTATGGGTGGAAAGTTTTGAGATTGATGTATGATACAATTTTAACATGTCAATAAATTTCTTTACATTTCATTTGAAGGTTTCTTGTGACAAAAGAAAAGGTTGGCCCCTGGTGGCTGTGGCTAGAGGGAGAGGATATTTTGTCATATTACAGTCCCACCAGTGGAAATGAAACTGCCATTCTGCTTGCCAAGAGTTTGAGCAGAGCTGGCATATTAAAAGACTGCTAAAGGTTAGGACTCCACGGGGGAATTCTCTGGAAATAAAACCACAAAAGAGGTGCAATAACCACCTGATTACACCACAGTAATAATGAGAAAGGGGGGGGGGGGGGTAGAGAGAGAGAGAGACTGTTCTGTACATTTGACATTTGTTAAGTTGTTGACATGAGCTTTCTTTGATTTAAAGGCTGAAAAGTACTCCAGTGTGATGCTTGTATGGTAGGCTGTGCAAAGGAGAAGGGGGACCAGTAATTGTTTACAATACTTCATGCTGCTTCATTTCATGGCCACACTCAGATTAGCAGATGTTTGATAGTGTCATCCTGCCTTGGAGGAAGATATTACACAAACGATCACATATCACATCTGAGACTGCGCACAAAATGAATGGGTAGCTCAAATCACCTGCCAGAACGCATCCATCCATTACAGTCCTTAATAGTCAAGTCAGCTTTGACTTACTCTCAAATGCAAGTAAAATCTTAAATGCAAACATACTTCACTATTGTACCCAAATACCATAGTCTCTCACCAGAGTAATATTACAGCTTTTAACAATGTTAGTAAAGCCGATATCTGCTACCATTACCCACAGTTGACAGTCTTATCATACCACAGACATTCTCATTGTGACATGTGAAAGTTTGATGTCCTCAGAGAAAAGTAACATGCCTGATAGCAAGGGCATCTCTTGAAGCCATGGATCTCTGTTTAAAACTCTATTAGACAGAGATCAATATGTGACAGAACTTAAGAATTCCTCACACTGGCCTGACATTTATTTTTGGATGGCCAGGGCTACATCATGAATACAGAGCAGTCGAGTGAGGCCACTAGATCTTTCAACTTTTCACATCTTCACCCCTCATTTAAAGCAAGCCATTTGCACATTTTTTATTTCTTTAAGTCAAATAAATTCTCCTGAATTAATTACATTTGGATGGATCCACAGCTCACCACAGCTCTATAGCTTATATAAGGACAAACCAGTACTTATCACAGCCAAAGCAAAATGTCAATTTTTTTTTCTCCAGTGTGCCTTTCTACACTGTCTACACTGGCTTTGCGACTGAACTCTCATGTAATGGAAATACAGACGATGTGACAGCAGGAACATGAAACATGACTTCCATTCTTGTGTACATAAAAAGATTAAGCATGTTTGCTGTCCTTTTTAAAGATGTGTGTAGAGAAATACATATGAGATCTACACAGGGAATATGTGAACCATGAATGTGCTTTATGAAATAAACTGTAGATTCTGCACTGCCATTACCACATCACTCCAGAGCTTCAATAGGAGCCAGATGCCAGACTGCGGCACGACAATAAGTGAATGTTAATGATAACAATACTGCCCAATCAACCTCAAACCACTGCATGTTTTGAGCAGGCACAGCAAACAACTGCTGGTCTCCTGCTCCTGCTGCTGATTGTATTATCTTTTAAAAATATTAATTAATTTCCATGTTTGACAGTCCCAACTGATCTCATGAGGATGGCTATGACCTCATAGTCTCCTCGCCTCAGATGGAAATAAGTGGTGCACATTATATACTACAATAAAAAAAAAGGCAAAAACACCCCCCCCCCCAAAAAAAAGTATTAACACGAATATTTCTTAAATAATCAAGTTCCACATCTACTGATTCATAATCTATACTTTTTTGTTGTTGTCATTATGCTAAATTCTATGATTAGGTTACATATTACTGCATATGAGTTGGACAACGTAACACTGTGCTAATACAGCACTCTCTTTAAAACAGGCCCAGTGGCAAGCTGAGAGACCCAGATACCTTATTTCATTAAAGATAATTTACAATAATGTATTCTTCCTCGTCACAACAACGTCTGTGGAGTGAATTTCAGACAAGTATTTTTGCTAAATGAATTCATTAAAATGTATAATGTATAACACTTAAAAGGGCATTACTCTAAGAAGACATTATTGTGAAGGGTGTGAAATTTAAATTGAATAAAAAAATAAAGGAAGGCAAACATTATGGCTGTCCCTGGGGAGGGTTGATGTAGTTAATGTCACAACATGCTTATTGTCTGCTTTTAATAAACACATGAATTAAAAGAAGTCTTCAATATATCATCCACACACGCTCCTGCTTTAAAGTGGTTTTATAAGGTGCCATATCTCTTAGTGCATTAAAAGAAGTGTTACACATTCAATAATGGGATCCCATGCAGTCTTCAGTAATGAATTGATTAATTTGAAGACTCTGAATGAACTTAACAAATGTAACCAACATTTGTCTTTATTACAAAAAAAACACCTCTCATTTATAAATACCTGTAAGACACACATTAGCTGGTTGCACTCAGCTTTATTAAATAGCAAGGAGTTGCTGAACAGCCAAAACAATGTCTGGGTTTCAGTTTGGTTAATGTATTTTACAACTTTGCATCTGTAGATGGGTTACAGACTTGTTTTCATGTGTCATATGCATTCAAAGGTAACTACTTCAATCATCTGACGTCACAACAGATTCATCATGTGAGGGATGGACATTATTTATTGTTTTGGGTGGCTGTAAAGTCTTTGGGCACAGATTTTTGCACCGCTGGCCAAATGAGTTTCCTCACTTGATAATGGTGCACACATTGAAAAACACATGTCAGTCAAAGCCAGCTAAACCCTGAACAGTACAGTGAGTAATGGACCTTCTACAGATTAAAGACTGTACAGGCCATGTAACCCTGTCGATCAATAAGTTTGGATTTGGTGCTGTCTTGGGAACAAGCATGAACAGCGGAAAGGACTATGCATCTGCCTGCACTGTTAAGGTTGTTGCTGTAGAGTGGGTGATCAGTCTTGCTTACAGAGGCGGTCTGACTCTGTCTAAACTTTCTACCAGGACATCTCTGAGTTCAGCTCAAGTCCTTGAGGTTCCCAGTGGACACCCCCTCCCTGATGAGATGCAGGTAAATTCATGGCTACTGCATTGTTCTGCAGAGCTGCCAGGCCCGCTGGCTCATTATGAGATATTTATGGATGTATGTAGCTGCCCTGCACAGGGCATTGTTTGACAAACTCAAACACTTCTCTCCAAAAGACACTGCAATTCATTTTTGTCCTCTGTGAGGAAGTGTGTCTGGGGTCTCTGAGTCAGGTGTTGATGCAATTTATTTGAGTTGCACTGTACTGTGAGGTCAGGTGTGCTGGATTTAGTGGCATCTTGAAGTGAGGTCGCAAATTGCAACCAATTAAATACCCTTTGCCTAACCCTATCCTACAGTGATCACAAAAAACATCAAAAATGCTGATAGAACTCTCTAAAGCCTGTGATTGGTATGTCCATTCTGGGCTACTGTAGAAACATGCTTGATGCACCTAAATCCTACACACTTTGTACTTATACCGTAGTTGTCGGGGTGTGACAAACAAAGCAAATGGATTTTCATTTCAAAATGGCATGCATTGCAGCTTCCACATTTTATGGCAACATAGGAGTAAAGTTATCAGACTTCTGCAGGTATTATGTTTCTGTTGCTAATAATAAATGTTTACAAATGCAAATGTTTTTCAAAGTGTTTTACAAGCAAAACATAGGATGCTTGAGAGACTTGATGCACACTAAAAATACAATAAATTGAATAGGAAACCTTTATGCATAGTTCAGATCATCCATCCATCCATTTTCTCTGCCGCTTATCCCTTTCGGGGTCGCAGGGGGGGGCTGAGCCTATCTCGGCTGTCAACGGGCGAGAGGCGGGTTACACCCTGGACCAGTCGCCAGCCGATCACATACACACACCATTCACACTCACACCTAGGGGGAATTTAGAGTCACCAATCAACCTAATGAGCATGTTTTTGGTTTGTGGGAGGAAGCTGGAGTACCCGGAGAGAACCCATGCATGCACGGGAAGAACATGCAAACTTCACACAGAAAGGCCCGACCCGGGAATCGAACCTGCGACCTTCTTGCTGTGAGGCACGCACACTACCTGCTGCACCACCTTGACAGTCTCACTCTGGACAGCGTGGGAAACGGAGGGGAACAGTCCAACACAACACAACATGTTGCCGGTATTCTGTCAGCCTCACCAAATCTTACCATCCTGGTTTTATTCAATAAAATGTGATCCAGTTTGCCATCTACCGTCTGCCTGACTCCATGTGAATACATGATTATACAGACAAAAGTCATCAGGGTACAGTCGCTCGGATGTACTAATCGAGGAGTGCTGCTGCAGAGCAGCAAGACTGCTGCAGAGTTGGGAAATAGGACGCTGGCTGATCTGACTAGTTGCCTGCTTGCTGCCTGCTTGCAAGTATGTGGACTTACATAGAAAACAATGATTACATGTGTTTTGGTAATGGGTACAGGTGTTTTACTAGCACTGATTTTGGAATCAAGCATGATGATCCAGTTTCCGATGGAGCATATCTAGGGTAAATGCAGGCATAGATGTATCCATGTTATTTTTTTGAGACGTTATAAGAAATATATCCTATTATAAGATTATGTTATGCATTCAACAGAAGTGTTTGAAAAATGATCAATGCTCCTGGTCTTTAAGTATTATCCTCTTGAGTGCTGGTAATTTAGCAGTTTCCAGTGGTTAATTCTTAGCTTTCCAGGAGTCAATTCCAATGATTCCCACAGTAAAGTCTGTCCAAATCGACTCCAGAAATTTGGGTGTCATGCACCGCTAATCTGCTCAGCTTCATCTGTGGGTGGTAGCAGGTGCAGAGCTCAAACTAATGAATATGCAAATCAGCAGTGATAGCAAAAGAAGTAAAGCTGAGGGGCAAAGGGCAACCAGTAAAAAAAACATTAGAAAAATAATGCCTATAGCACTGTACACATTAATCTAATTGACTGCAACTGGTAGTTGACAATCCAAATCCCAGTATGAAATGCAGTCTACACAGCAAGGTCCCCTCGAGGGACGAATAAAGGAATATTGAAGGTCAATAGAAGATAAATAACTAAAATGTGTTTGTACTCTCAGCCTGCAACAAAAAGATGTGAAGTAAAAGTGAAAGCAGAGTCCTCAAGAGAAAAGAATATGATAACAAATAAATAAAGCAATGGTACTTCATTAGAATGTACTGTTAAGATATGATGTAAAGTCGTTCAAACAGATTTAATTCAATTAATCCACTTAATTCACTTTTAAAACTACTGAAACACTTTATATAAAACAGAAAAATTTCTACCACTTTGGATAAATTTCGTCTGGTTTCACATACAGCATGAATTTTTCTTTGTTGTCACAATAGTCTCTCTTAACTCTAAGATCCACATATAAGAGCAAAATGTAATGAAACTATGTGCACAATTTAACCAAACAGTTTAATCTGAAATCCTTCGTACCTTTGTGTGTGTGTGTGTGTGTGTGTGTGTGTGTGTGTGTGTGTGTGTGTGTGTGTGTGTGTGTGTGTGTGTGTGTGCCTGCTTGCATGGGTGTGTGCGTGTGTATGGCTTTCTATGATTTTTGACACACGCTTACTCACTCACTCACTCACTCACTCACTCACTCTCACACACACACACACACACACACACACACACACACACACACACACACACACACACACACACACAAAACAGAACAATCTAGGCACAGGCAGCTAATCCGAATCGACAGCTTGACTGAAATTTACAGTTCAGTGCAGCGTTTTTTGTTGGGGTTTTTTTTGTCTGTCTATTGTCTCTTTTATGCTGTCCCCATCTTATTTCTGTACAGAGAATGCACAACAGAGGTCTTTCATTGTAGTTCAGCTTTAGAGTCACATCTCCCTTCAAAGCAGCTCTCTGGAAGAAAAGTATGAGTAGTAAAGAAGCCAATTCAGTGGATGCACTTAAAGCATCGCCTTGATTATAGCAATAATTCAAGAGTGGATTCCTGAGCTCTTTCTCCGTATGTACAGAAGACATCTTTTAAGAGGAGACAAACAGAACTGTACATTGATGCCGGATGGTTGTTGAGGGTGGTATGGGGTGTGGGGGGGTAGAGATGAGATGAGAGGGCTGAGAAGAGGTGCAGGGGGAGGAGGGTGGCATCCGCGTACAAACAAATACCTCTTTAGAATTCTACACAGCACTCCGCTGCAGCGTGTTTGGTTTCCAGGCAGCACTGCATTATTAATGCACCCATCTACCCTGTACTCCCACCCCCAGAGCACAGAGAGTAGGGTGGGGACAGAGAGAGGAGGAGAGAGAACAAGTTAGGGTGGGGTTAAAAGAAAGAGCAAAGTTGTATGTAAAGATTGTTAATCAGCACACGCTTCCTTCAATACTGTTTGATGTGAAAATGGATGGAATAAGAGGCAGCTTCATTTTCAGATATATTTGTTGAAGAGTATGTGATTATGTGTACAGCACAGCCCGTGATTTAATTACCATGTAATTTAATGACTTTGAGGATCTTACTCTCAGCAAATCCCATGAAAAGAGTGAAGCCAACAATGTGTTGGTACTCAGGGCAACCCTATACATTCCTACTGAAGACACTCGTCTTTAGAAATGGGTTCACAATTGTATAGTAGCTGGCCACTGTAAGTTTTAACAATTTTTTTTGTGGGGGCTATTATACATTAGTACATCACTGATGTATTAATGGTCCTGCTGCTGGCTGGACTGGATGTATATGAAATAAAGCACAGTGCCCATGATCAAGATCCAGTGTGTTAACCAGTCACCACAGAGGCGCTACAGTAGTAGGTCAGTCTAATATTTGTGGTCAGTTATACTTGACAAATGTCTGTAACCATGACACAATACGAACAGAGGTTATGTAACCTTTAAAAACTTGTATAGCACTGACTCTCTTGTGGGATATTGATCTCTCATCCATTGCTAGAAAAAAAAAGAAACACAAGTCTTTGGTGCGGGGTTATAAGCCATGCCAGACTTTAGTTACACAGGCAGTACATGTTAACAAGATCAAATCAGCGAAGGTTTTGGTCTTTTCATGAGATTTGCTGAAAATGACTGCTTGCCTTATTCTTTAACTTTGATTAAAAAGAAGGTATTTGAGCAGTTTGTTGAAGGATGGCTAGGTCACACCACAGACTGACTCCGTTCCTTTTACACAAGTAGCACATTCAGGTAATTATAATAGAAATTTCATGCCATGAAATGAAGTTGTGCCACTGGCTTTGAAATGCAAGGAATGGCTGAATATGAGGAGATTTTTACAGCTGAGAAATGTAACTCTGGCACCATGGGATCCCTGAGATCATAATCTGGTAACATCTTACTTCAAAAAACAGATAACTGCTTTAACATCTGGCCATCTACTGCCAAAGATGGTATCCTTACCATAATAAACAGTTTGTCTGTCTTTCTCTCTGTGTCTAATTAACAAACTCAGACATGTTTGGAATGTCAGGAACCTGGCAGTCAGTGAGAGAAGGAGAGAGAGAGATAAAGATTCCAATTTCCCCAGTCGCTCACATCATAAGGTACACATTGTGTCTCTTCACAGATTGGCATCAAGCACGCCTTGATGCTGCAGCCGCCTCTTGGAAAATGTTAAGAGTTAACCTTTGGCAGCCCAAATGCGGGTATGTTTTTGAAGCTAGCACATTTCCTTCAGCTCTTTTAATTCCAGCTTTTTCCAGGGACCTCATTTCATATTCAAGGTAATGGGGTTGGAGTAATGAATTCTTGCAGAGGCCAAACTATGTCCCCCTTGTGACCTCTTGTCTGTAAATGAAATAGTCAGCAGAGCACCAGGCAGGAGGTTATTCTGGTATACAGCCCCGGCACACTGCTCTGCAGGGATCATTCAGGGAGATTCTCCTCTCCATCATCTCTAAATGGAACTATGCTTTGTTTTTTTCTATAACATTTTTTTTTAAATCCAGCTCAATTTGTTCATATTTTTCTTGGCAATGAAATTGTGAGGCAATCCACAAAAGATGTCAATACCCATTATCTTTTGTCTTTTATTCTGTGTGAGCCAACAAAAGAAAACAAGGCGCAGTGGAGTTGAGCTGAGAGACTGACTGTTGTCTTGTGTCTCTGATGTGCTACTTGACCAATCAAGCTGTTAAGACAGCACTATTTCCCTCCAGTGGAACTGAAAGCTGTGAGCAAAGGAAGGCAGCAGTGGTGAGTGGTTGCGTGACACCACCTTGTCAAAGCAGTCAGTCTGGATTTGCCTAAAGGGAATTTAAACAACTGATCCCTCATAACACTGACTTCCATACCACCTATGGCCCAGTGCAGCACTGATGTCATGTATGGATTTGTACAGAATTATTGGCAGAAGGGTTTAAATTTAAATACAGTCATTATCAATGTCTTAATAAGAGGTGATAAAATGAAAAGTACTTTCCCAGATTGCTGTCTAACATTCAGAGACTCACAGGATGTTTCTGATTATTTTGTTTGGTTAGTGAGAGATTAGAGATATGCACGTCCTGTTCGACCAAATGTTATAACCTCCAATGTAAGTTTCACAACTTATAATCACTACCATGGCATATTTAGACCTTCTTTTCTGTATATAAACCCATTATCTCAAATGTGCTCTAGAACAGGCAGATGACAGTTAGGGTACCAAAGGTGTATCTGGTGCCAACTTAATACAGTGGCCTAGAATGAATCCATTTCTGAGCTCAGATGATTCATTCAGAAACCACTGCTGAATGATCACAGTTCAGGAATTGTAGCTTGCCTGTTGTGAGTGTGCAGCATGTGTTGGTGTGCTGTGGTGAAAACAAATGTGACAAATGACCATTTTACCCAACTGTTTAACTAAGGGCTCTATTTTCGACTCCGCCGCCAGCGTGGCACAGGCTGCGCACCCCGCGCACCCCGCGCACCCTGCGCAGTGGTATTTTCGTGCAGCGCAGGCAGGCACACGGTGCACTTGGTATTTTGGTAAACTGAGGCGTACAGAGGTGCACCAGGATGGGCGTTGCGGCGCAGTAGGGGGAGGTGTTGGTATAATCAGCCAGCGCATTTGGATTTTGCTCCCACTTTGGTCTGCACCGGTGGCGCAAGCTGAAGCCCACCACCCCAGACCTGGCCAAATCTGCACGCCAGCAGCCCACCGCCAGGCAAGTGGATTTTTGTAAACCAGCAGAGTCGTGCGCTCACGTCACCATTACCTCACAGGCAGGTTTCCACAGTGTCTGGCATTTCACTGCGATCAATACTTAGCAACAGCCACGATTCAATGCAACTATCTGAGACAGCACATACAGTCAGACCTAAATTTATATATTTTGAGCAGTATCTCACATGACCACATTGCAAGTGCGTTCGGCACGCGTAATGGTCCCTCAACCTGACTGAAAGTACACAGGTGAAACAGGGATGCGAACTAATCGGTTAACGTTGTTGTGCCAACCAGAAACAGCCGTGGCATCCTACAGAGCATATATACTGCATCTATCTCAGAGCACTCGAGAGACAGAGAGAGACAGACACATGGAAAAAATGTAAGTGATGATTGTTGTCCGCTATTACCCACGTCATTTCATTCCAAATACAAATGTTATCATAGTAATGCTGAACGTTATCTACAAAGATGGAGTACATCATTGCTTTGAGGAGGATGAGGAGGAGGCTGAGGATTTACCACCTAAGCACCTCATATTTAGACATGAGTGACGTCAGTCTCCTCCTGGGAGAAGTTTGGGCGTCGGACACTTTCCTGCGCGGGCTGTCATCCTCGAAACTTGCCATGCGCCTCGCCAGCGGCGTTTTTAAAGGTGAGGCGAGGAGCTGGTGTGATTGGTGAAGATTTGAGTCGGCTGTGTCAAACCCACTCCACGCCTTCTCCCCTCCCTCTTTCCGAGTTGTGCCGCTGGGTGGGACTGAGATGAGAAGGGGGAGGAGATGCACCAGCGGCGCAGTGCATGAAAATACCAAAGTCTGCGCTGCCACGCCCCATCGTGAAGCGGACCTGACTTTGCGCCGCATCGAGAACACAGCCCCAGGTCTTAATGATGGTGCACAAGAAGAGAATCAAATACACACAGAAAGAGCAAATTAGACAGAGAGAGAGGGTTGACCGACTAGAGGGGAACTGGATAGAAAAAATGTTTTTGAATATGTGGTTATATCTTTACAACCTGTTCAATAAACTGCACTACAGTCAATTGTAGTCTGGTTTCATGTCACTATTACAAAACATTAAGAATCTGGGAATTGCTTATTTATTTTATAGAAAAACTACTCTGCAAATTGGCATGAAATGCAGGTCAAAAAAATTATTGATAAGCAGACTCACACTTACAATTCAAAGTGAACTTCTCTGTAGTGACATTTGATGCCATCTCTCCCATGTGGAAAGCAGGATGATAAGGGCACTTTAACTATTTCTGCTGCTGTGTCCTCCACGCAATGCTCTTCTAACAAAATGGTAACAGTTCCCCCAATGGCGATCCTGTGTTTATAGTGAGGGGAGGCAACAATGTAATGAGCAAGATTTGTTTTATTGCCTCCTTTAAGCTCTCCATCCTGCCTATTGTGTCATCTCACTTTCTTTGTGTGTGTCCTTCACCTTGGCAGGAACATTGCTGTAAACCTGTTTCTTTGAAAAAGTGTCTGGTAAAATTTCAAGTCTTGTGCAAACTGAGCAAACAATTCCAGGAACTGCTGTGCTGTGTTTGCTGCCCACAGCTCACTTTGTTATTGGTGTGGGTTTCTTTTTTTTTTTTCTTTTTTTTTTTTTTAAGGAGATTTGGCAGTCCATTCCCATTAATATTTCTTGCTTGACCGATTGAAGAGACAGCCTAGAGCGATGAAAGTCACTCGGGGAATTGAAACTTGGTCACTCAGCAAGTTGGATGTGGAGTTACACACAAAGTGGAAGTCAAATACCTTATCCCCATCATCATTAGGAATGCTTCTGAGCAGAGATCCCGCACACTTTTCAATTTTCTCTTGTTTTCTTTCTTCTTCTTTTTTTCCAAAAAAGGCTGTGAAACAAATTTTAATTGGCAATCTTACAGATATATCTGCTTAAAGAAGACTTACAGTAGCTGGATACTTGTGTAGTAAGCCCTATGTCCCTATGATGCCTACCATCTTGATTCCATCAGTTCTCAATTTACATGATCTGCATGAAATCAAACATGCAGGTAGACATGCGACATGATGGATCCACTTGAACACTGGGTTGGACTACAGGGACCAATCCCAACCTGGTTAAATAACAGGACAATGATTTTCTTTCCTCTTTTGGGAACTTAATGTCTAAATAGTACAAGACTATATGGAGTTCCACAGAGTTCAGTTCTTTGCCTTGTGTTATTAAATCATTGCCTGCTTTGAATATGTAATATTATTGGTATATAATATATAAAATATGTTAAAATAATCAGAATGAATATGATAAATAATAATCAATGAAAGCATTATTTAACTTATCAAAATATTTTGGATGACATTAATAGTACTCTATATGCTGATATGCTTATATACTTTAAATGAAGTTTGATGTTGTTTCTGTTCTTTTTTTTTTTAATGATTGGAAGATATTTTGAATTAATTGTATTCGAATAAGCTCTTTTTGTCTCTCTGTCTAAATGTAAATTGTTAGGTCCGAGGACACATTTTCTCTATAGACATATACATTTCTAGGAAGTGAAAACAAAACATATTTTGTTTCTTCTTCTATCTCTGATTGTGACAGGTTAATTTGGGGTTTTTTTGGGATATGTCTTGGCTTTTTCCCTTTGATATTATTTATTGCCATGTTTTCTGATCAAAACAATGACAACTGTACTTTATGGGATTATCTGATACCTTTTTCAGACATTTGGTGTCATTTTAAACCTAACCAGCTGCATTATGTATTCTGAAACTATCACAATACTCATTTTAGAAAAGCTCAAATAAGGGATGTCGCAGGCAAGTTTTCTGAACGTAATTTTGATCTGAGTCCGATAACACCGGGCAGCTGCTGATGTCTGATTCAATACTTAATGTTACCTAAATGTTGATTATATGACACATTAAAATAACAGCTGTTTTCTACCAAATATAGCACACTGAAGGTCAAGTACTGAAGGTCCAGATTTATTTTTACTTTACAAAAACTATTGTTTATAAGCTGAAATTACAATATCAGTGAATGTTTAACTATGAAATTGCAGCTCCTGAAATATGAAAAACTAATTTTCAGCATTCACATACATTATTTTTTACTTGGATATACAGTGAAATGCTCACGCTGTACAACCCAGCTGTGGTAAAGGAGAATAGCACTGCAAGACTAGCAGTTTGAAGAGGACAAAACACAATAACGCTCAGTAAAACGTTATTGTGAAAAAAAAAAAAAAAAAACAATACTGATCCATTGAAATATGCCTAGATCAGACCGATAAAACCAATACTGATCCTTAGGATCTAGGATCACCTCAGGAGCTCTACTTAAAACCCAGTTTTAATAAACCACTGCATCAGTGAGTAAAACAAAGTCTGTGCTCTCATCTCAGTGGAGACAGTGTAAAATGCCATTTAGCATGGCAGGAGCTCTACTGAAGCTCGGGACTCTGGTAAAGAGACTAGCAGTTGGGAATTTAAAATGGATATTTCTGTTTTTAGGCTAAGCTACATGTATCCTGCAGCCTGCCTTTTGGCAGCATCACTGTGATTGTGTCTGTTTGAGGGTGATTTGAGATTTGAGAATAGCTAAAAGGAATTGCTCAGCACAATCCATAAAGTCTCCGTGAAGTGTTTTTTGCATTATAAATGAGACGATGGGAATGAAAAAAATGCATTAAGGACACTTCAAATACATAATTTAATTCAACAGTCTATACTATTATCATTGTGTAATACTCTGACCTATTGACATTCTGTTGCAGTGATGTGTTTGTGTGTTTATCCAGTTGACCATGGGAAAGTTAAGTTTCATACAAACAACAAAGCGATTTAATACAGACCAAGCCGTGGGTTCCAGTATAATGCAGAGGTCAGAACATCCTCACACAACAAGGTAAAGGTCTGTTTTGTTGAGAAATGCAATGTAGAATCACAGAATGCAAATCGGAGGAAAAGCCCTCCGTTTCAGTTTTCTGAGTGGGTTTCAGCATCACAAGTTGTTGTTTGGTTTGCTTCAATGAGGGGTTTTCTGCGGGTCTGTGACCTCAACAGACTGTGCTCAGGGAGGCAGGAAATGTGAGTCATGCTGGCAATGTGTATATGAACACCTTTACCCCCAAGTCATAGTGAGATGTCACCTTTGCCTTTTGAGCCACATGGACCATATCTCTTTCGCAGTATTCTCCATTTACAAGAGAGATGAGAGAATGATTGCATTTTGCTTGTAAAACGTTGTCCATATTCTAAAGCCACGTCAGGTTAATTCTTTTTTTTTTTCAGTCTTTTTGTAATCACAGTTATAAAATACTGAAGGGCAGAGACTGTGCTTGCATGCAGTAAATTGCCATTTTAGAAGATTTACTACTTTCACTTGTCTACGTTTCTGGCGGAAATATTATTTAATACATTTATCTATTTGTTGTTGACAGCAGTTACTTTGCAGACTGCAGTTATATATTCAGAAAAATACAGTAAGCTCATACTGTTGCTCTTGTGCATGCAGGATAAGGGAAAACAAGGACCAGGATCCAGATGCAGACTTCAGAGACAGAGTGCAGTTCAATAATTGTAATGCATAAAAATAAAAGTACAACAGGGTTATGGGAGTGGGGAGGCAGGCAAAGGTCAAATCTAGACACAGGCAGCCCAAGAAGGCAAACAAATCTGTCAAAGAGCAGGCAAGAATCAAAAGTCCAACAAAACCAGGCAAGGTCCAGGGAAGAAGAAAAAAGATCCTAGACACACAAGGTGCTGAGATGAACTGGCAAGGAGTGAGGGGAAAAAAGACTTAAATACAAAAGGGAGGGGACGGCTAATGAAAGACAGGTGAGACTGCAATCACAAAGGCAGGAAAGCTCGCAAAGACAGTAAGTACAACCAAACATAACACATGAGAGGAGTAACTTAGAAAGATAAGATAAGAAAGGATAAGACTTTATTGATCCCATGCCAGGGAAATTAACAAAGCAAGAATAAAAGAGATATAGACAAAAACAAAGACAATAAAAAGGATATATATTAAAAAAAAAAAAAAAAGTATATATATTTATGTACATTATATACAAGAGTATCAAGATATTATTGCCTTTAGAATAGATGGCTCACTTTCTCAAAGGGAAGATTTTGTGTAAGATGTGAATAATAAAACAGTGTTTTTGTACTATTGCATGGTAGAAAAAATATAACACAGTATTACACAAGATATTTGCACAGATGGAATGAGAGAATGGATATTAGCAAATGTTAACATAAATAATTATTAATATTATATATATATATGGTGTGTGTGTGTGTGTGTGTGTGTGTGTGTGTGTGTGTGTGTGTGTGTGTGTGTGTGTGTGTGTGTGTGTGTGTGTGTGTGTGTACACATGGCTTGTATGGATGGATGGATGGATGTATCTTCTCCATGCACATTGAAACTCTCATCCTCTGCTCAGTCCACTTCTTAATCATCCTCAGCCCCAAGATCAATAGCCTGCGAAGGACAATCCAATCAACCACTCATAATAACAAACCAATTAAAACGTAATCCATTTATCCATCACCTTTAATAAGCATATTTAATTTTCAATGTGATTCTCCAGCATCCTGACTATCCGTAATGAGAATCCCTCTTTCAAGGGCAATGTGGTGCTGACAGCACAAACCAAAATCCCCAAATAAGGGATGCACTTTTCTCCTCATTATGAACTCAGCAGCATAGTGTTGACCTGTGACAGAAGCAGCCTCATTGAGATGCTAAGCGCTCTCTCACCTTCTAGGGAGTGAGTCTGTCAACCATGTTAGGGCAATGAGGGAGTGCCTGTCAAACACTGCTATCTGAGTTTTGATGTACTACTAAGAGCACACATCCTTAATGGCCCTTAGCTTTTGTATGTTGAGAAAAAAATAAATGTTACTTCCTTCACTGAGCAAGAGAGAAAAAAACGATCTTTTATACAGCAGAACAAGCAGAAACCGCTACTATTTCAAATTCATTAAGTTAACTGTTAAAGACGTCTTGAAGCCATTCAAAAGCACAGTGCTGAATGGATGGTTATTGATGGTTTGCTAACATTGACAGGAGTGGAGATACATATGGCCTGCAGCCTGCCTAATGCAGTCATAGCCACTTGGCCTTCCTCTTGTCAGTTAAGCATATGAATTTATGCTGCTTAGGCAGGCATTATAAAACAATTTCCATCCCAATAGACCTACAGATTCAGGAGCCATTTTATAACAATATAACAAAGATCAGCCTCTTGTGACTTGCAGTACATTTTTGTATAGTTACCACATAGTGTATTCCTCCCTTTAGAGTACAGAAAAAGAGAATCAGAAAAGCCATTGTGCTGATTATAATGCAATGTCAAAATGTACAACTATTAATTCCAGTCAATATATTCCAAACACTCTGCCTGAAGGTCAGCAAAGTAAAGTGTGTTAACCAGAGTTAGATTGGAGGAGAGTGCTCGCAGTATATTTTTAAAAATGAAACCATTTCATATTTAATCAATTAGTCCATTGAATTCTTTTTCTGATAATCGAAGAATCACTGAAGTCATTTTTCAAGTAACAATGATACACACTGAATCCAGCACTTCATTTGTAAGGATTTGTTATTTTCTTTCTCTTACTTGATATTTAAACTTACTTTCTTCATGCTTCTTACTGTTGGTTTGGAGAAAAGAGGCACTTTGAAGACAGCACTTCTGGCTGTAATTCATAGTTCACCCACTCTGCAGATACTCAGAGAGACTCACTAAACTTGTCTATTAGACAGAGAGGCATCACTTAGGTTTATTTTCGCTGACCAACTGTTGTATTGAGTCTCAAACTAATATATAATTTATGAGTATTTTTGTTTGCTTTTGTTGCGATGACCCATTCATTGGTAGTTCAACTGTGGGTTTTGTATTGAACATTGGCTGCCTCCTTGGTGGACGTCTGATGCACGATGTGATTTAGCCATATTTCTGGATCAACACCTCGCGTTGCCTTGCTGAACCAACAATGTGATCAACCAATCATGGCCCTCTAACATTATCAGTGTGTTATACCTGTGCTTCTCTCAAAATTCTGCTATGCTTCACAAGACTCAATTGACAGAAACAGTAATTTAATTATCGTATAAAACTAATAACAAACCCATTGAGGATCACCATAGGCATTGGGGTGCTGGATCAACATTATCGAATGATCCAGCATCACCGTAGCAATTTGGCCCTCGATCAACAAGGCAACACACGAACTGCAGTCTTGCAAAAAATGTTTTAAGTAGCCTGCAAAAAATGTTTTAAGTAGCCTGCAAAAAATGTTTTAAGTAGCCTACAAAAAGGGGACATTACAATGCTTCTGCTCATTTTACCAATGAATTATGCTGACTAAAGCTAAATTAGTGCCGTTATATCATTGATATGCTTTAATGTTAGTGAACAATTTTTAACCCTATCTTCTTTTAATTGATTGAGTAAATGGTATTTTGTTGTTTCCATTGTTCCGGACCTCTGACCTTGAGTAAGAATCAGATGGGGACCTTTGAGAACCCCTGGTGTAGAATATTGCAGCAGACATTTTTTATTTATTTATTTATTTAGGGTGCGATTTGTATTGTAGTTGTATTGTGTAGGACAGACAGCCGGAGCGTTATGGCTGTCAGTGTGAATACACAAAACAAATGGAGGTGAAGGACATCTTTTTTTTTTTTTTTAGTTAATCTGATCTTGAATATTATCAGGGGATTCAAGTAATTGAATCTGACCTTTTTGACATAATGTGATAACACTCTAGTATTATTCTGATTAATATCTTTAGAATGGTCTTGACAAGGTCTTACCAAATCACTTAAGTTGCACTCAAACCTTAGTAGCTACTTGGAGTGAGTGGTCTTGGTGTCCAACCTCTTCCCCTCTCTTGTACACACACACACACACACACACACACACACACACACACACACTGTTATGCAGAAGGGGTTCTTTCCAAATCCGACATCTCACTGCACTCTGGCATCAAAGCCCTTTATACGAGAGTCGACACCTGGTCCCTCTCCCCTTGCCAAAGAGGCCTAGTGAGTGGGCTCAGATGCCTGGAAGAGCTGGGAGAATTTACACCGCCCACCTCCTGCTCAACACACAACCATACACAGGCTATTGGAAGTCCAAGCAAGGACGGACTCTGCTGCCCCAAGTTGCCCTTCTGAATCCCACCCGATACCCCTACAGCCAAACACACACACACACACACACACACACACACACACACACACACACACACACACACACACACACATAAAGACACACACTGTACTGTACACATTCCAGCTGATTCATGCATGTTCAAGCAAGTGCCAGACAGAACACACTTTACTGCTGTGATAGCACAGTGTATCTAATGGTGCTAAATTAACGTCATGAAGGTCAAAGAGAGAGCATAATCAGGTTTGGATATGGACGAGTGTTTTGTCACTTGAGGGTATTTTGGCTGGAAATTTCAACCATTTTCTGCCTTGATGAACCAACTAATACCCTGTGTACAAGTCTTAATTCTAACTTAAGGCTGTGTATTTAACTTTTCTACCGTTTTCCTGTCATTTGGACATTAAAACAAAGTCATTTTCTACAGCCATGCTGGTTTTTAAGATAGGAACCAGTCTTACATTTTGGAGCATTAGGCAGCTCTTGATGTGCTGTACAACCATCAAACAAGATGTTAAGCTCACAAGGCCTTACCCTCACCCCTACTGTTGATGTTGCAGGGGGGGAAGCAGACTGAGACACTGACCAAGATCTTTTAGGGCGTCAGTGCTCTCAGCTGAAAAGCAAAGACTAAACTACATGACCACTAAGCCCCAAGAGAGCTTTTGCCAAGATATTTTTTCAGGAAACTGCACCAACAGCCTTTCAGTATTCAGCTTCCCAACAACATATTACATTTCCAAATTACAGTGAGGTGCTCCAATGAATTACAAAGCCTTCAAAAAGGACATACAGTACATCAATTAATTCTGTAGTCAATTAAATGATAACTTGACTGCATTTATATGGTGCCTTTATAGTCTTACAAACCAGTCAAGTACTTTACAACACAAGCTGGTATTCACCTCTTCACACACACATTTTTGAATTGAATTGAATTGAATTGAATTGAATTGAATTGAATTGAATTGAATTGAATTGAATTGAATTGAACTGAATTGAATTCATTGGTGGCAGAGGTTACCATGCAAGGTGCCACCTGCTCATCAAGAGCCATAACCATTCACACAAACACTGATGGCACAGCATCTGGAGCAATGTGGGGTTCAATGTATTGCCCAAGGACACTTGGATGTAGACTGCAGGGGCCAAAGATCAAATTGACAGCTTTCTCAACAGTGGATGACTGTTGCACTTCCCGAGCCACAGCCACTATATAGTTAATCCTCTCAAGTGTTGCAAAATAGCACCAATGTCTATCACCGATCCCCAGAGTCCAATGTGACAAAAGTCCAAAATCCAAATGATCCATTGAATTAATTACCAATGTAAAATAAAGAAAACTGCAGATCTTCACAGTTTACAAGCTGGAACCAGCATTTTTTTCCATTTTTGCAAAAAATGAAACAATTCATCAATTATCCAAATTGGTGGCAATTAATTTTCTGTCAATCGCAAATAATTGACTAAATGTTTCACAACATGTCATGGCTGTCAAGAGCTGCTGCTGAGCTGTTTTATAATGTCTACAATAATGTGCAGGCACAAGCTAACAATGATTATGCTGCATAACTTCTGCATTTATTTTTCCATAGAATGGGGGGTGCATGCAACAAAGAAATAGGGACAATATCAATGGTATATATTTTAAACCACTAGTCTATTAGAGATAATTTTAAAGTTTAGACATTCAGATACTTTAATGTTTTGCATTTTGTAAAAGCCTTGAACAATATATACAATAATTACCAGAGAAAGTGGCCTCACACAACTAAGTTCCACTCCATAACACCTGTTGGAAAGTCAGCTGCAGAGCATATGACTCACTGATCCAGAAATGTTGTAGGCTACTTAGCTCCAGTATGAAAAAACTGGGGGTGGAAGTTGCATGCAAATGCTATCTAATTGCATGCTTAAACACATGTATACTTAAACTCAAATGACTGTTCTCCACAAAGACAACTTGGAAATATGCAACTGGAAAGGTTGAACAAAGAATTTATGTGTATGATGCCTGCTGCCATTTATAGCTCAGCAGCCCTGGAGCTTATGAATAGCCACAGAAGTCACTATCTGCAAGCCTATGTCCTCGTCACTTCACATGATTCCAGTTTACAGTTCTCCCCTGGCTCTGGCATTTTTATGTCAGAGAGGTTGTTTTCTGTTCCAGATAATGCTATATATGATCGGTGAGGCTGTGTGTGAGCAGCATGCGTTGGGGGAAGGGGGCATGCGCCGTGTTTGATTTAATCTAGATGAAAAATAAGTCTAGTTCAAAACTAATGCCAGTGCCACAAATTGTTTTTCAAATGTTTTAAACATGACAACAGTTTTTTGAAAAAGTATAAACCAACAAAAAAACACCGCTTTTCTTGGATAGGGATTTTTCTGAACCTGCTGTCTCCTCTGGGCTCCACAGAACTTCAGGTGACATTTTCCCTTAGGTGTCAAGACGGCTGCCATTGTAAAGCCCACTGGAGTCTGAATCTGGCTCATGGTTGTGCGAGCTAGAATCAATTGGGTTTTTGCTGTGGTTGTGGGCCACCTCTGGGGTTAGCTTGCCCACAGGCATGGTTATGCCTCCTCAGCTGTAAGGTTTGGCACTGGGCCCTCTCCATGAAGCAGAATGGTGGAGCACAATGTTAATCTCTCCTCTCTGCTGAGTCCCAGCTGTGGCCCTGCATCCCCATTGGGGCCTTTAATGTGGAACCCATGGCTGTACCCCAGTCATTCGTAGAGATGCAGCCACAGTCAAACATCAAATGATATTTGCTCTTGCTTTAATAAAAGTTTCTCTAGAACTTCATATATATGGTGTAAACCAACAGCTCAAGGACATTAAGCTTTTTCTCCATCCAGACGAAATGATCTAATGCAATGTAAGTCTACAAGCCCTGATTTGTTTTTCAGTTCTCTAAAAATACATATATTTCTTTGTATAGAAACAGTAAAGGACTCAGAAATATTAAGAGCATACCTGAAAAAGTTTCAGAATCCATTCTCCAATGGTCTGTAGTTTCCATTGCACATCTTGCAATGGCCTTGAGTGTGACGCACTGTTTTTTAAAGGCATTGATATTTTCCAGTGTTATGCACTCAGTCAGACATTTGAAAGTTAGAATTTATCTCAACTTTACACTGTGTAACCTACAACGAGAAATGAATTAAAGTGTTTTCAGATGAGATTACAACAAAAACCCACAAGGATAAAATATATATATGTCAGAACTTCAAAGTAACAAACATAAATTTGTGATGACAAAGCTCGACAGCTCACTTCAACAGCAGAAATTCAATAATAATCGGATCTTTCATTGATCATCGTGCTTGTACTCTGTACTCTCACAGGGAGGTCAGAGCTGAGGCTCAGGTACAGACTGACAGGAACTCTGCATTTTTGCCCACGGACACTTCAGTAAAACTGATGCTTGCCAACAGAGGGGCTTGAACCTTTGTCCTCTGTTGAATAACTGTCTCCCTGTTCACAATGCCACCTTCCTGGTCCAAAAAAGCTTCTCACCAGGCAGGTGATGAGTAAAAGAAAAAGAAACGAAGTTGAAATGAAAATGGTTCATACCGTACCTTGCAGCTCAGATGTCTCTTTACTATGAATCAACCACAAAGTAAAAAATATCATTAGAATCAATATAAACCAAACAATTTCAAGTCTTGCTCTTGATTAACATTATTTTTCTTAAAATTAACACATAAAATATTGAGTTCAGTATGCAGCCACACTTACAGGATCCAGGGAATGTATATTTGGGAAGAAAAATTGCTCATTGTTATCTTAAGTAATCCATAGGGTCTCTGAGCTACAGCATAGTATGGTCAGACTTGGTTGCTAATCGTAAATTCACAAAAATCTACTTAGAGAAAGGCAAATATCAACAAGTCCTGCACTGGCTTCTCTATTTTCTCATTAGGCAGATAGATGGAAGATAGCTAGCACTGGGAGAGGTGGAGGCAAGAACAGATTAGTCTCCCTTCACAAACAACCACATATCCTTGACTTTTAATTAAAAATGCCATCGCAATTAGACACGGTAGTTTAAAGGACTGCCGGAATAAAAAGAGTTCAGGCACTGCTATAAAAGCAATCCGGCGCAGTTCCAGGAGAATAAAGCTTTTCACTTTTCTCATTGGGAATGTGATTTTTTTTTTTTTTTTTTTTTTTAACGGAAACTTAAATCGGCTTATAGGTTTTTCGCAAAAGCACTGAAGTAGGAGCAAAAGAGGAGCCAGAGAGGAGAAAATAGAACTCAAAGTCATCACAGTGGTTACAAAGGACGTCGAAGATTGAGGTCACAGGAGGAGGAAAACTATTCTGTCGGCACAATAAATGAGAACAATTAATCAAAAGTTAATGTGAATCACACCATTTATCCATCTAAACAATCTGGTTTCACCAAGTCACATTACTGAAGCGATGAATCTGTGCAACTCTGACATTTGAAATACTTTAGAGGAGGACAACAGCCTGTAGCACCCAGTACAGAGGCATCTGCTAAACATGAGCAACCACAGGGCTCTAAGTGACGCATACTGTACTGTCAACCACGCACACGCAAGCCCTGATCCTTGAAATAGCAGTAGCATGTGTTGTGAAAACAGAATCTAGGTCTACTAGGATGGCCTACTTAGGGTTATTTTCTGGTTGTGTTGCCTCATTTAATAGTACTATGAATATAACAGCTCAACACTGACTGCCCAAAATGCGCGTTACGTATATTGAAAAAAGCTACTTCCTTTCAAGAAAAGACAACTCTGAGTACATACAATTTAGCATGTTGTTGTTATTGCTCCACAACCAACTACCTGCTAATTTGAGTTCAACTGCCATTTATCAGCTTTTCCTGGAAACCTTGTCTCCCTTGTCTTAATTGTCTTAGATATTCTTGTTTTTAAAATGTTCCATTTTTACTATTCCATCTTACTGCATTAAGCTCGTCCTTGTATTATTCTCTGCTAATGTGTTTTACCTGCTTGGGAACAAATAGGAACATATTCCCACTCTTATCCAGGTTTTTCTGCTTTTTGCAATGGAATAGCAAATCGGTCTTGGTGATTAAGTATTCCCCTGGGTAATTGGTTTTCTGGAGTGGTGACCATGTGGAGATGAAAAACAATCAGCAAAGCCCTTAACAGATGCTGTAATTACCTGAGCAGACTTGCACAAGCGCTTGAGCACACCAGAGTAGTAGATGCACCTTGTGTGATCTACCACTTACACAGAGGGAAGGGCAGGAGCCACTTGAGCGCTTGAGGGTTTCATCTTGACAAGCAAGGTAATGCACATCTACCCATGCCATTGAGCTGTAGCAGAGATGAGAAGCAGAAACCATTATATAAAATATGATGCAGTCCAATACAACCAAAGCAATTAAACCGGTCTAAATATATAATGCATTGTATAGGACATTTTTATGTCTGTTTGTAAGAGGGTCCAACTGAGGCTGAAATATCACAACTGTTAGGTGGATTTCCATGAGATCTTTCATCTTGTCCCATCATCCAGTCAAAATGAATACTAGTGACGCCAGTCTCAGCTGTACTTTATGCTCAGTGACCAACTGTTAGCGTGCTAACTCGCTAAACTGAGATGGTGAATAACATTATACTAAATGATATGCTAAATACTCATGCTAAACATCAGCATGCTAACATTGTCATTGTGGGCATGTTAGCATGATGACTTTAGCAATTAGCTCAAACGACCAAACTGTAGTCCGTTGTACTGACGTTCACTGAAGTGTTTCTTGTAATTCGTCTGTGTTTATATCAGTGAGGGTAGAGTAAATATCTGAAACACCTCTCATTATACTGTAATCCACTGTAGTCCAACAGCACCACAAACTACAGTACAGATTAACTAGTTGAAACAACACCTCTCTTAAACATTTTAACTTTCCAAATTTTTTTGGAAGTTTTTGCTGGGTGTACCTAATAAACTGGTAACATAAATGTAAGCTAGTATATAGTCCATTGCTTCTGTGTCTTGTATTATTTAGTAGTGACCGTGTTATTGTGTACTTTTCCATTCCCATAGCAGCCTACTGAATACTGCATGCATAATTCTCAATGTGTGGTCTTGATGAAAGGAGGGAGAACAATAATTAGTATATGTGAAACATCATGTTTAACAAAAAAAAAAAAAAAAACGTAAATAGCACCAAAAAGCAAAGCAGAGGACCAAAATTAAGATCTGACTTGCTTATATTTTCATCTAATTACAGTCAGCTATGTGTGTGATGTTATGATGAACTAATCTGAATACAAAGGTGCAACCCCTCGACAACAGCAATCTGTTATAATGACCTAAATTAGTACTAATAATAGACAGATTTAAACACGCTTCTTCCTTTGCTTTCAAACTGCTGAGGAATATGTTCTCTCGCCGCTCAGCTTGATCTGCCCATGGGGATTCATCATTTTGTACAGCAATGTAGATGATTAAAGGCTAAATTGCTTAAAAGGTCTTGAAGAAAGAAAGAGAGAACATTAGAGGTAGATGTTAATGTTTGAAGGATGTGAGGTTAATGTGGTGCCATGTTGAGAGAACTTGTTCCTTCCCTTCAGCCGACTCTGCACTCCTGAATTCCTGTGGTCTGAATGACCTCTCCTTCTTTTCACACACACATACACACACATTATCATGTCTACATGTTGACAGCAGTACCTTGTCTACTCCAACCGCCGGCAGCAAACTACAACTTGACACACATGCACATCAACAGATACAACAGCACTCACAGCAATGATAAACAGGAAGTTGTCTAAAATGTTTTGAATAAATGAAGCCATGTTTGGGTATGTATAGAAATATGCATATTTTATAATGGGCAGATATAACATTTACCTTTATTTTAGGTCTTCATTTTTTTCCTTCCCTAATGAGTTTATCAGTTCAATGAGTACAACAGGACAATAGGGACTTTTCTCCAAGCTGTGTGATAACTGCATTATGCATTGATGAGACATGGCAATAAAATAAACAGAAATACTGGGTTGTTGTAAACGTATCCCCCGCTCACCAACGGCTTATCTTTAAAGACTGTGACAATACAGTAATGCTGTGCTGTATATAACACACCGAAAGCACTTTAATAACCATAATAAGGTCCACAGCCATCCCAGGAGATAGAGGGTGGTCATCCATTGATCACAGGGTTGGTGGTTCAATCCTCGCCTCCTCCTCTCCATCTGTCAAAGTGTCCTTAGGCAAGACACTGAACCTCAAATTGCTCCCAGTGGTCGGGCCAGCACCCTGCATGGTAGCTTACTGCTATCAGTGTGTGCGTGAAAGGGTGAATTTGGAAAAAACTGCTATATACTGTAAATGTAGTAATTCAGCATGTACCATCCTAAAGACTTAATTTTACCCAATGAAAACTCAAAACAGGTGTTTTTTCAGTGTTTCAGTCATGGTGGGTTTTACTGGATAAGGTGATTTTGTTATGTGTTCAACTCAGCTTAAATTGTGGGACTCAGGTGAAAAAGAAAAAGCTGTGATATGTGTGAGGGTTCAAAATCTGTTAGCACAGATGTGTATTGGGGATTCGTGTATCTGCTGAGCAATTTTGATCATGATCAAGTAAAGCAATACGGAGAAACATCAGAGCATTTGGCACAAAGAGACTTGTTTGGCACAGAATTTGGCAGCAATAGTCTTCATCCCAAAAGAGATGGAACAAAGCTTGTCTCTAATAACACACAGCTTACAGTTTTATCCACCAAGCCAGTTTCAAAGTGATGTTGGGTGAGTCAGACCCACTTTAATGAAAACGTTCCTCCTTTATCCTGTCTTAATGACACACACTACCTGCTCACTAGCATCAGGTTTACACCTAGTTAGTATTCTTTCAGATTATAATTATCCCTTTTCCGACAAACTCACACTTTAACACACATGCAGTAAATCATGCAGTATATTTAATGCCTAAAACAAAATATTAGGTAAGTTACTGGGTTGTATACTATTGTATAGTCATGTTTCCAACACAACTAAGCAGTTGAATATCCATTTCTATCTTGGTAACTCTATCTTTTTGCCCTCTGTTGCATCTTAAATGCTTCCTCTCTCCATTTGATGATCTTCACACATCACTAAAATAATGAATGCATGCCTGGTACAGGACCTCATAAAGCAAACTCTCCTGCCAAACATGCTTTTAACTAAGATCAAACAGCCTCTTCAATATTATAGAAATTCACATGGACAATCTATCTGTATCAATCTTGGTTTTTTTTTCTCATGTGATGCTCCTTTGACAACATAAAAATGGTCATATAATCACCTCTGCACTTGACTATGTGGATATTCTGTTTGTTCATTGTTGCTGCCAACACCCTGAAGCCTAGATGCTGTTTGCCGGTGTGCTTTTTGATTTATTACACACACATACCTCACTATGAAAATACAGTACACTGCACGTACTGTACTGAAGTGCAAACAAATATCAGCTAGACCCCCGTTCTTCCTCTTCAGCTGTAAGAAACTGTCAGAAGTTGAGGTGCTGGTGTTGCACATCCTTTAATCACAGGGACATCATGGTGACAGAGCTTTGTGTAGTTTAATAAAGCTGCAGGAACAAAGACATTCTCCTCTAAACTATCTTTCTCATGTAGCGTCTGTGAGCAGGGCTTAGGAGAACTGGTTATTACCATCTCATTGAAGAGGGACCCCTCAACAGCTTGTAAAGTTGCTTGGCATCATGTCCCTACTTCACTGTATGCTGACAGGCCAACCATCAAAACCAGACACTTTTCTATTGAGGCTGTTTCAATTATTCACTCTTCCCTTAGAGTGTCAGCACTGTCTCTCTGCTGACACCACCTCTGCCTATTTTTTTTTTTTTTTCTTCGTCATTCTCAGTCTTGTCTCCTTCTGCCTGAGATGGGCAGGTACCACACTCCAAGTAAAGCCTGGAGTCAGAGAAAGACAGGAAAATGGAGGATGAAAGAGCGGTACATTGGGGTCAAAGAAAAAGGCCTTTAAACAAATCTTATCACAGCAGAGAGCTCAAATGAGATACCTAACCAAAGGGAATAATTATCTTTTTCAAATGAGGCTAATCTAAAGCTATCAAATAAAAACAAACTTCACTGTGAGTGTAAGGAAATGCAATTATTCAAATGGGCTAGAAATGCAAATGTGTATGTGGAGAAAGCAAGCAGCCAGGAGCAAGTGTCCTCTGGAACCAGACTCCCTGCTGGCTCATAATTTTTTGTAATGGATGTCAATGTCCTTGTGGACATGTGTCATTTTTTAAGGCCAGTAGAAATGTGGTAAGTCAGCTGGCTCCTAATCAAGGACAAATGTCTCTAATTGTGTTAGTAAATGCCCTCATGCAGTAAAAACAAATTTCCACAACATGTAGATCTAATAATGATAACAACACATACACACACACAAGCACCCGAATGTGTTGTTACACATGTGTGTGTGTATAGTCTGACTGATAGCATACTGCCAATAATGAGTTTAAAAGTGTAATTTTTATACGTTAATGCATGATATATTGCAATCCTCTGAATTTGGTTACAAAAAAATAGTAAAGAAGACACACTGAGTGGAGCGGCGACAGCTGAACTTGACTAAGAGTCAATACAACAAGAGCAATAACAAAATGAGAGCGAAAGAACAAATAAAACACACCTCCGCACATGTCAAACATTGTCATACTAAATCTGAACACAATCCTGCTCTTTAGACATTACAGCGATAAAACATAACTTAACACATACTGTGCCTTTAAGACATCAAACATGAAGTGCCCTCCTACACTGCTGGTAGTCATTTAATACAAACTGAGCTTGGTGAAACACTTTATCTATAAACAGGCACTGAAGCTGACATTCATCAGACATAGAAAACAAATCAGGACAGACAGATATTCTGCCGACGTTTTAAGGAAAAGTCTGTATCTAAAATTGTGATATAATGGACAATAGGAAAAAAAAGTGCATTTTATTTCCAACTCTTCCAGATCACACAGGTGATACTTTCTATTCTCCTCTGAAATTGATTGGAAGTGTCCGGTTTCCACCGCCAGAGTCAAGATGCCACATCTCAACTGGACACCTGTGGTCAGGTTAAAGGCATGATAATGTCTCTGGAGGGTAAATACACTTAATCAGGCTGTATGTTGTCAATTTTGTTTTACAGAAAACTTCACTTAACCATTCTGTTTACAATTTTCAAAAAGTATTGTTTGAATTTGAGTAATAGCACAAGATCATTTATTTATTTATATATACATGAATATACATTAATATATATATGTGTGTGTGCGTATATATGCCTTGGACATTTCCATCCTTTGTGCCAAAAATAAACTTCAGTGCTCTCTGGTGCACAAACTATGTAACAGAAAACCAATTTCTAAATTACAGCAAACATATTGTGTCTTTGGCATTTCTGTAGTGCCATTCTTCTTACTTCTCAGCAGGCATATAGATCGAGTTGCGAGGCTCTAGTTATTTAATATATCATGTTATATTGTTCAGTGTTAATGAAACGCTGTATGTCATGTAAGAGAAAAACTGGTTTCTCTAAAGAGTGGAAGCTATTTTTCTCTGGAATTTGCACTTTATTTTTATCCTCTGGATTGCATTCCTAGACGCACACACACACACACACACACACACGCACGCACGCACGCACGCACGCACGCACGCACGCACGCACGCACGCACACACACACACACACACACACACACACACACACACACCTGTCCCACTGTCTTTTCACTTTGCCTGTATTTTCCTTCATGCTGTCATATAACACATATAGTGCAGTCTTATGTAAGAGCAACAGGAGAAATTTCAAAGAACTGTGGAAAGTACGCCAGTGCTAATTTTGCTTCAAACACAAGCTAAACAAATTGGACCTAGAGCTGCCCATGATTAGCTTTAAAATATTAGACAAATGGGAGAAATAAGAAGAAGAGCCCATGGATTACGCTAACCACACGGAGCAGGTGGTTCTGTAGATGCAGGGTTTTATGTGATATTAAAATATTGTGTGTTCTCCAGAAAAAAACAGTGACGGAATCCTTTGTATTATTACTCATGTACATTTCACATATGCATTCAAAAAGACATTTTGAGTGTTTTAAGCCATTTCAGAGCAAATCTATCAACACCTTCATGTCATGAAAGCTGTTGACCTCGTAGAAAGCTTTTACAGAAAGTCCAAACTCAAACCAAAAGGTTTTCTATCTCTTGCTGCAGGGTGTTATCTGTTTCATATACAGTACACACCTGCTGAAGTGCTGCATTTGCACTTTCTTTAATTTATTACTATTGGTTGCAAGGTTGCTCTAATCGAGTTACAGAGATTCTTGATTGGCTTCCAGTTCCACAGCAGGATCCCTTTAGATTAGTGTGGTCCAACAGCAGCAGCTGAATGACAGGAGGCAGCAGATGAGTTTGGGAACAGGAGCACGCATACTCGACATGCTCTGTCAGCATGGTACCACATTAACCTCACATCCCAACAACTCTCTGAGGCTTTTCTCCTTTTTTTTCCCCCCTTTTTTTTAACTTTTGATCTCTCCCTCCTCTTTCCTGAACCACATTGCTTCTCTCATTTGACATTCATCACAAGCATCAACATAAATACTCAATACACACATTTCCTTTAAAGATTTAAAAAAAAAAAATGGAAATGCAAAGAAGTTCATCTTTAAATACAGTTTCTTGGCTCTCTTCAGCACATAAATAATTGATCACAGAAAGGCTCCAGGGGGAGTCATGTTCGCAGATCTGTTGATTTCACACCAATTTCCTCACATATATAGCCCAATCTCTGTGTTTACCCTGCATAAAATTAGCACATACTGGACAGTATCTCCAGAGCTTGGTTGAAGCTGAAATACAGGAATGACAAATAGGTCCTAAGCAACATTTGCAAAATGTGAGGAATAAAATGGCTTGAGGAATGAGGCAGAGGAGATTCTCACATGCTGACGAGACAGATTCCATGATCCATATCTCTCGGAGAAATCACCGAGCAGCAGCATAAACAACAGCGCGAGTCTGCCATGGGATCAGAACAAATGTTAAGCGTCAAAAGACTCAATTGAACAAGTGAAAAAAATTCAATATAACGTACAACAAAACAATCAATGTAAGATGCTGTAGTTTCTATGACTGTGCAAGCAACACAAATCTAGAGCAGAGTGTGCTGCTGGCAAAAAAACACAAATCATCAGTAATGTGTTCTACAGAGAGGAAGAAAAGTTTTTCAGCTTAGCAATACTGACAACACCTCAAAGATTTGACTGCGCCATGTCGTGAATAAATATGCCCAAAAGTTCTGTCTAAATACATTTCTTAAAGGAGTCGCAAAGTAATGGTTTAAAAATAAAGACAGGATCATTCCAGTGAGATAAATGATGATGGAAATGTATTTACTATGATAGAGAGAGAGAGAGAGAGAGAGAGAGAGAGCTGATAAATCGTGAGTCACTTCAAATATAGCAAAGTACAGCCACATTGTGCTGCACATTACTTTTTGGATGTTATCATATCAAACAGTCCTCTCAGACCCCTGCCTGTGCATTTTTTTTTTTTTTTCCAGTTGTAAGTAAATGATGCCTGGCTGCAATTTGTTTCTGCCAGGATGATTAATGGCTCTCAATAATATTACAGCTCATATGGATATGGGAAGGTGCATCTCTACGACCGATCAATAAATCTGTGATCCTCCAACCAACAGCACTGTGTGTGCGCGCCAAGAGATTTAGAGGCCATATTAGCAGCCTTGAATCCTCATACAGTAAGTCTTACGCAGATTAATAAAAATGTTCCTTAAATGTGCTCTAACTCTGGCTAATAATAGCTTAGGTGTTAATTCTCCAGGCTGACGGCCTGTGAGAGCTTTTTTTTTGCATGGAAAATGTGCAATATGTACGTATATCAGATATTTCATGCAGTAAAATGAGTAAACATACAGTGTAATATTAGTTTAAAACCTGAAACTCTAAAAAAGCTCTGTTGCAACAGAAACTCAGACAAGGCTTACATGCAGCACAGCATTCACAGTCATTGCTGTCAGAAATCCTGGAAATAAACAATACATAAACATGGCCATTATGAAAACAATGGTGTGAGTGTGGTAGATTATGTGAGTAAGAGTCAGCTCAGTAGTCTTGGATCTAACTCCCACTGACACATGAGTGCACGACAAAAAGTCCACTACAAAATACAATTCTGTGCTCCTCTATCGCACTATATGCACCATACAACATGTCACTCAAACTATGGTTATTAATTAGTAAATAGTGTACAAGAAATACAGAGGTATGATTACAGTACAGAACTGCAGGCAACAGGCGCCATGACATGACAAGCCGGAGCAGACCTGTGGAAGAGCAGCTCCAGCAATGTTCAGTCTCAGCTTTCATTGGCAAGCACACAAAAAAAAAAAATACCCACAGTACTGAGCCATGACGCTGGCCATACAAACAACTTTCAGAGAGCTGTCTTCTGTTAGACTTCCTGTGAGAGCTGTAGTTTCATGGAGCTGTTATGTAACAAAAAAAAAACTGTCCAGTGATTTATTGTGATGAAGATGAAACACAGCAACACCTCCTAATGGATAGAGCACAAGAGGTCTGGACTGAATTAAGAGACCTTGGTATCGTGTTCATTCAGGGCTACAACTGCATGATGCATGGTTTACTGGAAGAAAAGATGCAATCTAAACAGAAAGAAGTTTTCCAATTAATAATCAGCACCAGCCCTTTCACCAGAAAAATGGCCATATGCGTTGCAAATAGGTTACTGTGACCCATATTTACGATTGTCATTAGGCAGCTACCTCTTGTAGGTGTAGTAATTATAAAGGAAGCAAATGAGGAAGCCAGGTGACGTAGTATAAAGAGCAAGAAATTCTGCATATGGAGGAAGGTGGAGTGGATGCATGGGTCAAACAAATGCAGGACTTTAACTGAGGAGACAGCTGTTTGTGTCCTGCCTGAAACTGGAAGCCAATACTGGCTTATTTTAATTTACATAATTTACTAAAGTGACATCATGTACATAACAATAACATACTTCTTTTAACCAAAATGATTATGTTTTCCTAAAATTAACCAAGTACTTCTTGTGCCTAACACAGTCAGTGGCAATCAACCTATTCAATAGTTTAGCAATGTTGGGAAAACCAGATGTGCCGCAGTAATACTACAGACTGTTGCTGACGTACTCGCTTACCTGGCCGAGTGCACTGTTGGCCAGCAGGTGTCATCAGAACACAAAAGCAACAAAACAGGAACTGAAATGTTTTTCCTCCACAAACCTGGTGTAGCGAGTAAATAAGCGTGTGTCAGGTGTGGGTGTGAATGTACCTGTGCATGTTTACACAAGTACTGTGCTTAAGTTGAGGTACATTTGACAGCTCTAGTCAGTCGTGACTTTGCTAAATAAGATTTTTGCACACACAAGAAAGAAGAGAAGAAAATATGATGCTTTGTTTTGAACAACCAAACAATATACAGTACAGTGGAAATGATTAGTCAATGAATCAGTCAGCCAACTGATCGAAAATTAATGGACAAATAATAAAGTCATTTTTGATGTAAAAACATTGAGGATTTGCAGCTTTTCCTTTTTATTATTTTTGATTTTTTTGTTAATAACTTTGAGGTGGAGCCTAACAAGCTTTGTGTAGGTGTCACACTGCTTAATATCAAAGGCTTTTTCTCACTATTAACATGACCTCTACACTTTTTGCATGTTTAAAAGAAGCTCAGATATGCCCCTCAGACGTCATGTTACTGCTTACTTATGACAGATAGCACCGCAAATGACCTCACGCCAGTTCAAAGCAGGTATCACATTACTCAATATCTCCTGATGTAATTTACATTAATTGGTCAGTGGTGGATGCAAAATATTGGTGGTGATTAAGCTAAATCATTTCAATGTCACACTCTATAACGACGATGTGCAAGGTGAAACCAAAGTTTATTAAAGCATAAGTTCAAATTTCCTATGCATATCCATCCAGCTAACAGGCTGCTTGTATTTATGTATACTCACAGTTCTCAGAAGACCTGTGGGCTGTTCTTGAGATACTGAGGCATTCTTTCAAACTTTTACCATTTACCAGCATCATTATATCCTAAATAACTCAAAATATGATGTCTTTAATAAATGTCTTGACAACTTTAAAATATTTTATGACCCCTTTTACAAAATATTCCAACTATATTATCGAAATCGCAGATGTTTTCCCCCCTGCAGCATGAATATTCGCAGTGTTGTGTCGTCAAGTTAAACTGTGCATTCTGCTATATATATGCCAGCCTCAAGAGGCTTAAATGACCCGGTGAGAAGAATTCAGTGTGAAATGGGATGTGATGCTGCACAGAGGTGTTCCAGTCCCACAGGCTGTGTTGCTGGACTTCACTGACTCCTGCCCGCCTCCCAACCACCTCCTCTCCCTCGGCCTTTCTGTCTCTCGCTCTCCCTTCCTGTCTTTATCTCCACCTGGAAACAACCACCATCTTCTCTTTATAGCATCCATTTTCCTTTGGCTATCTTTCCTGTGAATAAAACTTTGAACCACGCTGAGAATTTGCTGTTCTTAATTATTGTGTAGTAATAAATGAAGTCTGAGCTCCAATTCTCCAGAGTAGCTCATGCTGATCTTCACCAAAGAGGCAAGTGCCTTACCAGAGGCACTGCTGCTCACCCACATCAGTCTCATCAAGCACTGTGGTTTCTCTTCACTTAGAGCTTCATATATATGAGAGCTTAATAGAGACCGATTCATTGATATTCCAGCCAAACTGCCCAGGGATTTGGCAAAGAAAGCACCAGCAGAGGAAAGACACAGAGAAAACAAAGTGATTGAGAATGAGTGGGAGGGCAGGGGAGAGACTGAGAAAGTTACACCAGATTTGCAGTCACACACTGAGATGCCAGGGATGATAAAACCATCTCTCTCAGACAGGCCACTGTGATAGACTTGATTCTGTCCACTCACCCACCCCCCACCTCTCTTTATTCTCACACGGGTCTCCCACATTCTTCTTCTCTTATTCACTGACTCAAACATGATGAACAGGAGCTGGGGAGAGATGAGCAGCTGGCCCGGTCTCGGCAGGGCAAGGGAACACATTTGACAAAATCAAATCAGGTCGGTCAAAGGTGAAGCCTGCCAGTCTCCCTGTGGAGCAGCAAATGGTATCAACACTGCACAGATGACCATGGTATAGTGTGGCTCCAGATGAAAATGTTGCAACACCACATCCTCCTCAACCGCACTGAAAAACTCATGTTATGCATTTCAAAAGGCTACCCTAGTTTATCCTCTGCCTTTGCTCTTTAGATTATATTAGGAATGTAATTATAATGTTGAATGTCTATTAACACAGCTTCCCATAAAAGATTACCATTTTTATCAGGCAGATGAAAGACATAAGCGTATGGCTCCTTATCTTCATTGTCTGTAGTGAGAAGATGACATCGTACAAGCCTTCAGTCTCCACATATCCACCTCCTTGCAGTTGGAAGTCAGCTGCCAGTCTATTTCAGCAGCTAATACTTTGATTTGCAACACCTCATAGAGCCAAAGCACCAATTGAAGCCATTATACAGTGTTCAGCTTGCTAATAAATTTATTAGAGGGCTTGAGCAGGCTTGTTACCAAGGGTCTCAGGAAAAGAATGGAGGGATCTTTGCATCTGCAGGCTAAGTCTGTCTTGAGAAAAGCACCGTAAATTAGTGCGGTGGGGTGAGAATGTGAAAGTGATATCTGGCGAGAGTCCTCTTTTCTCAAACCCTGGTGATGGTTGAGGTGACATCCTTCTCCTCTGATATGCATAGTCATAGAATCAGGTTCCCTTATCAGGGCCCATCACCATGCCTCATCCTTAGTAATCAGCAGCAGAGAAAGGTCATTACCCAAGTAAATTACCTCTTTAGCATTTGATTTTTCTCTTTCTTGCTCTTTGGAGGCAGGAAGCATCAGGCAGCCTGCAATTTACATATATACTGTCCTACAGTATGGAAACCATGCAACCACTTTCACTTTAAACCAGAATATATACTGTACTCACCAGTAGTATGCTGCAGAAATACACAATATAATCTTGGTCACAATTACTTAGTTTGCTAAAAAGTTATCAAATGTTTTGGGGTTTTTTTTCTTTGGGAAGTTTCCTCAAAGGATGATGCTGCTTATTTGCATTTATGGAAAATACTGAATGATAAAGCGCTCTGACAGTCCAGTGCACTTATACGCAGCACACACCGTAAAACATCTGTTGAAAGCCAGGCATAATTCATGCCCCAAACACTCATGCACGTACACTAATAAAACTCAACACAGTCTCTGTTTATTTATCTGAGTACAGACGTGTGTGTCAGTTGGTCTGACTCTCACTCTCTCTCCCACACACAAGCATCCCAACACAAATCTGTCCTAACTTACAGTATATGACATTTGCAAAGAGCTTGGTCCAGTCAGAAATATAAAATGTTAAACCTGAGGGTAAGATAAAAAGGCGCCGCCACCTTTGAGATTCAATTGCTTCCAGGGGTTCCAAATGTTATGAATTAATGTGGCAGAGTTAAGGGGTAGGGCCAATGATGAAGGTCTCAAAAAAGAATTCTAAAAACTAGCAAGTAGAAGTATCATGGTCGAGTTTGGTTTCCATCCAAATTTATCACAAATGTTCAACCAAATTTCAAGAAAATCGTAGAAAGAAAAGGTGAATGAACACTTGTTTCCTTGTGTACAGCAGTTACGTGTTTATTACGAGTTCGTTCATTGAGATAAAAACTAGGTGGCGCCAGTTGTTCAGTGAGAAAACCATTATGCCATTGCAGAGGACGCAACAATATGATGTGATTAATGCAGCGCAACCAAACCTCAAACGGTGAAAAAAGAAATGTAGGAAAGACACTGGAAATATGACATTTCTGCTTGCTTTATGTATTAATGGGAGGACGGTTGCGTTAGGTCTGTGTGAAGCAATGAGGAGACATTACTTCTTTTTTCTCTGAGCGGAAACAGCTGATCTTTCAGACCTTATTCAAAGAAGGTGTTTCCATCTCCTTTTATGCACTTTTTTTTTTTTTTTTTTCAAAAAAGACATGAACCATTTACATAAACATTTTCTGTCATTTTCTGTCATTTGCCTTTTCTATCAACCTTTTCAATACTTGCACAGAAAAACACATTGGTGGAAACAATGTGTGTCCCTAAACCCCTCCCCCCAAAAAATGACTGCCCAATCATAGCTTAGCAACTGTGACAAACCCAAACTATTTAGCTAAAAAAGGTAAAAGATATAGTGATACTTGGTAGACAGTTTGCATCTTTTCTATCATCTTTCAATCACTGAAAATACAAGAACAAAAGTGTATGGAATGGATAAAACATTGTGTTTGTCTGCTCCGAAGTAAGCTAACGTTAGCATGCCTGCGTAATGCATTACCCATAATAGTGACTTTTTTTTTTTCCCCCAGGCCAAGAGTTAGCACTAGCTAATTACCCTGCTCAGCACTGACAGGTCCACTGCATTGGAGCCAGTGTAACAACGGCCCCGGAGGCTACAAATCACTGTATCAGAGTTTAGGCTAAGGGTACAAACTCTTAAATGGAAACATTACAAAATACTTATAATTAAGTGTAATCTAACTCTAACCTTTGTATTGCTTCTCTAGCTTAAGTTATTATGTGTTTCTCAAGTAAACATCTGAATGGCATTATGTCTTTTCCTCATCCTAGTCTACCACAAGACTAGAGCTAGGTAGCTACCATGCTAGGGTGAGGATGGAGTTAATTTTATTTTAGTAAAAAAGCTACAGCTAATAAAATACATCAGCTACAGTTTTTATTTCAGCCAGCTAAACAACCTGTTGCTCACTAAAACTTACAAGCCTGCTTATTGTGTTTACTTCTGCCTTCCATGAATTGAATGAATAAAGTGGTGAATCTGCCACCATAATTATTGTTAAATGTATACATGGAGTGCTAAATTGGACTGCACAAGGACAGCAGGTGTACGGTAGGGTAATCTAATATCAGAAAATGTTCTCTCCATCATTTAAATATTAATCTGAATGCACAGAATAATCTGTGCATTGGTAGCTTTTCAAACTGCACAGGACATGCAAACAAACACAAGCATGTCACTTCCTCCATAGACTGCAGGTCAAGTTTGAATCACAAAACTTTTCAATCGCTATTGTACAGTTTACATCGCTATTCACAGGACATATTGTAATGCACAGCATAGCCTTGATATTCACTCACTCCTCCCTATCTTCCACAGATTACTAGATACTCATTTACAGTTCTGAGCATTTGTCATCCATTGCCTTTCCCATCCACCTCACTGGACATGCAAGGCCAAACAGTAGTAACCCAAAAGCCGGTGGTGTATGTGCACAATCTCCATCTCTCCCTCATTCTGTACGTCTCCCCCAACCCTTTTGAAATGGTGGCTATGAATCTTCATTGCATCCGGTGGTGTGGAAAGCGGCCCTCTCCCAAATGACTATTGATGATAATGCCACACTGTAAGGAATGTGAACACAATATGGAAATGATACGGCAAGCCTGGAGAACTGGAAAGAGATGAGGGGTGGAGTACTGAGAAATGGTAAGAATAGGTTGGGAGGCAATACAATCAGCCTACAGCCTGAGTGTACATGGTCTTCAAGGGGATATACTGTGTCACTTATAAGTAAACAGGTCCATAATATAAATGTGAAATTATAGGTTTGAGACTTATGACCACAGGACAAATATGATGCTTAATTTACACGAGTGTAAATAATAAAGATGTACATTAATACAACTGTGCAGACATTTCAGATACATTTATAATTAATAATAATGATAATAATTTGGTCTGATATTTATTGACTATTTTGTGACAAATATACAATGTAACACAAATTGCAGTGCTTGAAATCTTAGCTGTTGAGTGGAGAGAGCTGCATTTATCATCAAAGACAATGAATAAGTGCCATTCATGGACCTCTGAAGATCATGCTTGTTCTCTCTCTCTCTCTCTCTCTCTCTCTCTCTCTCTCTCTCTCTCTCTCTCTCTCTCTCTCTCTCTCTCTCTCTCTCTCTCTCTCTCTCTGCTGCAAGAGACAACTTTTGCAAGTTGCTTCTGGGTCTTATGTGCACTGGTGATATCCACTCCCCCAAGGCCTATGCAGCTTGTCCTTGGTAGTAGGGAACTGTGAAAAGTTAGCCAGACAGCACAGTAATCATCTGTTTACAAGCCTTGAGAAAGACAAGGGATGCTGCCTAACAATACAGATGTCATCCATCTGAGGCATTCAGAAGCCAACATGCCGTGCAGGAGCTCAGCCCGACACTACACCAGGTGAGTCCATGGATTAGTCCTTCCTTTTCAATCAAACTTCATCCAAGATCTTAGCTGGGGCTAAATGTTTGAACCACGCATATGTACAAAAACACACATACTGCAGTCATATTATTATTATTATTATTATTATTATTATTATTATTATTATTATTATTATTATTATTATTATTTGTTTTTTTATGAAGCTTTTGGTGTTTTTACTTGTTTCACCATTTTCTTGTTTGTACATATTTTTCATTTAATACTTTTTTGGAAATTACTTTCTAAATTTTGCTGTGCTTAAATCTAAATCATGACTGATTACCTTCCCAAAGTGTGATGGCGATGATTGAGATACAACATAATTGCTGTTGATAGTTTGCAGGTGCACGTGTAATTAATTTATGAATAAATGACAGGATGGGGGCTATAAATAACCACAGTCGTGTGCAATGGTTGCGCGTAAGGACCAATGCTCTGGCCTTGTTGAAGGACCCCAAGAATGTGATTCAATGACAGCGTGGTTTTCTTTGCTGTTTGTTTGCTGTTGTTGTTTTTTGTTTTGTTTTGTTTTGTTTTTCATAGTCTAGTGGAGCAGACTGGGGTATTCATATGCAAACAGCTGATTAAGAGTGTCTGCATCAATTCATGGCTGCTACTGAGAGTGAAGATCAGGCTTTTTGCATACAGTGTTAAAATAAGTGAGATGAATAAAACAGGACCATGTATATTATGCATAGGATGAACAAAATGTGTGTCTTTTATTCTTAAATCTACAAAAATTGGCACAATATCCAAGAAAAGTCACGACCCTCGCAATCAACAATGATATTTGAGTTGATATCCATAAATCGGCTTCAGATTCAGGCTTTTTTTTTTTTTTTTTCATGATAATGCAGGCGACTGTTTGTACAATGTTACCAGAAGCTGCTCAGACACACAATGGCCAAAAGAGCTTGTCAGATTTTTGTCATTAGCATTCTCAACTCTATTTCAGCCTGTCCCTCATCCCATTGCATGGACAACATACTTTCTATGCGTCATGGCTTGTTCTGTTTTCACTGTTTGTTAGCATTACCATTATCATTAGCAGTTACACAGCCTTTATTTACACTTTTTTTGACTGACTTCCAAATACAGACCATGATATATCACTTGATTAACTGATGTACATAGTTGAGAGATTATGTTTTAAATGTTATTTTGTATATTTTAATGCCAGATAAACTACATATAGGTATGAAGAGTAAAACATGGTGGTAGAACATACAGAAAATAAAGTGGTCCAGACAATTTCATAGGCCCACTCTCTTTTGATATAAATCTGAATATAGGTGTTTTTTGTGAAATTAAGAGACACAGATAAAGATAGCAGCTTCACATTAACTACTTCTGCATGCTAAAGGGAAAATCAGCCTTCATGCTGCTCCTTCTCACTCTTCACAGCTCCCACTACAAACAAGATGGTCTGTGCATTTTCTGCCCCCGCCCCCACACCGTCGAGACCAATCTTTACCAGAAGCATACACTGCCGCAATTCTCCCACCAAGGCCACAAAGTCAACCACCTCAGAACGTTACAGACTCTGATAGGAAATACGAGACCCTAATCAAGACCTTAATAGACTTCCAAAGACACACATCTTCTCATGCAACATGAAACCCAGCAGCAAGCGCCCCTGCTTTATCTTTGTCCCACTCTTGTCTTCTCGTGGACTGCTGATGTGGAGGAGCACGAAAGGCAAGGCAGTCATGTCACAGAAGATTTTCTGGAGGCCTTGACAGAACGGATGGGTCTCCATTACTGTAATGAGGCTACAGGAATGGCCGCCACGCTTTCCTCATTTACGCCATCTCAGCCTGCGCCTCCTCCAGGGGATACACTCTTTCCTCTGTAATAGCCTACTCAGTCTTCTTTTACTCCCTCTTTCTTTTGCTCTTTGCTCTCATTCCCTTTTTACTATCCCAGAAATTTATAAGAGGTGGGTATATTTGTGTGTGCACAAGGGAGAAATGTATCACATGGCAAGTTTAAGGTTAATGAGGAATGCTGGTATGTGTGCAGCTACTAGACCTTTATAGCATGAACAAAGGGAGTTCATGAAAATGACCCAAAGTCCTTTTTTGGACTTCTTAAATAGTATGATATGGTATTTAATTGTTAAGTGTTCTTGGTGGCTTATACAGAGAAAAAGAATTACTGTTAATTACCCACTTGGCCAAGTTCAAAGAGGCAGAGGGAAAAAAAGTAGTAAGAGTCTGTTTTAAAGTTTGTTGTTTTCTCACAGTTTGCAAGTCATTTGCAGGATCTCACTGCAATAATGAATTACCCATTCAATCTGTTCTAGTGTGGAAGATTAGATATGTCCATATAAAAACATATGAGCAGAGAAAAACAATATTACATGTATTTCCTTTTTATGTATGCATTTACTGTCATTATTGTACAATATCTCAAATCTAGGAATTTAGTTTTCATGGGGACGTGCAAGGGAGCATCTGCTTTTTAGACCATGGATTCATTGTAAATGCCAAAATGAAAAATAATCAACTGTTCAATCGCAGCTTGCAGTTTGGTTAGAGTAAACACCGACTGCTTTAATGGAGAAGATTGAGCTAATTCTAATGGATGTCCTCAAGGTAAAAAGCTAGAATTGCCTGAAGGGACGTGAGACTAGACTGGATGGGTGAATTTTGCATTGCATAACGTTACTACTATTGATGAAAGCAGAAAGTCTAGACTTAAACAGAATAACTTGGCTGATCATCATGGCTCGTGTCAGTGATGATCGACTCCGCCCATGGTTTCATTGGCTGCGATTGGACAGTTGCTTATTTCTGTTGGCAGAATGTTGGTATTAAAAATGAATCTCCATCTTAAATAAGAAAAAGCTCCTCTGCACCTCCTCATGAATGCTATTGACAATGTTTTGCATTTAGTATAATCAGATCTATGCTTGAACTGAACAGAAATTGTTTTCTTTTGATTTGACCGTAACCGTGTGGCATGGAAAATTAATTTTATTAAAAACAAAAAGCTAAATGATTGTCGTTTTAACATGTTTTTTTTATTATTATTAATATGACAATAAAAGCATACATAAAAAAAGAAATACACTTAAGAGGTATTGAATTTAATTGTACTACTTTTTATTTAGGCTTTTTAAATCCTCCATATATCTGAGGTACACAAACACCAAGTATGTCTGTAGTACTATTTGAACAACCAGCTATTTTGAGCGTATGCAACAAATAACTACATCAAGACCACTCAAAAGTGCAAGTCTCTGTCCTTTTTCATGTTCCTGCAGTCGGATTTGTAGAATAAGGTAACAAAGCATGCTACAAGAGAAAGAACAACATTTCATGCAGAGTTTCGTTCATGCAGATTAGGGTATTACAAGATGAACCCAAAAAAAGTGTTAATCACCCAATAATCTTCTTACCTCATAGTGTGGTTGTGAAAAGTCTGTTTCCTTGGCTTTTCACTTAATCCTGAACCCCAACATTATTAAGTTTTGTTAAGTGTTAAATCATTAATTTCAGACCAGTGTTCTGCATATTAATCAGTCAATTTATCAGTCAGCTTTAACAAATAACAAAGGACAAGCTTATTTCAGTGTGTAGTTTCATTTGTGTTCCAAAGGCTGTGACCTCTTAAAAGGTCAAGATTACTGTGGTGATTACTGGATCCATCATTGTCTCCTCAAAGCCGTGACTGGGCACTGTCAAGTGGTTGCTTTGAGGCTATTCCATTTTTAGATTTTATTTCATCTTTAGCTTTTGAACTTTCCCAAGGCTTAATTTTTTGTTCTGTTGCATGAATTATTTTGTTAATAAAAGTCATCTTTTCCAAAAGTTTCCAGGGCCAAAAACACTATGCAATCTCTCATTCAGCATTTCTTTCAGTGATCTCTTTGAACAAACTGAGGCGTGCTCCTGAGGTTTTCTTTTTTCCACATTTTCAGAAGACTAATCAGCGTCAGCACAGATATTTGATATAAGAAATTGAAACCTTTGTGATTTTAACAAAGTTAGACAACAACTACTTTGTGTCCACGAAAAAAAGACCTACATTTCAGTAGGTATGTACATCAACGTAACTTGGTTTAGTAAGTTCTAGGACTTATGGGAAACTGGTTGTTTGTTAAAGGCCAATACAAACATCCATCCATCCATTGTCTATACCCGACCATCCCATTCGGGGTTGTGGGGGGGACTGGAGCCTATTGCAGCTGTCATTGGGTGGAAGGCGGGGTACACCCTGAACCGGTCGCTAGTCGATCGCAGGGCAACATATATAGACAGACCATTCATGCTCACACTCACACCTAAGGACAATTTAGTCACCAATTAACCTAATGAGCATGTTTTTGGTCTGTGGGAGGAAACCGGAGTACCCAGAGAGAACCCACGTATGCACCGGAAGAACATGCAAACTTCACACGGAAAGGCCCCCGCCCGACCCGGGGATCAAACCGGCGACCTTCTTGCTGTGAGGCACGCGCACTACCTGCTGTGACACCGTGCCACCAATACAAACATATATATACTGAAAAAACAGCAATATTAGGTACAGCTCTTATCCAAACACACAATGCAAACAACACAACATACTGTTGAGAAAGGCTCTGGTCCAAAGCTGGATGTTAAATTATTCGTATAGTTCTAAATGTCAGTGGGATTTTCAGTGAGTTCGTGTTGGCACGAGGTCGGGTGGATGGTTGGATCAACAAAACGTCAGACTTTGACAAACTGACTCCACCTTGGCTCATGAAGAGACAGAAAATAAATAAACAAATACACCGTCTATATTTCTTGCTGTTTCTAATTGCAGCACTCGAAGCAATTCATCTTATTTGATGAAGTACTTGTTCGATTCTTGCAATTTTTGGGTTGTATCTGCATGGTTGAATGTGCTTATTGTAAGTTGCTTTGGATAAAAGCATCAGCTGAATACATTGCAAATGTAATGTATTGTAATATAATTGAGAAAGCTGTCCATTTTTATCATTTAATTTGGAGGACTTGTTGGGTTAATGTATGGTAATTGGTTGGCATTTAAAATACACAGATTATGATTATGGTTAGAAAAAGAGGGAAGGATTAATATCAGTTCAGTGATGTAATGCAGACTCCATCCCCTGCATCAAAGTTGGACTCACCAAAATATCGAATCATCACACAAAGAATTGTGCTTTTATGTCTTTATTGAAGCTAGGACATGAGCAGTCACAGTCTGTGCCAGAAATCCTACATAATCCTCTAGGCCCATGATTTTTATGAACGGTTGTAGTTTATATCAGGTAATCCAGTCCATGTGCAATCCAGCAGAAACCTCAGGCCTTTGAAGGGATTGCTGAAAAGGGCTACAAAACTATGTCTAAAGGCAAGCATTAGTTAACAGTCAGGCAGGCAAATGGAACAAATAGAGGAAATTCAGCAGCATTGCTACATGCCCTTTGAAGTGCTGCAGAGATCACTGTCGGAGCAGCACACAAATCAAGATAATAAGGAAGAAAAGTAACAGTCAAAGATCTGCAGGAGTTTCATGCATTTTCAAATGTTCATTTTCATGAGTGCACATACTTTCACTATCTGTGAAATGAAATGCTAAGTTATGATGATGGTGTTTAATATAACAAACCCAACAATTTCATGTTAGGGGATAATGAGGAGTTCAGAGTTGTGGATAAGATGGAGTGTCTGAAGGTCAGCAGTGGACCAATAGTACAGTATATACAAAGACCATTTAGATCTGAATTTGTGATGTTAACACTGTGGGTTTTAGAAAGTGCCCTCTTTCACTGGGGATTGATGAAAAGTTTTGACCCAAACGGTCTGAGCCACCCACACACATGTACTATATGTTTGTTTATGCCTGTTACATAACTAAATCCACAATTACAACCAAAGATCTGGCAGATCAAGCATTTATCCAAACAAGTTGTTGGAAATCTATGGTACTCAGAAGAGTTGTGTATAAATGTGTACTCTCGGTTTACAAATGCTCTCGGATTCACAATCCATGCATTCAGGTTTGCAATACCTGCACATGTATCTGCATTTTGTAGAAACCACTGAATTCTCACTGTTGTTATTGCGTGAGCATGGATTATAAATCCAAGAGCATAGTTCATAAACCGAAACTGAGAGTACAAATTTAGCGTTTCTACATTCTCAGCTAACCCCAAGGGCGCTCCATAGAATCAAACCTTACTGTCCGAGCACTGGCCACAGATTTTTTTCATCAGCCTTTTGCCTGCAGGGTGAAAATGATAATACATTTTTCTTTAATAGGCAAAAGTTGCACACTATGATGCACACCACCAGTTGCACTTTTGTACAGTGTTGCTACAAAATTGCAAAGCAGCTTAATTAACTTCCTGTCTTACAGCCCTTTTATGTGCTCTGACATGCATGGGTCCATATAAGATCACCATCAAAGAAAATATTTATTTTTTAATTCGCTCTTCAAAGCAACAAGCTCTCCTCATGGCAGTTGGTATTGTTATTTTATGTTTGTTTTTTGTTTTGTTCTGATGTTGAATATGTTTCTTTCCTGTCGTGTACAAAATGTTCTGCAGTATGTCTTCCAACATAAAGGTAGAGATGTGCGATTGTAAATCTTTTAGACAATGTAAAAAAGAGGTGTGTTCATTGTCCCAACAGCCCATTACACTGAAATCGCAGTAATCTGAAAACTTACCTGAACACTCTGATTGGCTAGTGCTCGTTGCTCAGCTAGGGTTAGGGTTAGGGTCAGGGTTGGATCATTGGTTAGATGGTTAGATGGTCCGAAATGCAGAATACAGCTGGGAAAAAAATAGCAGGGAATCAGAATAATGGGCCATTGGAACAATAGCATGGCACCGTGAAAAATATCAGTCAAACACTCTCCATTGATGCAGAATTTAATAAAAGAGACTATAGATACATGACATTTCACTCAGAGTCCTCCGATCCCAGCAGCCAGACTTTAAATGCTATTGATCTGATTTCAGAGCTCACAGGGGTGGAGAATTACCCAGTTAGAGTTACGAAAGTCCTACAAAAGCACGCCTCTACCTTTTCAATAGCACATGAAATCCTTCCCAGCTTTTTCATTGTTTGCACACACTATGCCAGGTGGATGAATGCAGGCATTACACAAAGTGATAGTAAACACACAGAAGCTTAGGGTCTATGTGTGCTCATTCCTCCTAAAAAATGAATGGCGTTAGTTATGTATGTTAGAATATTAGTTTTGGAAAGCACATCCACTGTATTGTGATTTTAGAAAAAAAAAAAAAAAAAAAAAGTACTGCATCTGATCTCCATCGTAATGTAAATTAATGGCCACATGGTAATTTCACCCTGGGGTACAGGGTCTCCTGAGTAAGATCAACTAATTAACTCATTGCCAGAAGAAGTCCTTTTATCAAATTTCTCACTCTAATTGGAGAACAGGATGTTAATGTCTGCATAACAAGCCCAGCACATACAGTTTTAGTAGTGATTGCAATGTGATATCTTTGCCAAACAATGAGTAAACATACTGGAAATTGGAATTCTCCGTGTAAAACGTGTGTGTGTGTGTGTGTGTGTGTGTGTGTGTGTGTGTGTGTGTGTGTGTGTGTGTGTGTGTGTGTGCGAGAGAGACGAGTTAAAAGATGGTAAATTTATACTCATTCATGGCCTATAATGATGTGACATGGTTTACAAGATCATACATTCAGGAAGTAACAATTCATAGGTTCACTAAAAGCATAAAATTGCTTGAAGCAATTAAAATCTGTTTAGAATTGGTTAAAATGCTAAAATAGTCATTTATTTGACATTGTTTACTTTTTCCTTTATTGTTTAATCAAAGCTGTAATTTATCTGTAAAGTGGTCTTAATCTTTAGTGAGTCTTGTGACAGTCGACTGAGCTCAAACTACGTTGTGCTCGACAGCAATAGTTAAGGAAGTCAGGATAATGTCTCAGATACGGTGTAAATAAGAAGAAGACAACCTTTATTAGTCACATTAGCACACAACATGCAGAGTTAGGGAAGGAAACTGCTCACGCCATGCTTCTTGTGAAATTCTTCTCCGCATTTGACCCATCTTTGGTCTGTCCTTCCTCCATGGCGGACCAGGAGCGGTGGGCTGCCAGTCACTGTGAAGCCTGAACCCAATCACTCTTGATTATTATCCTCATTATTTCTCCCATTTTTCAGGACCGTAACATGTTCATAACCTGACGAGCATGCTGTGCATGATATGTCTGCCAGAGCTCTGACAAATAGCATGAACATGGTGTCACATTTACCATTTTCAAATATGCATTAGTGAAGTTATTACGCTGCAATACACATAATCTATGTGCAGCTGCACATAGCTGAGAGCCTACACAATGAATAGATCAGTATTGGGTGACAGTGGACCGCTGACAACTGCAGACTCACACAGCAGCGAGTGGACACTACACTTGCTGGAGTTCAAAGTATCCACAATAAAGCATCTGGCTGAATCATTTCCATACCCAACACCTGTCTCTACAGTGGCATGAAAGACCATCTGACTTGAAACAATTAAGTCAGCAGTTCAGAAACTGCTTTGTTTTAATGGTCACAGATTATTGAGACAGCTGACCCCTTCAGGGAGAATGTTCTGCTGAGCAGGTCAGAACAGACGTTACACACCAGAGAGAGAAGGTATACATGGAGAGGCCGTTTCTATTAGAAGTGGGGTTTTTGCAGAGATTGGTTTGTTTGTGTGTAATGAAGTGATGTAACTGTGATGTGATACTCTCATCTCTAAAATCGAATTTTATGGGGAAATGTAGGAGACAGTCGACTTACACCAAGTGTGGTTTGTGCTTGCTGAGAATCAAAGAGGTGTTTAGCACCTAAAGCCTCTACTGTCGACAGTGAGTGAGTAACAGAGTCCAGGAGTCCTGTCATATCAGACTACATGTCCAGTATATTGGTTTACTCTTTGTCCAGTCACTTGAATTTGACTTTATTCGTAGTCTCTGGGGAGGGGTGTGTGTGTTTGTGTGTCTGATTTGAAAAGAAGCCATCATCAACAGAGAGGTTTTGGTGTTTACTGTGATCATATCATTAATTCAGACCCTCCTGATCCATGATGTACCCACATGTATCGTCCCACATTAACACATTTCAGATATTAATCCTTACAAGAGATACAAGCCAAAGTTCAAAGCAAAAGCATTTAAGTCAAACGACAGATCGCCAACTTTGCCTATTTCATCTTGAAACAGCATGCATTTTCACGCAGTTTCATCTACCAATCAACTTAACACATGCCTTGAGATGAATGGAATCCATTATCTTTCCTCCACTTTGAAGGTCAGCCAACTAACTTTTAAAGTTATTGTCCAAAAAAGGACACAGCAGTGGTGGGAAAACATTTCCACTTTCAAGAGCTACCTCACTGGATGTCTGAAATTTCTCATTTGGAGTTGACAGGGTGCTGCTGGGAGCAGAGAAGCATCACTCAGGGACAGCTCTCTGGCTGTGGCTCCTATCTCTCATTTTCTCTCTCTTCTCTGCAAATACGCCCCCATACCTGCTCACATAACCCAAAGACAGCCAGGCTGTGCAGCGGTGTGGGCTCCCCACTCACAACAACACATCGTGCTGGCAGGCTCACAACACAGGGGTAGTATAGCTGTGCTTCACCACAGTATCTTTGCACCAGGTGATGTATATTTGTTGCTGTAAAGCTTGGACTGCAAGGCCTGATGCTGCCAATTGTAGTGTAGCATTGACGCTGTAATTCTACAGTTTTATCGTCACAGAAGCCGCCTGAAGTGTTAATAAAAATAGTCTTGATTAGGAGGCACGTTTACGGGATGTGTGTTCAGAGTCTGGAATTGGGAAGGATCTGAGAGAAAGGTTTGGTGCATTTTTCCTTATGACATTTCCATGAGCCATGGCCCATGACAATGCCCTTTAGTCCTCAGACATTCATGAAGTAATTAATAGTTGACTTAGAGGGATTATACTACATAAACGCGCCTTTGTTTTGGTGACCTTGGAGAGGTTGACTAATCTCTCTAATTGAGTAGCTGTAAACACTATTGTTCCCACTCTGTTCCAATGTCAATTTGCTCATGTTTGTTGACGAGTTCTCGCACAGTGTCTTCGAGTGTTCGCACCACGAGTGAAGGTTTTATGACAATCTATTTATCTGGAAGCAATTTGGCACAAGGAGATACTGCTTCTAGTGAAATGCCTCAGATCAGGGAATGGTGCTTATAATTAATGTATTCAAACCAAAGGAAGAAAAATAACATTGCTTGGAAGTCACATGTAATATGAAAGCCATGTTTTCACAGTTCTCTTGTCTGCAACACTCTGCACACTAGTAGGGAAAACGATACTAAATATTCATACTTTAATAGTATTTCTGCATTTTACAATGCGATGATGGATTTCCCTGTCTATGCCCTCCTTGAAAACCCAGTTTCATACATATTTAATAAGGTCCTCTAAACAATTTTTACATTTTGTCATTTTCAATGATGCATGCCATCAAACTCATAGGAAAAGTGCTCCTTTCCACCCCCACTATCTGCACCACCACCACCACCACCACACCCAGTTTGTTAGACTGCCAACTTTCAGAGGTCTGTATTTATTATCAAATCTTTCAACTCTGGCTAAAATGGATGGCTGCCGTCCCAAAGTACCTATAATTGAGCATGTTCATATGATATATTGGTAAACAAAGACATGAATTTGAATGATATGATTGCCCCTCTCAAAAAACATGTCTAGAGAGTGTAGATGCGCCAGAGCTAAGTGGAATACATTAATCATGACATGCCTGCAGCCGTGTCACTGAATGCAAAAGCAAATGTTCCTGTTCATTGACAGCGGGTGAAAATGAATCTAGATAAGACACACGTTATGGAAATAAATCAATACACAAATGAACATTATGCTTGCACAATGACTCCCAGCACATTCAGTGACATCTAGGTGAGACCAGTGCCTTTTTATGTATGTACAGTACAACAATTCCTAAGCGTGAAACCCTCTGTGCATCCCTCTGAATGTGTGCATCCTCATGCATGATGGACTGAGACAAAGTCCTGGACCCAAATTAACCTGTGTGGTATCACCAAACAGCTTGTGACAGTCCATTTCATCCTGACAGAGACACTATAACTCTGCTGGAAGGGAAGCAATGGAGAGAAAACATGGAAATTGACACTTAAGATACAATGACAGTCAGCATCTCTCTCTCTCTCTCTCTCTCTCTCTCTCTCTCTCTCTCTCTCTCTCAGTTTTGTGTCAAGCACTCAGTTGTCCTCCTTCAGAAAATTCACAATTAATTCTTGTAATGGGATTTTGCCTCCCCTTTTCTCCAAAATTTATCTTGCTACATTGGTCACAGGAAAAGAGATAACCTTTGATAAATGAACACTTACAAATCACACAAACACACAATAGAGATAATATTAAATAGTCAAGAGTATCATTTGGTCTCTCTCTCCATCTGCAGCCACAGGCTTTCAGAGAACTCATAAAAGCAAAACCTCATTAATTTGGATAAGAGGATGAAGCAGCTGCACAAAGATGTTCAATGGAATTCCTGAGTCTTAAGTTTTGTATCTAATTAAATTAATAAAAGAAGGAGGACTAAACCTGCACACTTCTGGCCTGTCTTATTCCAGATATAACCCACAGCCATGACGTCAGTTTATTTATTCTGCTCCCACTCGCTTTGTGACTGAGGGACTCAGTCACTGTGCATTAGCAACTTTGTGAAACTATGAAATCTTCCTAATCGCCTACAATATTTAAATACATATCTAATTAATATCTGACTATTTGGTGTTGATTTACTTTAAGTTCACATTCACAATAGATACATACATACAAAGGTGTGGAAGACTGATTTAAAATATTTTTTAGGGGTGGGGGGTTCTTTTTATTACATTTTACAGTGTAGAATTGACCATTCTTTTGATTTTGCATATTCTTTTATCTTCTTAGCCTGTGATGTGAACCTTTATTCTCAGCTTCTTCAAAAACACTCAAACATGATTGCCGGTCTGATGTTTGGGCCGTGAGGGCCGGTGTTCACTTTTTTTTTTTGGCTGTTGTTCAGTCATGGCACTGGGTTGATCATGTATTCTGCTACCACTGTCTCTGGGCTGCCTCCGCCTCCATTGGCAGCTCTTTTTTCTGTTTTTTGTTCTGTTACGCACCCTGGCGTAACACGTCCGTGCACTCGGTCAGTGGTGTTTGAAAGATGAAAAACAGGAAGAGCAAGGGTGGAGCGAGAAGGCAAGAATTAAAAAGAGGAAAGCTCTGGAAACAGACGCAGCCAAATGTGCTAAAATTGGCAACTTTTTCACAAAAACGAGTTCGTGGTTGGAAACGACAAATGAGGACGATGAAACGGGCACGGCGAGATGTTGAACTTTGCCTGTAAACCACCGTTCAAGTTAATTAATTATCATGTCAATGAACTGTGTAGCGTTGTGGCATATAACATAACGTTATTTAAATTATAGTATGATGCGACGCCACATAACTGGGAAACTTTGTCTTGTAGCCCCTCAGAGTCAGAAGCAAGATCCAGCACCAAGCACCAGCCATGAGCCCACCAGTCCAGAGTGGGCAGGTAGGATTGCTCGTTGAGTGAATATTATTACAATTGATAGAATGAAGAGTATAGTGAAGAGCTGCTCTACGAAAAGTGCCCTGAGATGCTAGATGATTCAGCACTACATTAATGAAACCGACCTGAATTGATCAGAAGGCTTTGTAAAAAGGGGAGATTTGTGCTGAGAATTATGACCATTTTTAAAATGTGATTGCTCCTGCCAGTATGGAAGGAAAAGGTGAGCTGTTGTAACAGAGTGTGTGAACAAGCAAGCATTAGTTCCAATAAAACCACTTTCTATGGCCAAATGAACACTTATTTGAACACAATATAGATTCAGATATTGTTGAAAAGGATGTGTTGTAAAGAATAATGTTGAGGTTGTGCACTCATGTTGATATAAATCTACATTGTGAAGCAACCCTTACTTGCACTGAAATGGAAATATTTTAGAAAAATACACTGAATTACAAGGCTTTACATAACAGTGCGCTATTGTAGACTTAAAATGTAAGGTTATAATTACATGATTTTAATATTAATAGGTCGTGATCTAAAGTGGGCCGGTCTGAGGCCTGAAACTCCAGGGCCGAAAATGAGTCCCACTCCGGCCCTGTTAATACCTGTTAAAAATTAGCATGTTAACATTGTCATAGTGAGTACGTTAGCATGCTGACATCACAGAGCCGTCAGTATGGCTGCAGACTCTTAGTTTTGTCATTATTTGTTCACTTCACTCCTCTTGTTTTATGGACAACAACAAAGCTCAGATTCAGGAATCTTGATAGTCTTGGTAGTGTTGCATCACAGCATCATTCGAGTTTGCAGTTCTTCCACAGCTCAGCGAGGTAATGCTGTCTTTGGGAATTTCATACTGAAAGACCGTAACTTTGAGAGATACCCGCTCGATTTGGCTAACTCAGACTGTTGCAGCTTCAAAAAGACTCTGACTGAACTGCAGAATGCATTTTCTTCACAGACTGAGGACAGCCAATTTTGTCCTTCATTTCTTACATGTTAGGAAGGGATCACTTCACAGCCAGGATTGACAGGGGCCATAAACCAACCAAAAACTCTGTCAAAGTATGTGATATAAGAGTACTATATTACTATTACTACATATAGACTTGAAATCTTTTAATACTGGTGACAGGTCACTTTTCTTTTGTTTATGTATGTAGTGGTGACACATTTAGTTTGTTTAGTGAGGTTTCTTTTACATCTGCTATCAGAACCAACTGTATGTACTCAATGATGCAAACCAAGGATTTATTTGAAATGGTTGTAACAGATCTTTGATCAATGAGACTGCTTGGTTGACACAATAAGGTGAATGACATTAAACCTTGTGCAATAATAAAGCCACTTGAGTTCAAAGTCTGTCCATCGATACAGTAATTACGTGAAATAACACACTTTTAACCACAACTTTTAACCTCGCTGCAACTTTTAACTTCAAAAACAAAAAAGGTCATTAATTGCTTTTCCTCCCGCCCATGTGGCTGATTTAATTTCACATAAGAGCCTCCTCTCCCAGTTGGAATCATTTCAATCAAAAAGCCTCTCTCCCTCCCTCTCCGCCTCTCCCCTATCAACAGGTACAGCAAGTCTTTCTGAATATTTCTTACATTGTGTCCTCTGCAGAACAAATTGACTGTAATACAGTTTAAGGGATTAGTATCATTAGGTATGTCAGATAATGAAACTTGATCTCATGCAGATGGTACTCTCCGCTGCCAGTGCCTTGGTGATAAATACTGTAAATAGAACCGGCTTCAGAGGACAAGGACTCTACTGGATGTGTGTCTGCTATCCTATAATCAAGTTCAAATTCCATTAGCAGAGCCCTGTCTTCAGCAAAATTTCTCCCTCATTAAAAGGTTTAGAGACTGCTCCACTTTCCCGAATCCACTCCCACACGAAAACATGGTCCTGCCTAATTCATTTACCCATGCTTCCTATACACACCAACAGTATAATTGCGGTGGTAATGAACGTGCACAAGCAGCAAATTGGGATGGGAATAACATCAGCAACCCGGCAACGCTGGCTGCTGCTTCCAACCTAACCACCATCTCTTAGCACATGCATAAATGGACCCCTGCACACAGAAACACAGAAGAAACACTACGACAAGCTGAAACATCTGCTCTATCAGCACAGCTCAGTTTCCTGGTAGGCCTGCTTCGGGTAGCTCTTTGTCAGTGTGCAGCTGGCACTCTCGAGGCCTAAAGGGGGTCCACAGGGATCTCTCTGCCCTCTGTAGTCAGCTATGCAAAACAACATCTGAAGGTCACACGGCTTAGGTCACGTGATGAAAAAAAAGAATAATAATAATAATAATAAGCCCATTACATGTTTATCAACAACAGAAAGAAAAGAGGGGGAGCTTTCAAAAAGCAATTACCCATGATATTCCAAAGTTGCGTAATGGTATTCATTTTTCATGGAGGGGTTAGAGGGTTATATTAGAGGCAAAAAAAGAGAGCAGTTTTGATCAGAGGATGAAATGGATAAATGGGAGTGAGTATGAGAAGATGGATAAACAGTCCAAGCCTTGAAGTAAATAGGCTACATTTCAAAGAGACGAGTGACTCATACCCCAACATTAGAGTCAGGAAGTAAAGATCAGCACATAATGTGCTTCAGCTTAAAAGTTTAAATTTTAAAACATGCATTTTTTCAATGTGAAGAAACACTGTTTTGAAAGGTTAACACAATATGCATCAAGATGTATCGAGAGGTTAAGTCTGCCAGCTCTGAGTCTACAGCCGATAGCGGCTCTGTGAGCCTGTAAGCATGCTAACATGCTCACAATGACAATGTTAAAATGTTTAGCAGGAATAATGTGCACCATGTTCATCTTGGTTTAGCATTTGTCAATTAACTCTAAACACAGAGTTTAGCTGATGCTGATGGGATTGTCATTAACTTTGCAGGTCTTTGGTCATAAAGCAAAGGCGTGGACAATTTAAAATTTTGGCCTGATGATGGCACTAGAGGAAAGATCAGGGGATTGACAAAAATCAAACAGGAATGTGTGTGCCAGAATTTCATGGCAATCCATCCAAGAGTTGTGGAGACATTTGGCTCTAAACCACAAAAGTGAAGCTCATGGGGGTGCTAAATTATTATACACCATCTGGGAGCTGTGAATGTCTGTAGAAAATATTGTGTCATCCATGAATATTTCTACCAAATTTCATAGCAATCCATTCAATGGTTGTCATTTCACTAAAAAAAAAAAAAAAACACAAATGCAAACCTCATGGTGACCACAGGAAAAGTTAGGGATCACAGACGTCCGTAGGCTTCATCCTCTGAGGACCAGTGCTCACCACAGGAGCCATCGATAATCAAAATAGAAAATTAAGATAGGAATCGTCATGCAGAGATGCTGCACAAGTAAAACTAACCATTGAGCCACATGCAATTCAAGACAAATAGGTTTAATGCACAGCTCACTAGAACTCTAGTTCAACTCTATTTTCTTTAAAATTCTAACACCAGTAATCCCAGTTGCTTTGGATCAAATATGCCCCAAATTTTATGCCATCTTTGCTTCTAGGTATAGCTGTCTCTTCCTCTAACCCAATTAATGTTATCCACTTTGCATGTAATGAGGCAACAGCCCCAACTTCATGTTGGCTGGCATGTGCCTCTTTCTCAGAGGAGGATGCAAGGGCAGGGATTAAATTGCATTAGCTGCGTAATTATTTCCCTTGAAATGGATCATGAGAAAAATTAGCGTCTTGGGCTGTGTGTTGTTATGGACTGCTGTGAACATTCCTGTGCTCTGCATACGCACATATTTTTATTTATATTGCTTATCTCATTTATTTGTTTCCTCAGATATATTACAGAATGTTTCTTGTCTTTTTACGTCCATCAGTCTGTCCGCCTGTGTCTCAAAATCTGCTGTTTTCAACATGTGTCCACCTTTATCCCCTATTCCATAATGTAACATAACTTATGAGACTAAAAGCTGTTTCACGCACACAGGCTCTCTGCAGCGCATCCAGTCTAATGCAATGCAGGAAGACACTGAACTGTGATTAATGACTATTTGCCTCTTGCATTAGAGATGAAAAAAAGAGGACAGTGCATTTGCTGTTAAAGGACTGGAGACCTTGTCTATCCAAAATGGTTTTGTTTTACCGAGTTTTTGGGATTTGGAACTAAGTGTCTGGCAGCAGCACTGAATTCTTACTCACCCAACCTTGAAAAATAGCACACTGCAGCATGATTACGCCTCTCACATTTTCACAAACTGTCACAAAAACAACAAGCAGAGGACACACATTGCTTCAGGGAAAAATATGCATACTAAGATATTGTTTCCTTTGAAAATACATGGGAGACCTTTAGCTTTGGTATCTTGCCTTTTGAGTGTTGTTTTTGCAATGCTAAGCACAGCAACGTGTCTTGGAGTAGGTTAGAGTGACACTGTCAGTCCTGACGGAAGAACATTAGTCAGCTATCGCTCACAAGTGACAAACCCAATTAGGATCACCTAGAGAAATTTGGTTTAGGCTTGCAATTACATATGCTTGATAAGCATTATTACCCAGGCAAGGTGTTTCATATGTGTGTGTGTGTGTGTGTGTGTGTGTGTGTGTGTGTGTGTGTGTGTGTGTGTGTGTGTGTGTGTGTGTGTGTGTGTGTGTGTGTGTGTGTGTGTGTGTGTGTGTGTGTGTGTGTGTGCAGAATCATCTTTAAGGACTTGATTCCCATGGTGAGAAAGGCTGAACATAACTGTTGTATCTCTAATTAATTTTTGAACAAGACACATAGAGGTGCCATGCCATAGCTGAATGTAATCACCTCCTGATTGTGCAAACATTTCTCTCTGCACATTCATCAAACACCAGTTCAGACTCAGCACTGTGCCTTTTACAGTAGAAAATGCCTTTGAGGCCATACATGAAACCAAACAGACTCATCTGTTTGATTGGCTCACAAAAGTTACAGGAATATATGTGCATATAGGCGTGTGTTTGATTTCTTTCTCACTCATTCGCTGCACACCTCTTTCTCCTGCATTCCCTTTACACACAATAACAGATACACAGACACACAAACCCAGCATGACGCATTCAAGTGAAACTGAGAGGTGCGGATTCAATTCAGAATTGGATTTCCATGGTGGTGCACTTAAACTCGGGATGTTAATATTACTTTTCTCAAGGAAGGTATGGAGCCATACTGAAACTACAGGAATCCATTTTAACTAAGAGGGGTATTTAAACTAATTACTTCTCTTAGATTGTTGCAATCATCTGGCAAATAGTGAGTGATTTAAGGCTGCAAACAGTGTTTCTTTTGCCAAGTCCATATCAGTTGCAGGGCAAGGAGGGACCACAACAGAGTGGCTGCTTGTTGTTCGTGCTTAATTAAATTTGTTCATCGACTCCCTCCGTAATTAAACTCTAGCGTATTTTCTTTTAACTGTGGATCATCTCTTGGGTGCAGATATCCCATCAGGACCAGCGGGATCTCCAGTGGAAGGATGTTTTCAACTTGATGCACCTCAAGAAAGGTAAGTCAGACATCTCTGAGCTCTAACAATTTTTCCGTGGTTACATCCACAGAATATAGACAGAATTCAGTTAGTGAGTGAGTTAGTTAAGTGAGACTTGATTTTCAATACTTCGAAAAACTTAGCCTCAACTTTTTAAGCCTTATTTAGAGCCCAGTATCTCAGGGAATTATTACTGGGAGATTCTGCACCTCACAATTTACATCTGTTGTCAATGTTGGGTGTCAATGCAAGAAGTAGTGTGCTCCTTATGCAGCACAATGGAAAGTGTGGAGGTCAGGGGGGGGTGATGGATATCTAGCACATTTTACAAGAAACCAGAGCATCCCATCATAGACAATAAACATCATTATCCATAACCATAATTTTTCTCCAACCTTAGCCAAGTGTTTCAGTTGTTTGGGCCAAACCATACCTCAAACATAGTTTATTTTCCAGAACCATAATATTTCTCTGACCTAAAAGCTGCAAATCAGCATTTCTCTATCAACAAATAATTAGCTTTACTGTGTGAGGTGTCGCTGTCTCTGATGAAACCAGATTGTCACCCATGTCTGCAGTTTCCCTCTCCACAGCGCTTTCATCATCTTTTAGCCTAACTCATGACACGCCCAGCGCCACTCACTGTGCTCTTACTTGTGTAGTTTCCAGACAACCATGCAGCTATTTTCAAATAAAAAACTCTCTGAATGCATTGTACACTACCTGTCCAGCACCACACTAAAGGCAGGCAAAGGTAGTGAGACAAGCTGGTGAACAGAGTGGTTAGAGGGCCAGATATTTCCCTCTGAGACTAAACCTGAGCTTAAAGGAGAGTAAATATTAGACTTACATTAGCCAGGTGGACAAAACTTTGATTCCAAATGAATGCTAATGTGGCTCCACCAAGAAGATAAAGAAGATCCTGTAGGTGTAGGTGTGTGTGTGTGCGTGTGTCTAATAGGAAGAGTGGATCCAAAAGCAGCAAAGGTATGAATATGTTGGCTTTTGTTGCCTTTTTGACAGTTTTCCTACCAAATATTTCAACCCATAAATCACAATTTAAAATGCTAAAGTCAGTTATATCATTTTCACAAATGCTGTATTAGTAAGAATCACATGTATAATACAATAAGAGTTTAATAGACAGGATGTGGGACGGCGGAAGCTACCAGTGATTTTCTTATACCAGCATATTTTTAAGTCTGAACTTGACAGACATTCTGCTTGCTATGTACTTAGTAAGGGAATATGCAGTAAAGGAAAAATCATTTTAATCCCAACTGGGGTTCCAATGCTGTAGAGTCTTATTAATATGTAATATTGCTTGACTACTTGGTCTACAGGCAGCTTAGTTTGTGTGCCCAGAATAGGGTGATCATCCATGACAAGCAGGTGTATCTGCCAGTCTCCAGCTTGCTGCAGCATTAACAAGATCCACACTTGTGAGCCAACACAGAACATCAGACACAAGGGAGTGAGGGAGATGATTGAAGCCAATATGCAGTTATATAATTCCAGCCATGTCATTTCTAAGACAAATGATGCGCGACATATGTACAGACACATGTTTTGAAAGCTTTCATCCTGATTTTTACAAAGGTCAAGCTGCATTGTGTATGTGTGTTGTAGGCAGCAGACATCTGAAGCTGACTCACTTGTCACAGCAGAATGGGGGGGTTGGCGCATATGTGCTCAGAGAAGAGAGGATGGTGGTCGCATGGAGGCAACCCACCAGTGGCCAGGTGAGAGTCCTGATTCCCTGAGTTGACACTTGTTCCATGTGCTTACCAGCGTACTACAAGTTCAATTCACCATCGATTCAGCTCCCTTGTAGATTGGATACAATACAGCTGCAAAAGGAATATTCAATAAATATGGTATGCAGTGATTTAAACTGCCTACACATGATCTCTGACAGTCTGCAGCTTAATATATTTCAGCCCTCTCATAGCCCTGCATCAGCACTTGGTATTACCTTCAGTGTGTCAGTGAAAAGCCTTCTTCCTGGCACCATCAAAGGAGGGCTAGGACTTCTGAATCCTGCCTGTCAAAATTCAAATGGACCCTTTGGGAAGCAGTGTCATTCATCTCCTTTCAGTCAATAGCTGGCAGCTCTGTCCCTCAATTGATTATCAACTGCGAGGGAGGCGAGGAGGGACGACAGGCAGGCCTTTTGTTCCCTCTCCTAAAGGAGGACTGCCAGCTAAATAACTTGCCACAATTAAAATCTCAATACATCAGCTGGAGTTTACTTTATGGTGGAGCCCAGCTGTTATCTAAAACACTCTGTGAAAAGGAGCCAGAAGAGGTCCAAATGGATAGAGATGCTTATGGCGCCAAATATGGTTACCTGCTTAATCTTTCTTGGTTCCTGTCTTGTTTAGCACCTCTTCAGTCCTCCTTCGGCTTGCTTTCTGCATGCTGACAAGCTGATTTGTCTTTAATCCCCACGACAAGGACGTTAAGATTAGGTTTGTATCTAATATTTGAAATTACTTTCAAGTATAGAAGAGCTGATCATTGCTCATCTGACAAAGTGGAACCATCATATAGGGGTTTAGTTCAAGGTTATAAGTTAAAGACAGCTCCGTAGCAAAGGCCAAGGAAAAGGTCAGTGCACTTGTTGCACTTTAACCCCACTGATGATTGCTCATCATGATGAATTAAGTCTCCTTGACAAAGCAGGGAGCCAAGTGGACAAGGGTAGAGCCTGGAGACATGAACTTCAGCTCGCTCTGTCAGCTTCCATAGCCTCCTGCAGAATGAATAAGTTAACAAGCTGTCATAACATTAGCGAGGGAATATCTGGAGATTTGGATTCCAAATGCATCGCCCTGATTTGCCAGTGTTGTCCTGAGTGTGCCAACGGTCCCAACAATGTGCTGTGAACACAAATAGAGTCGACGAAAACACACCGAACTGCGCCGTCCAGTCTGTCACTCTTTTTCTACGAGAACTTTCACGGCGATATGAAAATAACATTTCAATCACACGAAAACAAACGGTGGATACCTCCACAGCAATGAGCCACGGCAAAATGGAACTGGGAATGAGGTCAGACTTCACCCTGCATTCATCCAGCGAGGCACCGTACCTGTGTTTAATGTGAGCAGTATACAGAAAGAGGGACTTTAATGGATAGATGCAGCAAGTAATTCAGGCACTGCATGGAACCTAATGAGGGATAGAATTCAGAGAAACCAATCTTTTTTTCCCCCACTGGTGGTGCCAGGTTGTTTGATAGACCTACACTGCCCTCTGAAAGGTCTGACAGGTACTGCAGCAGAGGTTTAGATACACTCAGACTCTGATAGTGTCCCTTTTTATGTATTCTGAAATATTTTTTTTAGAATATATTTTTAGCTACAACAACGGCCTCCTCATGTTAACAGCACTCACCGGTGGATTTCACTGTCTGCATAAAGGCAAAATGGTAAACTTGAAGGTTCGCCACACAGCAAAGCCCTGAAATATGCCTGAGGGGAAGCCAAGGAAAGCACAAATGTGAATTGATCTCTCCAATCAACATGATGAACGAGGAATGCCAGGCGTTGTTTCTGCAAAGCCAGGTCTCGCTCTGCAGTATTGTTCATTCCATTGTGTTTTGAGAGACAATCAGGGTTTCGTCATCAATACGCCTTCAGCCATTAAGTGAGGCGATGCTGCTATTACACAGGTCAAGGCAGTGTTTACTTGGAGGTGTTTGCAGATGTGTTGCTCCAGTCTCTCACTGGATTTTTCTATTGAAAGCAGACTGAGGAACACAATCCTGGTGAAATAAAACATAACTGAATGTTTCCTTTCATCATTTTTTTATGAACTAAAAATGCAGTGAGAGCAACAGGGAGGCATGTGCATTTTGATTGCAGCTGTTTTATTTAGAACTTGAATTGGTTGTTCCAAGATCTTTCCTCAAAATGATTTACTTTCTGGTTTGAGAACTTTTCTTTACCCACAGATTGCATGTAAAGTGCATCGAGTACATCACATGCATAATTGCTTTATATCACTGAATTATTCTCGCCACCTGTTCTGAGAAATCCAGCGTTCAAAACAGGTCAAACACAGTATGAGCTTTGTTTTCTACCAGCACGTCTAAATTTAATACTTAATGCATCGTTTTTCCTCTCCAGTCCTCGCACTCTCTAGACAACAGGGTGAAACACAGCAGACGGTAACATCTGTAAACTTTGCCTCAGATTGCACACATTGGATGATCTCATTATATGTGCGCTTCACGCTTTAATACTTTACATGAACGTGGTATTTATGTCTTTGTCAGTGTTACAGCTTCACCAGGCTACAGGTTTTCTCCACCTATAAAGGAAAATTAAAAAAAAGAGCTGCCTAAAGAGAGACTTTAGGCAACAACACCACAGAGTATCTCACACACACAGCCATCTAAAATATCATTTGGAGGTGAAAGAGAAGATGTATACCCCCAAACTGTCCATTACAACCATCAAGAGCAGCTCACACCAGCACACTCAATACTCTACATTATGTATTTACAGTGTTAGAATGTTTACTTTTACTATATCAAAATATCAATTTAGCAGGCAGATTTCTTGGATGGAGGAACTGAGGTGGAAAACTCAACAGTGATGGCTGCTGGACAGGTGCAGAATGACAAGAAGATCGTTTTCACAACTCAGAGAATAATCAGAACTAGGAGCAAAAATATACCCAACATCTCTGTATGCATTCAATAATGACTGACAGGAACATCTTGCAGCTCTATAATATGTTAAAATTATTTAGGGATTGTATCAAACGAACTAAAGAGAAGGTTAGCTCATAGTACAGTCACTGTATTTGGCCTGATGGCCTATTTAACAACAGTTTTACGAAATTAGAAAGAATTGTAATTATTTGGAAAATTTCTTATCACCATAAGACTTAATTCTCTGTATATCAGACTAGCAGAACAATTCTCTGCGCTGTGGACAAACGTCACCATTTACACGGGAAGTCTTGTTAGAATATAATCTCATCCAATAAAACAAAAGGGAGTCAAGTGTCGTGAAGTGGCAGTAGTTGATCTGCTTAGTCTGTACACTTTGAAAGGAGGGTTGATGTGTATATGAGCTATTGATTTTGTGATTCCAACAGAGCAAAAGCAATCAAATCGAGTGTCCTTTTACCTTGTCAGATGTCACGTAAACAGAGTACCTTTTCTCATAGAGTTTGTCTTTCCGTCTCAAGAGGTAATGTCACATGGAATGATCCTTTAACGTTGATCAATTCTGCCACCTGACACCATCATGAGAACAATTAACTCCTGTTCCAGCCCTGGAAGGAGACATGAGGGGAAAGCTACTTCTGTGGACAGACAGGCTCTGTTCTGAGTGCTCGTTTGTGTGCCAAAATATCCAGTCTCAGTCCTATTCTGCAGCCCTGTGTGTAATGTGTCTGGCACTGTCATCAAGTGGGCTCCAGATTTCTATCCACCCCACTGGAGTGGCTTTCAAACTTCTCTGGGAGCCCTTTTGTTTTGTGACCCACAATAATTTAATGGACTATTGTGCGGGCTTATCAAGCAAAATTTATCCCATTTTCAGGCTACGACTAACCTGTTATGGTGTTTTATTCAGCTCACCACACATTGCAGAGACCAGAGAGGGCTTTGGCAACATAACATGGCCATAATTTTGATATGAACTTATACAGAATAATTTCCTGACCCAGTTTAATCTCCCTGTGAGTCATCTTTGGGTTTCTATCCAAATGCTCTCTAGCATATTAATTTTGCATGCAGATTCTGATGGCAGCCAATTGTTTGTGGTACATTAATTATTATTTCATATTGTCTAGTGTCATCACTTGTATGATGACACTAGACAACAGCAAAATAACAGCCTCCAGATGTCCCTCTGGGGTGTGTTAATAGGAAAGAAGACAAAGGAAAATTACAGAATAAGGGACAGAGAGACTTTTACTCTCTTTTATTATATGATAAAGTACCACATCTCCGCAACTGTATCCAATCATTCACACACCATTATTTCCTAATACTTTCTTCTGTGTGAGCTTGGCTGGACACATTTCTCCTCTGCATGGCATCTCCCCATAATCATCTTATGCCCTCCAACTCTCTCTCAAGCACATGGCAGTGTGTGTGCAGAGGGGTCTGGAATATAGGAGAACCACAACTGATGGAAAGACAAAATGAGAGAGAGAGGATGAGCTTACTCATCCAGGCCATCTCTGCCAAGACAAAACAAACCCGGAGAGTGAAAATCATCTTATCAGGGCGATAGCAGACAAATAAAGGGAGACTGTCAAGAAATTATCGCGTTGGTATTCAAGCCATGACTTGCTGTGTCTTGTCACAATAAAACAGAGGGAATGCAAGTGGAGGATCAGAGAGTGTGAGGCAGAGAGAGAGAGAGAGAGAGAGAGAGAGAGAGAGAGAGAGAGAGAGAGAGAGAGAGAGAGCTGCTGATCTGTTTAGCCTGCTTGCTTCATGCCACTGCGGTGCATCTCCTCTGAAATGGCTGTATTTGAAATCAGCTTTATAGAGTAGAAGACACTGCAGAGCACTGTGTGCCCAGGCATGCCTGTCAGACCCAGGAAGAGTAGACTTCATGGATGAATTGTGATTGCTTACATACACAGCTACACACCAAACATTAATCACAGACAGCGGTCTCTTTCCACAACTACTTAAAAACTGTGGAGGATCAGAGACAGGTGCAGAGCTGCATTGGAAGGCAGAGGGCAGGAAGGACCGAGAACACAACACAAAGGGTGGGTGAGACCTGGAGAAAATGAGGTGCATGCTATGTGTAGTTTGAGGTTTAAGGACACTTTATTTTACCTTGTAGAAAGAAAGAAAGAGTGCAGTGGAGAGATTGTGTGCGCTTGAAGAGAGTGTTACTTGCAATTTTAATGCAAAGCACGGCTCTACTGCAACCTGTCTGAGACAGCAGGGACTCTCTCAAGTGGCGCTGACAGGGACCGTCTGTGAACCTGCCTGTGGATCATCATAAACCCTGCACCTGCTCATGACTGTATCACGGTGCCCCACCGCTTTATATGTGCTTTGCATATGGCTCAACACATGCTGAATATATACACCATTATGGACCATAATTTATCATCATGTCCTAGGGTATTGATTAGGTGCTCAGTGATAAGGCAGTGGAACATGCTTATTGAATATGGATAAAACATGCACCTGCATTAATTTGTCCACACATCTAATTGCTGATGAACGCGCCAACAAATAATCACAAAGGAGTTAACAACTTTAATTAAACAAGACTTGCAAATATGCAAAAACTCCAGAGATGAGGAGCAAAGTAAGCAGGCCTGCCAAACCGAAGACATCCTTGGATGAGAAATGTGCACATCCCATCACTTTTCTTTGTTTGATACAGACTTTTTGCTGCTTTTCGCTCTGATCGACTTTCATGGCAGAAGTGATTTGTAATTAATGGTGGTTTTGTAACTCATCTATATCCCTGAACCTTGACGAGACCAATCAATAGCTCCGCCTGTGGCCTGGTCTGTGCTCTCTCTCTCTCTCTCAGTCACACACACACACACACACACACACACACACACACACACACACACACACACACACACACACACACACACACACACACACACACACACACACACACACACACACACACACACACACACACTACAGCGGAACCTGGAGTTCCCTCACGAGTGGTCATGCATACGCACACGTTCTCACAATCCACCCATCGGAGGACATTATAGTCAAAAGTACAGTACCTACCCATTTCTGTATTACATTAACAGAAAGAAGAAGGAGACAACAGTTTTTGGCTTGCTGTTTGGATTATTTGGCCAGCTGTGGGCAGCAGAACAATCTGTAAACACAACCAATACTGACATATTATCACCTATTAAGTTGACACAACATGTTAGCAGACAGTTGTCTATTTACATATTTAGAGCAATATTCAAATAAATATGAGGTCATGTTACTGGCCACCCAATGAAATATAATACTCTTCTTTTATCTTTGGTTTGGTCTCAACCAACACCAGAGGGAAACATCTGGATGTTCACCAGCAGTAGTTAATTTTCTAAAGATTTCAGTCCCAGTTAATGTGATGAAACCTGTGGTTACTACTGGTAATGACAAGTGTCTCTTACTGAAATAAGCCCCATAATTCCATTTGACAGAATAACAGAAAGCAAACACAATGAATGGCTATTGCTGAGAAAACATCAGACATAAATACTGTTATTCAAAATGGAGTTTGATATACTGAAAATCTTAAACCATGCCGATTGTGCCACATCAACATCCGAGCGTGTATGGAGCAGTTGCCATCACAACTGAAGCTGAATGTATCTACCACTAGTTAAAATTCTCTAGCACTCATTGCTGAAAACATGGACAGGGAAAAGAAAAGCCATGACCGGCAGCACAGCAACAGAATGAGTCCTTAAATACTTAGTCTAAAGATGAACGTGGCTCTGAACAAGAAAGGGGAAGGATGGAGGAGGAGGGAGCAGGAACCAGCACAGATCTAATAAGAGGTGCGCTATTGAACGTTATTGTGTGACTGTAGTAAATTAGAGCACAATGCATCATGCATATGACCCGGATGGACTGCTTCATTCAAGTTATTTGCGGTTGCATTACAAGAAATAGAATGAATGGCAAGTGTGTTTCATAATACGCCACATATGTGTTTGGCTACGTCAAGGTTGGGCTAATGTGTCAGTTTGAATTTGGTGCATCAAATTGGGGCTGCTTGACAGCATATTTCCAGCCTCCTTTTCGTTGCCAGTCCGCCCCTGTGAACCAGAAATAATCTCTTTTGTCAAAACAAGAAAAGCAAACATTTTAAAAATGTGCCGGCAGTTTGCACCTGACTGCTTCCTTTCTTTCCTGCCATGCAGAGATATTTGCTGCTGCAGCCTTCTGCTCATTGCATTGCTGCTCTTCAGTTCATATAGGCCTCCCATACTGCCAGCTCACTCCCCAAGCGCACAGTCAGCTTAACTTTATTTGACTTTATGTCTCTTTCAGTGTCTTTCAATCATTCTTCTTAGGGTCATGCCCCTGAGTTGTTCACATAAAGAACACTAGACCAAATTTACACTACAGTAAAAAGATAAAAATAAGAAAATCCAGAAAAAAATTAAGACATAAGACGACAGGATGGAGGAGGAGAGAGATGAGGGGCTCATGACAGACACTAAGCATATTTTTCCTGAAAGGTCACTTCACAGACAGATGGTAGCCCCTTGTGCTGCTCTGCTAATGTTCCCCATCATAATACGTCCTGATTTTCATCTTCCATTTCCTTTATTTTGGGAGTCAACCCATTAATTTGACACTGAGAAACTTTCCTCGTGCCTTGAGACAATATCCTTCACGTCACTGTCACAACCAAACAAATTCGGGCAGCACCGGTGTTAATAACAACCTTATCAGATAAGATGAAAAACAAAGCAGCTGCCTCTTACACTTCAATCTCCAACATGAAATGACATTAACAGGTGCACAGGGATGACACAAACAAATTAGAAGAGAAGGAATGTGTGACAGGACGCGCTATCACCTTGTGTTAGGTCCAGGAGGAGTGCCACTGTATTTACTTGTGTCAGCACTCCTTTAGCGCGCGCACACACACACACACACACACTCTGGGTGGCTGCTAAGACGCCTGAAGAGCAGGATGAGGTTGCTGTGAAAGCAATTTTCTCATGAGAGAAAGGTCTCATAATTCTTGTGAGACAAAGCATCTGGGATGATTGTGGACAGATGGGAAAAAAAAAACTGTATGAAATTCCACAATGTCCTCATTCACTGCGATTGTGTTTTCGCTAACCTTTCTCTTGAAAGTTTCCCTGATGTATTTCCCCTGTTTTGAGGGACTTCACATTAATCATGGTTGACAAGCAGCAAGGCTTTCCCGTTGATGGCAATGTTTCAAACGTGTGAGCGAGCGTGCCTACAGGCATAATGTATCGCGCTGGCAACAATACATGTATCCAGTTATCTCATGCACGACGAGCTTTCTTGATCACTTATCACTGATGAGCATATGATCAAATGCATAACCTTTTTTTTTTTAGTGTTGGCTCAATATCCATGTGATGTGAAAAAACACGTTGTGCTTGTTGCTCACACTCCACACCAGAGCACACTTTCAAACCCTGAAAAAAAAAAGGGGGGGGGGGGGGAATGGGCTTGTTCTGCAGTATCAAGGAGAAAAAAATGCAGCCAGGCGAAAGACATAAACAGGAGCTCCACTCTGCTATTATGTCCAAACATGGGAATGGTTGGCCTGGCTGAGGCATGACTCGCTGGTTTCAAAAAATGGTTGTAGCAGGTGAAATGCCGGAGCAGAGCCAGGGACGAGGCCTCTGCAGCGATGATATCTATGCCTCCTCTTTCTTTTCCATCCCTCTCTCTTTCTCTGTTTTGGCTGCAAAACTTAACACAAACAAACACGTGAAACTATTTCTTTGCAGATTTTCTGGCAGCGCCTTTGGGTGTCATTTCAGCATCTTGAATACATGAATCATATGAAGTAAATATTTGGAGAAAGGTGTCTTTTGCCATTTTATCAAATTTGGAAAAAAGATGTTCATACCAATAACCAATGAAAAGAAACATTTGCTCATAAATATCCATGTTGTTTTGATCATCACACTAGATGTGACCCTTACAGTGCAGCCATAGAATGCAAATTTAGCAACACATTTCAATTTTTTGAACAAAAACTCAATTGGAGGATTAACAAACAATAAGTGTCACCAAGTGAAACACTGTGTTCAATATCAGGAACAAAACATCCACATAGTGCCAACAGAGGCCCCAGAATGAAGGTCACACACGCTGCAATGGTTTAAACTTTGTCTGAGACGAAGAAGTATGGTTTTTGATCACCAGTCATCAGCCCAACCACAATTTCCCGCTTCCCCACCGCTCTTCTCCATTTATCTTGCCTTGTGTTACTGTGCTCCTCAACAGCCCCTGTTTTATGTGGAGCGACACAACAACCATTATCAGGAATGAAATAGTCTTTGCCAAGAGGAAAGCTTTAGGATTTGTCGGCAACTGGTGTGCAGTTTGCACAGTTGTGTACAATGTGGCGTTTTATTGTAGGAGAAATACATTTTGTGTTAATACAAAGCTGCTGAAGCATTTGTGGTATCGCAGCACTTTCCATTTGATGGGCCATCCCCTTAGTTAATCTGAATGACAGTTTGAAGCTTTAAACTGCAGTAATGGATTTTTGTTTTTTCTTCTTTTTTTTTTTGGAAACACTGACATATTATCTCTCTTAAAAGTTGTCATGGCAAACATTTAGCTGCCTATTCATACATTCAGCAGACATATCAGCAGCATTAATTTAGAGTCGTGCTTCTGGTCATCCCAATCCAAATCTAATATTCACCTTATTTTTAGCTCTTGTTTGGTCCCCACCACCTCCTGACAGAAAAATCTGTCTCTTTAGGTGCTCAGTGCTCCACCTTGTTCACCAGCTAATCGACAACTTTTTCTGCTGTTTGATAGCATGGAGCAGCTTTTTACAGCTTTTTTACTGTGTCTAGAATTGATACTGATGAGAGCGGCGAGAGTAACCAGGCTAGTAGAGATGACGTACAACCTGAATTATAAGCTGAAAATCATCATAGAGCTGAATGGGAGATAATTCTCTATGGGTTTGTAACCCCCAGAGACCACATTTTGATATCACATACAGTCATATAATGCATTAATTATACGAAAAATACAAGAATTAGTGCAGCTTTAAAGATTCAATGATGCCTTATATTCAAAAAGTGAGTGCAATTACATAAAGCTGGACACAGTATTGTGCACACGTCTGCAAAATCTAAGTTTTGTCGTGTCTTAAAATAGAGCAGTGCTTTTTTTAAGTGTTGATGAATAATTTAAAGGTTTGGGCTGACGAGATTTCAAAGGTCTGGTGGAAATAGATGAAAATGCAAAACAAATGGGTAATGAACTCTTGAACATGTGAGGTGAGGTGAGAGCGGGGAGGGAGCTGCTGAGTGGGACAAGCTGATTGGAGTCTCTGCGCTCCTGCACTGTCAGATCAAAACGCCTTTCTGGGCATCAAAGACACCTGCAGCAGCAGTGTCTCCAGTGATAAAGATGCCACTCTCCCTGCCTTCCCCCTCCGATTTTAATTACAAATATTTATAAGCAGCTTAACTGCATGGACAGGGGTTTTTCTTTACCAGGCGAGGGTGTGGGGGTGTCTGGGTATCAACGCAGCTGTTGGATACGATAAGATTATTTACCATTTTTTGTTATTTTATTTGTTTATTTCCTGTTAATTATTCATACCCCCACACGATCATCGACTCCACTTTCTCCTCCTCAATACGTTAAATGGGGGATAACATAAATAAATAAAAATGGTAATAAATAAATAAATAATATTTGGGATAAACATTCTCAGTGAAAAGCTGGAGGGTAAACTTGTCTCCCTGGAAATTAGACTCTTGTCTTGTGAGTCTGAGAGTGAGAGAGGGTTTTCACATGTCAGTTCCTTCAGGATGTTAAACTCCTTACTTAACAGCTTTCATATCTTTGAATTTTTCATCTCGCTTTGCACACACTACATAAGGCATAATGCTGCATGGCTCAAAGCTGCTCATCTGACATCAGGTTTACTTTAGGATGCCTAATTTCGTAGTAGAGCACACTCTCCGTACACCTCACTACTTTAACCTTCGTGGCACATTATAATCCTGCAGAAGTGTGGAAGTCACCTTGTATTAGGGGAGGCTAAAAGGGAGACGGGGGAGGGAGAGTGTGTGTGAGAGAGAGAGAGAGAGAGACAGACAGAGAGAGAGAGAGACAACACAAGTGTTTTTTCTGTTTTCAGTGGTGTTCAGAAAGCAAAACACATTGTTTTCAGTGAAACGGGCTGGTGGGGGTTGAAGGAGGTTGGGGGGGGCATTTAGCTTATTTGCCTCAGATCTCTTCTGACTAAGCAGTTCAGCAAACTGAGTGGAAAGTTTCTGTGGGATACTGTGAGAATGTCAGTAACTCAACACCTCCTGCAATTCAGTTTTTTTAATCAGTTCATAGATGTCAGGAAGACTATGGTGGCTGAGCCATCAGCTAATGGGAATCGTAATGAAGAGCCAGAACACCGATCTAAATAGTGACAGGAAAGCCAATTGTGGCGCTGAGTGGTGACGGGAGGAAGGTTTATTCTTGTCCCAGTGTTCGGAGCCTCAAATGGGAGTGCAGGGGGGTTTATTTTGTTTTCAAATGGGAGGTGGACAGTAATTACATTTAGTCTCATTAGTCGTTCCCCCTTGACTGTGCATGGTCATCAAGGTAATGTATGTGGCCCTTCCTGTTTGGGCGAAAATGGATTTGTGCTGCATTAGCTGATGAGGCAGGTAAATTACATTATGTCCCCCAGTGTGATCTTAATGTCAGTGATTCAGGGATAGATCAGCCTTGTGGACAGTCGCAGACTTGTTAGCGCACTCCGTTTCAACGCTCAGTTTCTTTTTCTGCGATAACGGGGAGCAAGAGAGGCAGGGTTAGGCTGCTTATCCTTAAAATCCTCATTTCAGAGAATCTAGACGAGTCACTCAGTCATTCTTTTTCAATTCTGACTTCATTTTGTGCCAAACAGGACTATTGATGAGGTATTACACAGGCAAAGAAATGACGGTCAGTGAATTGCCCAGTAAAGCACTAGGTTTGAATGTGTGACACAAAATGGGGTGGAAAAAGTCTTTCTGAAAGGGAATGAGAAAGATGAAATCATCAGCTTTCATCAACCTGCAGGCTGTCGAAACCTTCCTGCGGCCCCTTGCTACCTCTCACTGAAAACAGATTGAGGTTTGCTGTTCTACAAGTGTACTCCTCACATCTAACTAATGTTTCTTTGTTTAGTGCTGTGTGTGAAGCATGTGCGTGTGTCTAATGAAGCTTTCCGAATGCAAAGACATGCAACAAAAGCATGTCATGTATAGCCACGCAGCCATATTCGGCTCTCTTGAAATCCTCTGTGGGAAAAAGTATCAACTAATTTTTAGCAAGCAGACTAACAGCAGCAGCTAATGGACTTTATTATTTGGCCTGACATTTATCAAGACACTGATCGCTGCCCCATCTGTCAGAGCCGGGTGTTTGGGGTAATTTGGGGTTGAGCATTAACATTATTCAAGAGAGTGTGAGTCAGTGCGCTTGTGTATCTATGCATGTGTGTGCAGTTACAGTGCAGTTGTGTTGTGCAATTAGCGTGCATGTACCCGACCAAAGACGCTAAATTGTTCATTTGGTTTGTGTTTGCCTATATAAGCTATTGCCGTGTCACATTACCATAATCAATCATGGTCTGCACTACAAATGCACTATGTATTCAACAGAGATGTAGGGTGCTATAGGCTGTATTCAGCTGGTAGACCTAACATTTAAAAAACAGAATTCAACATGCCATTAATCCCGACTCGATTTTGTTTTTTTGTGTGTGAAAAGAAATCCATAGAAATTACTGCCTCTCCTAAAAAACTGAAGACATGAACGTGGCTTCAGGCTTGGTGCAAGTCCAATACCGAGAATAGTGGAGTCCCAGTTGTACCAAGACCGAGTGAGGTCTTTTTCTTTTTCAGTTTCAGCCGATTTGTGAGAGTATGTGAAAAAACCCAGAATCACTCAGAGCAGTCTATCGGAGCAAAACGTGATAGAAGCTAGGATTTACACTGGATTTACACTATTTATTAAATATATTTTTTATTCTTTACATTTTTATGCTTTCTGTGTATTTTGCTTGTGTGTAATGTTCTTATCAGGTATTTTTGCTCATCTTTTATCATCTCTTGTACTTGCATTGTGCACTGCCTGGGACTACATGTGCTCGTATGTATATGTGACAAATAAAACCTCAAATCTCTTGAACTTTGAATCATTTCTGAATAAGTGGGTGGTTTGTGAATTGCCATTTCAAACTCATGCAAACTCTGGTTGTCCTCTAAATCAAAGCGAGTGCGGTGCACATGCTTGTTTCCAGGTTGACTACACACCTGGAAATTACAGCAACTCATAATAAATACTGCGCCCAGTATTATGCAGTATTTGACAGACTGGACTAGAACATAAAAAACATCTAAAAATGAAAAAGTGCCCACGCTGCTGCACGCTAAAACAAGTCGGCACAATAGGCCACACATATTTAGCACAAGCACACAGTGAAGAATCTGACATATGACATCTAACAGAATCAAAACACCAAAAAGACATTCATTCTCTGATGATGACCAGAGGGGTCAACATGTCTGCTTGCTATCTCTGCTTTAGTTTATTGGGTTTTTGATGCAACAGTGAATAAGACAGAACTATCAGAAACATATCAAAACACATATGCAGAAGAATATACTGAGTGTTACTGTAATACTGTGGACATGTTAACATGAAATCTGTATTTTAATGTGGTTGTGGTAGTTTGTTCAGTGTATAGCAATGTGTTTTAAATGCTCATTATGGGTTTTAATCTTTTTTAAATCTTAAAAACAACCAGTGGCTGGATAAACACTGGAGTAAAACACTGAAATGCTCAATTACCTGCAAGTCCCTGTGAGCTGTGCTGTGTGTGTAACAGAAGTCTCCCAACAGCCGGTTAGTAAGTCGTATTTTCATATTAGTTAAGTCCAGTTACTCTCCACCACAGGCATGCAGTAATTACAGCAAAAACACTTCTCCTTTCTGGCCTCTGGCTATTGAAGGTGTGCCCAGAAAGCACTGTTAACTGTTTGATTCTCACAAAAATCAAGCTGAGATATTCTAAAGCTTTGTGTTCTCCCAGGGGAGCTATAATGTGTTTTGGCATCCTCGACTGTTTTGTTTGATTTACTTTCTGTTAGTTTCTGTTACCTTCTAGGCAAAAGATATGGGAGTGAGTAGGAAAAACTAGGCCAGCAAAAAGAAAGAAAAAAAAATGGACTTAGTGCTTTGTCGAGACACAAAATTGTAATATATGGGACAAGACCACAGTTAATGTTTTGTTTTAGAGCCAAGGTCCTCAGGAGAAGCATGAGAAGCATAAAACCCAGAGCAAAAAGCCTGAACCAGCCTTAAACCTTACCGACCTGCCTGTACTGGGGAATGATTTCTTTCACTGAACACGTTCAGAAAACCCATCTACCCTTAAAAACAAGTCAAATATTGTAGAACTATGTGAAACTATTAGCTATAAGAGTTTTCTCCCAGACCCTCAAGGGATTACGATTGGTCCCAAAGCTTTCAGCCACAGGTTTTCAAAGCAAAAATGTACCAATTGGGACCAGACCAATGAAAACACCTACTTGGGAAAAAGGTAATTCCCAGAGAAAATGGGACATGTAGCCTTGGGTGCTTCCACAATTCTTGAGCACTGGATGAGAAGCCAAAAACGCTGTAATTCACTAGGAGGTCGTAAACAACTCTATGAAGTAAATACACACCGAGAAAAGAAGCAGAAGTTAAGATTTCACGAGTTCTCAAAGAAACACTGTCAACAACAGCATGAAAGCATCAGCGAGCATGAGACCAATATGTGCAGACACAATGTCAATACTGATATAACCTTTGGGTTATGGTTACATAAATGATGGTAAAATCCTCTCATGTTGACAGACGGACAGAAGCCCAATCCATTCTGATTCTTGCCGATTCGTGTTGATTCTGTTTGTCACCCACCACTCGCCATATGCATCAGCTATCAATAACACCCCATTGAGATCTACGTGGAGCAGCAAGGACAGCTATATAGAAGCCACCGGTTTGGCACGCTGGAAGCTGGGTTGAGTTAAAAAGAATGACATAAATTACTGTGACATGGACCAGACCTGTAAAGTGCTGCTGTTGGCTGAAAAATACATTTTGCTATGATGAAGAGAGGCTGCCCAAGGCTTGTCCAAACCTCCGACAGGCCCTGGCTGAGCTATGGTGCAGGCTAGAATTTTATTAAGAAAACTGTGGCTTATTACAAACTGGATTTATCTTTTGTTGCAGGGGACATTGGTGTGATAACAATGTACTGACCAGCAGTTTCTGTGATTTCTGAGACATTCAAATGTATCATTTATGTATCATTATGTGTCATTATGTATCGTTGCTTATGGAAGATCCGACGGGGCAACAAACACGAGCAGTCACATAATCATGCAACCCATAGCGGTCCTTAAATGCACAGCAATCAACCTGTCAAATATAGGTTAGATTAATCTGAATCTTTCAATGTAGGCCTGCTGTAGGCTTTGCGTGCACTAGCACTACCAGGCTGGGACTGCATGATTCAAACCAAGATTGATTAATTAGATGACACAACATCCCATTTTTCTATAAATATTACTGTCAAGTGTGTCTGAATTGTACATACCATCAATTAATTTGTGACTCCTATAGAACATTGTGGAGTTGCATAACGCTGACACCATTTGTGCCTCCCCCAGATGTACAACAATAGGTTAATTATACAGATGTCACTTCTTCCCCACTTACATGCTATGTTTTGAATGTTTGCTGTCATCGTGTATAATTGCTGACAATAAGTTCAGGAAATTATAGACCAAAATTGACGGTGAGTCATAATGCTGAGAAGAAGACTGGGTCACATTTTTCAACAGAGCACAGAGGTCTGACCAAAAACTGCTGAGGACAACGCACAACAGATCAATCTGTGAGCAGCTATCACACAGTTCAGAGCCTTTTCAGAGACTGACAGTCTATGTGTGTATGTGTGAGAGGGGAAGACTTCAGTCATAAGCAACAGCCTAGTGTGCACCGAGCACCTGAACCAGCTGACGTAGCCTCCTGACTGATGTATTTTGATATGTATTAGATGACATAAAAATGCTGTGCGTATTTGTCTGTCACTTTAAGATCAGAGTGAATCTCAATGTATTCCTTAAACTGATGCCATCAGACCACCAGACCAGACACTTTCTGCACAGCTGCACCCTGTATCATTCAACCTGTGCATTTCATTTGATAATGAGAGGATTCAATCTTGTGTGAAATAACTTTGACAAAAAATGAATGGTTCTGCCTAGACTGGCAAACATGTTGATGTAATCTGATGACCGAAAAGGCTGAAATGTCAGCAGGTTCATTGATTAAAACTAGACTAAAAAACGACGGTTTCCTCAAATAAGTCAACTAAAACTTAACTAATGAACAGGATGAGGTTGACTAAATATGATAATTTGGCACAGGACTAAGACTGAAGAGTGCAATCAGGTCTTCTCTGTAGCACAGGGGTATTCAATTAAAATTCAAAGAGGTCCATTGAGAGAATATTTCCTCAAGCAAAGGTCTCCTACATCATAATGTCTGACTGGCATTATGATTCTGTGCCATATACATCGCAGTTGTCTAGTAATTGTATCAACCTCCGTATGTCGTCAACAACTGACTGTCAAATCAAATAAAGAAAGTACAATTCAATTATATTTTAACTGTATTTACAGTCAGCTTTCCCACTGAACTTGAGGGATTATAAATAAGTACTCAAATAATAAACACGTCTTCTTTCCTCAACTAAATGTAAAGGGCTGTATTTAAGAATAAAATACATCAGAGAACTTTTGAAAAATGTGCATCTTGAAATAAAGTGTGTAATTTGACATTTCAAGTTATTTTTTCTTCTTTTTTTTAACTCCCTTTCACATCTTACTTTAACCATCTCAACAGGTTACCAATGGAACAGCTGTAACACTTTTTCTTTCCCTCTTATCTTGTCGTGGGGCGCCACACTTTTAATAACCACCTCAGTCTTACAGTACATCTGAGACGTACTGGTTTTGAACTGCCAGTGGGAAGAATGAACATGTAAGAGTCTGTTCTTCTTTAAAAGTCTTCTTAAAGCACGGCATGACTTTTCTCTGAGTCACTGATTTCTCAGACTGTTGTCTCACGTTTCATCTCTCTCTCTCTCTTGTGTGTGTGTGTGTGTGTGTGTGTGTGTGTGTGTGTGTGTGTGTGGTTGCATGTGTTTATAGCTGTAATCCATCAATGTATTTTTATGATAACTTTGTTAAATTCAAAAAACTTTTTTTCTCTTTTCTTCTTACGCTCGCTTGAAGTGGTTTTTGCCTTTTGTTAAAAAAAAAAAAAGAGTTAATGCTCATAACCAATTTATCTATCAATAGATTAGGTTATGAGCATAATCTCTCAAAATTGCATCCATCTTTTCAATCATTTTACTTCACTGTGCCCCACACACTTCTGAAAACAAAGCTACAACCTTGGACCTGAGTCGGATGTTATGGTCGCTAAAGGACCGGCTCACTTCAACGCAAACATGTTTTGGAGGATTTCCTGAAACAACTGATGCTGTCTGACAGTCAGAGATTTAAGAGTAGATATCTGTAGAGGCAGCGCTGTTTGAGCTGGTAGTGTTTTCATGCAGAGCAACCCTTGTCCCTCATCTCACTCTGACCCTCTGAAAGTACAGGAGAGTTTTGCATCAAAGCCAAAATCAGCTGAATTAAGAGCTTAGAAGTAAGCAAGCCATCTGTGCTGTAAAACCACTGTCATTCATGTGGAAAAGAGGGAAGAAAACTAATGATCAAACACTGAAGCTCGAAGCTTTGAAAAGACAAATGGAGCATAGCAAACATACAGGATCTAAAATTATATTGTTTGTCAAGTGCTCTCTGGAGTTGGCCACACTGAACTGCAGGTGGATTTGTCTCTCAGAAAATGGACAGAAAAGAGCAGAAAAGTGTATTTTTCTTTCAAGTATTCAGTTTTGCTCTCTCCTCCTTTTCTAGCTCCAGCCAAAGGAGGAAACCGGCTAGTGCACACAGGAGGGCTGTAATGTGGTTTCAGTGTCTGGGCCCCTGTGGTACAGTACCCTCAGGTGGAAAACCTCTCAGACTGTGTTGGCACATCACTCCTCCAATTATCAACAGCAGGAGTGCCCTTTCATTTCTATTACATCTTTCTTCCTTTCTTCTTACTGCACCCTTCTTCTGCTTTGCCTGTGCTCTCATCTCTGCCCCTGGCTCCTTCACCTCTCCTCACCCCCAACACTTTTTTTTCTAATCTTCTGTCTCAACAATCATACCTTTTCCCCCCCCCACTCACCACTGCACTGAAGGACCACTACTCTCACCAAAGAATTACTTTGCTCTGCCCAGCCAGGATCTGGCCGGGAAACATCGAGCCAAATGGAAGCACATTGGACTGTGAAGATGATGAGGCTGGAGAGGATCTGCTCATTCGACTCATCTGTAGCAGACTATCACTAAAACTCTACAGTCCACAAGAGAACTGCACCACCACGTTTAAATTGGGAGACTAATCAGAAGACAGGTCTTATTGATTTCCCTCTCCCTGCTGTCATATAGCAAGTGTCTCCCTCTTCTATTCTTTCATTGATTATCATTTTTTTCTTATGTCTCTCATTCCAGTTACTTTTTATCAGTTTTTTTTTTCTCTTTTCTTTCTGCTCTTCATTCATCATCTCCAACTTCTTATCTTGTATTTATTTAATACATTAACATTTTAGAGCACTAGCTGTATGGGTTACATCACATTTTTAGATAATGAGCAAAGTGATAGATTTAATTTTTTGGTTTTTGGTTTTTGGAATCAGCATTCACGTTTGGTGGAAGTATTTGCAGATTCTAGTGACTGATTTATTGGTATGACGAGAGCTATACCCCGAAATTACCTCAAGATGGCTGTGACATTTGTTTGAATCCAGGGTTGACGTCCAGACTCCTGTGTGTGCTTTGGTTTAGGCAATGAGCTCTTTGATTAAGGATAGGGAAAGATCATGATTTTAGTTAAATGTTATAATAAAAAAAACTTAAGTGACTGCTGCCTTTTTCTGTATTGAGACAAATCCTAATCTTAAGTGCTGCCATAACTGTAAAAAACCTGAACAATGCTGGAGTCACTGCGAGTGGGCAGTGCACTTCAAGATTGCTTATTTTCATGGAACACAAAGGAAATATATTATCAGTGAACATTTTACAGACACATTCAGGATCCATATTTTTGCGATTTGCCAGGTATGTTAATTAACAGCTCTTTCTCTTCATGTTAATAGAAAACAGAATTCCATCAGTATTACATTTCCCTCAAAATGCACTAGCTGTTGCAGGCAGGGCTGCTTGTTAGTTAAATCCACGCACAGACAGAAATGTAAAGATGGCACTGTGATTTTAGGAGGAGTTTTGTGCTGCAGCTGTTTCTTGATTAATGACAGTTTACAGATCTGATCTGCACTTCTCCGCTGGTGCCATCCCCCAGTGATGACTGGGAAAGTCGCTGCACATACCTGTTGTCTACCAAGAAATAGCTACAGCACAACACTCCCTGTAAAAACACAAACTGTCATTTTTACGTTTAAGCTGTGGCTCCAGCTCCTCGTGGGAGGAGCATTTACCTTCTCCCCACTGTCTGCAAGACAGTGAATAAGCATATTTCCCAAAGTGTCAAACGATACATCTGAATCCTATTTAAATAGACAGGGCATTATATTTTGGGGAATTTTTTTTTTTTTTTTCAATAATCAATAATTATCACCTTCCATAGTAAATAAAACTTAACTCAGCCACACTAAAGTCCAGAAAATTGATTTCAACTCATCCAATTAGAAAGAAAGAAAAATACATCAATGAAATAACATTTCCGTAGCAAACAGTTTACGGTTTTCTTTTTTCCTTTATGAACTTTTCCTCATTGAAAATTCGAGGAAGTGTTATAGGCGGCAAAGATACGAGCTCTTTAAACATGTTGGCAAATTCAAATGTGCCGTCTTGACAGTGATTCAACGTGTGTTTGCATTATAAATAAGTGTCCACACGGTCCAGTGTCATCATCAAAGTAAACACACTTTGTCCTCTGCGCTAAAGAAAACTTTGCTCGAGTTGGTTTTGTTTAGCAAACACAATTCATCATTTCAGTACCAAATGACTGCATGCTCAGAGCAGTGAGTGATAAAATAATGAACTCCTTGTAGCTGCGGAACTAAAAGACATGATTCATCATTTTGGTGATCCTACTATATTTCTCTTTACTTGCCCGCTGGGGAGACTTTGTCTTCCCATTATAATTAGCATCAAGTCTCCCTCTGTCTAGAAGCCAGCCAGCAAGGGCACTCAGGGATGGTTGAGTCAATATGTCTTCTCTGCACTTTTAATACAGAAGTGCAGACTGACTGACAAGTCATTTCAACAGGGCTTGATTCCCAGATTCCCATCCCTTCTCACAGTGCAGTATCTTATGGAGGTAACTGACACAAAGCAGCTGCTTCAACCTTACCTTCAACACATTTTCAAGGACTGACAAAAACTTGCCAAACTGCAGGGGAAAATATGCATCCTTTATAGTCACAGCACTGTGCATTAATAATATTACACTCAATTTTCCATGAGTTGCAGACAACTAAAATAGCTGAAAATGGATGTAGAAACGTTGAAAACTTATGGATGAAAAATTTAGACAAACAATTTCATCAGTGAGAAAAAATATATCTGAAATGACTCACCATTCAATGTAGTAGTGTAAAATAGAAATGTGCAGTACAAAATAAAAGAAATGTGATGATGACTGAGCAAAAATAAACAGCCTCCCACAGAGAGCTTCAGCAAGTTTGACACAAGGTAAAAAATATATTCTAAATTAGTGCACAATAGTCCGTCCTGGCGCCAGGAGGTGGTGATTGATTGAACCATGCAATGGTCTCAGAAAGGCTAAATCACAACATAAGGCTGTAGTTGCAGATTGCACCCACCATGGTTGTAAAACAGCTGAGCAATAGTCACATGTATCTGGGATACACTAGTTTTGCTGTTTTTACAATTTTTCAATAGATACATAAAGCTGAAACAGAGACAGGCAACAGACAGGGCTAAGCTCTCTTAAGACCACCTGGCACTGGGCCCTCAATGGTACATAACTCTTAACCTTAAAGCTAAAAAATAATAATAATATAAAATATTGCTTACAAAGCCTTTCAAAGCCAAACGTCTGTGAATTGCAGCAGTACCAACATCTCTTTCATAAAACTAGTTTATATAGACTAAATTCTGTTTGCCATACATTTGGAGATATTAGAAATGTAATTGCTGCCTGGATTATGTTCAATGGCAATGTTTTATCCAGGGAGTCCAACGTTGTCAGGAGAAATTTGGGGATGGAGTGGAGGATTTAACTTTCAAAGCACAGAAAAACTTTGATACCAGAGAGCAGCGTCATCCTACATGTTCATAGATTTAGGCCTCTAAAACACTTTGTGACAGTTAGAGAGATAAATATCAAAAAGGTGAACATGATTACTTTTTACTTTGTCTGTTTACGAAGCAGTGGACACTCAGGCTCACATCATGTGTGCTTCTCGACCATGCTAGCAGCGTGGCTCTCATGGTTGGTCAGAGTAGAATCTATTGAATGGACAGTTGTGACATTTCGTACAGACATTGGCGATGCCCTGACTTTTCCTCTGGTGCTAATCAGCACGTTAGATGGTAACCAGCTAAACATCAGCATGTTAGCACACTGAGCTTAGCATTTAGCTCAAATCACTGCTCACAGAGCCACTAGTGTCACTCTCCAGTCTTTTCTGGTTACATGTTGCAGTTCACTATAAAAGTTTCCTTGTTTCTGCTCTTTTATTGAGGGAATGAATATAATCCAGACAGCATGTCACCCAAACAAATTTGCATCTGGTTCATCAATAGTGAGAAAATCTTGCATTGTACAATTTTGTGTGGTACTGTTATTTCCCATATGGAATAAGAAAAGCTCTTATCACAACTAAAATACAAATAGGCCTAACATATCCAAACAAAACTTATATATGTTCTGCTTCATGACATCTGAACAGAATCCATCCGTTATCATTGACAAACAGAATTTTCACAGGTTTCACAAGCGTGTCCATGATGTTACAGGGTATTATCAAAGAGCAAATATGGCTCCACCTCAGTGATATGAAATTCTGAAACACTGCCGGAGCCCTGTTTCCCTGCCACCTTTACAAAGACAGAGAGTTCAGACAATCACTCAAAAAGTTAGAAGTGAAATGTTAGAAGTGATTGAAGCTGAACACTTTGCCCTTTAGGAGACGAATGAGCCAAAATCATAGGAGAAAAAGCAGCTCACACTTTCTTCAAAGCCACCATTAGTGATAGAATTATTATGTAGATGTGTTGCCAGGAATGAGGCCATGCCCTGTATATTTCAGCTATCCCACATGCACTCCATGCCGTCTTGTTGCTGTGCTGGGCCTCACCATGCAGCTATAGTGGTGGCCCATTCCCTTTTCCCTCCACTCTGTTTTTGTCCATCCTGCCACTGTAATGTATCTGAGACTATGATGAAAACAAATAACACAAAACAGCTGCTTCGCTGGAGTTGAGTAATGAGAATGGGTATAAAGAATAGGTTGGTGTAGTTGTTTAAAGGTAACACAAGTGAAGCAGCTCTTTCTTTCCCTCTGAAGGTTACAGAACAACAAGATTAAAGGAGTGTCAGTCTGTAGCTTTAAATGGCTCGCAATGAAAGCATCTCTGCGAGGAAAATGAGAGAGCGACTGGGAGAGAAAATGGGAGGATGTGCGAGGGATAGTTGAAGAGGAGGAACAATGGAGTGAATAGTGAGAGAGATATTGGGGGAGTTTGGTGAGACATTTAGGAGGAGACGACAGTGTGATGATGGGTGAGGAGGCAAGTGATGGATGAGACAGAGAGAGAGAGAGAGAGAGAGAGGGAGGGAAACAGGATGAGAGACGGAGGACGGGGAGAGCAATTGTGCTGTTCTTTGACACCTCCACAGAAAACACCTTGGCAAGCTGTCAATCAGACTGGCTCGCTTGATTGATTTTCTCCTCTTTTCAATCAGCATTTCACTTTGCGTCCCTCTTTTCCTTCAGAATGTGCCCTGATGCCAATGCTCTGCTTTTTTTACGTCCTTTATGCTGCACGCCAGGGGCTAACGATGACTGTCACGTCAGGTGTCCTGAAGCAGCAACATAAATTAGGTTAGAAATTAAAAGTATGGCCTTGATAGAGCTAATCAGAGAAAATTGAAACTATTTCTTATGACATGAGCTATGTGCACCTGGGAAATACTGTACTAAATACTGGGTTATTCAAACTGCAATGCAGCAATGCCCTGGCAAGAAGGTTTTCAGAGCATTTGGTGATAACTATATTCAGAGATAAGTAAAATGACTCTGGAGTGGTTTCGACGGTTTAAATTCTAAGCATAGCCTGAAGCGCTGACAAACCTTTAAACCACAAGATACAGTGCATATGTAATATTCCATTAATACTATATGATATCCAAAATTTTGAGTTACCAAGGGACAAGAAAGGAACAAGTCAGGAACTGACAGTTTGGTATCACTGCCTTTCCAGCAGCTCCGTAGGTTAATCTGTTTTCGCAGTGGTCCATACTGCTATGTTTACATTAATATGTTTATTTTGTGTACTACTTCTGGTCTCCACCACTTCCTGAGAGAAATGTCTTTTTAGCAGGTAGATGCTTCACTGTATTTACTAAATAGTTGCAAACTTTGTCTGATAGCCGTTACAGTGGGTCTACGCTAATGAGGCTGAAAAACCAAAACAAAGATGCAAACTCTCTGACACACACAGCTGAGGAGAACTGCAAAGTCAGGTGATGGTTATCTGTGGGTCCGTCATTACACGTGCCCCCTTTTACATACACATTTGATTGTTAATTGTTTATCATAGCAGCTTTGAGGAACTATTTGTAGATTTCCTGTAGAGCCTCAGAAGCTACTTGATTGTGAAGTAAATAATCAGTATGATGCACCATCATCATCAAAATAGTAACCAAGATTTGAGCAATGAGCAGTTTATGGGGAGAAGTGTTTGTTTTGACAGTTAATAAGAAACACAATGACCACTCATTAGATTAGAGATATTTAAGATGTAATCGTTACACATTGTTTCATTAACAAATATCTTGAAGTGCAACTACAACCCTATACCCACATAATACTGCCACATTATGCTCTTGCATAATATGTCCTTTAAAAAAAATCATCTGCAAAATATACTGCAGAGCAACATTACAGCATGTTTTGCAGCAGCAAGATGACAACACTTCCTTTTGATGGCTTAGAGCACAAGCAGATTGCATGTTAAGTGCACCTGCTTCACCTCTGCAAATAAACATACAGGAGAGTATACTTATAAATCAAAGGGGGGAAAAAATGAGCAGAGTCACCTTTTCATTGCCATCTAAAAGGTTAACAAGCAGCCAATAAAGCCTGGGGCAAAGCCACTAGTCTCATTTGGAAAGGAACAAAGGCATGGGCTGCGTTTTAGTAAGGGCTATACTGTATACCTGAAAAAGCTCTGTAAAACTTCACTGCAGCCAGTCTCTCTCTCTCTCAGGCAATCCCCTTCGTACACAGATTGTTCTAATCTTATTTCACAGTACTATATCTGAGGCTGGGGATTTTCTAGGTAATAATAGACTTTTACCTTTACATGTGCTATCATATCATTTGAATTTATGCAGAGGACAGTGTTTATTGCAACAGTGGGACTCGACGTCCCTGCCGGTCCACTTTACGCTTGTGCAGCTGTCTCAGACGGTGGGAAGAATTGCTATGGTAAAAAAAGTGGACAGTGGGGGTGTGTCTGAGAGACAGAGCCCATTGATTTCCATGCGGATGGATGAATAGATCAAATGCTTTTGCTTTTTCTCCTCAATTCCCCCCAGCATCCGTGAAGGCCAAGGCCAATCAAATAGCCACCAATTGTTTTGGTTTTTCAGTGAAATAGTGGGGCAAGTGGGAGCAGGTTTTATATTAATCAGAGAGACAAATGGGAGAGGGCATGTGGGAGGCGTCTTGGGAGAGAAATTCTGCAGTTATTACAAGCAAGTGGAGGTAAAAGCTGGCAAAAAAAAAAGGAAGAAAGAGGGTGGGTGAAATATGAAATGATTGCACAGCACATGACAGGTGCAGGTTTTAATGTAAAGGACAACCTCCCCAAAAAGCTGCTTGCACTGCTTGTATGAAAAAAAAAGAAGAAGAAGAAGAGTGACTTACAGAGAAAATACATTCACGCATTGATTTGGGAAAAAAAGGAGAAGACAGAGAAGGTGCAAGCGGAGAAAACGGGATATTACTCAAGGACGAGTGATGTGCAAGCCAGCCGCAACAACATAATAAGGTGATAAAATCAGACAGCTTTGCTTGTTACTTTAGTGATGACATCTATCCATCATTCAACATGCATCTTCACAGCTTACCGACGTGTCAATCACTCCGTCATTCTCACTTCCCACCAGTTCCAAGACTGTCCACAAAGTGAAATCAATTATCTTACGAGGCCTTTTTTCCCCCCGTGCTCTTGACCCTGTTGCTTTTTAGCATTTACCACAAATATGAAATTCATGATGTAGATTACATTCCTGATTACAGAACTGCCGTCTTCCTTTTGCAATGTGAATAGTAGGTGGATGTAATCGGGGCCTGGTGGCAAAGGGGTCCTTATTTAGTTTGTGAGTGGAGATAGCAACAGGGAAATGAAAAAGCCTGTCTCATTTCCTGTCTGCTACAGCAGCTATGAGGTTTCAAAGCACAAAATGTTCCTCTGGTGATACATATCGCTCAGCCCTTAGACTCCAATCGTAAACCAAACACAAAATTGCTTTTTTTTTCCATGTTCTCTGTAGGCCACCATGAAGCTTGAGCTGACGAGGGCTTGTGAGGGACCCATTATGCAAGGTGCTATGCATTTCACAATTTCCTTTTGTCCTCAGCATACTGACCAGCCCTGGAAGTCTCATTCAACAGGGTCACACTGATAGCCGTGACTCCAGGCCTAATTAGTCCAGAGGAAATATAGTAGCATTTATTGCATTTTATATCCTGCCTACAACAGATACTGGCTTCATAAATATTCTAAGTTCAAGATACCCAGATGCCAGACAGTTATTAAAAATGAAAGAAATTCTTGACCTCCAAACACACCATACATTGCATACCATTGTGCCCAGCACTGTGTCTGTGAGGGGCCTCCCTGGGATGAGAAGGATGAGCAAACCTAGAAGAGCCTCGGCATCGTGTCAAAGATCCCTTGCTCCTCATTTTGCTCCGACAGACACAAGTGTTGATTGTCCTGAGCCCACAGAGAGCCACCAGGGAGAAAGGCCAGAGATTAAGGCTGACAAGTAAGCCCACACTTGTGAGAAGAAACATGTTACAAACATACAGCAGTGTCACATTAGACCGACTCCCTGGTGAGAAAAGAGACAATGCTGAATTGCTGAATTGTAAGGCACTGTATTGTGTCTTGCAGCAAGTTACTGGATGTCTCATGTTACTGAGCAGGAACATATCCAAGTCACACCTGCCGCCAGCCATTTAATTTACGCTGACGGTATAGATGACTGAGAGTCATGGGAAAAATATAAAAGAAACTGCAGAGAAGCAAACAAGACAAAAATGTGTTTGCCCATATGAAGGGATATTGAAGAGTCTCAAATGTTCGCCAGCAGAGGCACCCATGCCATCAGGCTACTGTTGGACATATCAGTATGAGATTTCTAGTTCAGGTGAATTAAAACAAAGTCTGTCTTTACACATAGTATCTTATGTGATGATGGGTCTGGTTTTTGTTTTTTGAAGTGGGTGTGAGGGAGGCAGTTACAGCGAGCCAGAAGTTGCCGAGTGAGCCTAATTCAATTCTCTAATGGGAGCTGTCTGCTTTATTACCTCAGTATATTACCTGCTCTCACCCTTTTGCTGTAACATTCAATCTGGGTTTCTATATAGGTGTTATCTCACAGTGGCACTATAGCGACAGTGATAGTTACTGGATACTATAGGCAGGTAACAATATGAACAGAACAGAAGTCTTACAGTTGATTGCAAGCAGAAAACCTCAGACTTAAGTTCCAGTGCAGCCTTTTCTATCCAATAATCTCCCAGCAGTGACATTGTTATCGTAACAGTAGTAGGTTGTGTGTGTTTGAGCCTTTGATCAGACCTGGATTACAAAAGCTTCATGCACACACCTCCAGCATTTCCTTCTGTCACTAAGCTCTTACAAATGAAAACAGTTCAATTAATCAGCATCATGTGAAAATAAGACATTGCCTGATCAGCAGTGTTGGTTAGAATACAACAATGGTCTATATTTGTTACATATGATGCTTGGAAAACCTGTATTTATAAGTTAAAGTCAAGTTTCATCTCAGGACTTCTGCAGTTCAGCAGAGCTGCTTTCCAATGAGTCATCAGTTATATTTATATTCCATTCACTGACATTTTAATCCAACAGTGAACTGCTAAAAAAAAAAAAACCCTGGTTTGTTTGGTTATCTGTGTGCTTTTTAGTCACGCCAGCAGCATCACTCTGGGAATGACAGTGCTCGTCTACCGGTTGGTCCACCTGCTTTGGTCCGACTGATACAGCTGGATGGACTGCCATGAAATCTTACACATCCCGAGTGATCTCCTGAATTTTCCTCTGGCATGATCATAATGCTAACATTTGTCAGTTGTGGTGAAATGTGTTAGCAACTATGGACCGGATTGTGGTAAAACATGCTGCAGACATTCATGCCCTCTTAGGATGAGTTTAATATTTGATGATCCCTCAAGTTTTCATCTAAAACCACCAGAAGGTCAAAATTTTAATTAGTCCAGTGCAAATACAACTGTACCCGCAAACGATATGTTTTCCTGATAATTAGCGAATGTTACAATGATAACATGCAAAACTAAGCCAGTGAAAATGTTCAACATTGTACTTGCTAAACATCAGCATGTCAGCTGTGTCACTGTGAGCGCTGTTTGCATTCTGATGGTAGCATTTAGGTGTCCTTGATTCAACCTCACAGAGCCACCAGCATGGCTATAGACTCTTGTATTGTCTATGTCTTTGTTTGTTTGTTTGTTTGTTTGTTTCAGTTAAGAATGCACTGGTTACTATCAGGGGGTAAAAGAAGGATGCAGATCCTGATTGTAGCTTTGACTCACACCCCTTATATCAAGCGCACTGATTCTGAAAAATGCATTCATGCATGACTGCACAAGATCAAGGAAAGGTTGTGTCATATGTCACTGCAACAACTGCCATCTAATCTCCTTTGATCCATGTTAATGACCAAACCTTATGCTTCCTATATAAAGGTCAAGTTCATTAGACAATACGAGCTGCAATGAAAAAACCTTATACCTTATAATCGTCTGGCAAGAGCAAGAAACAGCTATTTTTTTGCACCTGTAAAGTGCTGAATAAAATCACTACAGACATTGACTTGAACTTGAAATACCCTCCCTCTGCTGCTTTTCTCCCCACTGTCCCTGTCCCCGCCAGGATTCAAGCAGGTAAAGTAGAGATGAGGAGCAGTACAACCAAATTGAGTTTTCAGCAGCATACACGGAAGTATACAGTCTGTTTGTCCCCGTAAATCCCACTGATCCACCACAAAATCCAGTCTCAACCACAGAGAGGGCTCTGTCTGGGGCCCAAGGCAAGCCCTGACAGGTGGTGCCATCCTGTGTGCTGGCAAGGTGACTGTCTGCCACAAAGGGACAGTGGAGGTAACTCCTAAAAATATTGCTCTAGACATCCAAAGCCCACACTGAACCGTGTTTCTCTCCCTGTTTTCCTCTTCCTTTCCCTGTGCGTTCATGCGCTGACATGATGCTTCACTATGTGTTTTTATAACTACTCCATTACATACTAACATAAATCAGATCTGCCTGATCCTCAAAGGTGTGTTTTGATTGGATCCAGTGGAGAGGAAATCAAATCACACAAACCTTCTATGTTCACATACATAACAACAAGAGTGAGAGGACGTATCCATGAATCACAGCCACCACAGTCCATTTATCTAAAGCCTTGAGTAACATGACAGGCCAGAAAGGTCCATTATGATAATAATGCGAAGCTCACTTACACCAGCAGGGCTTCTCCTCTATCTTCAAAGCTATGAAATGTACTTACTATTGCAGCTATTTTAGACCAATTGCTTGGCTGTCTTCCTCTGTTTGTCTAAGAAGTGAAAGCAAAGCCTAAGTTCCGCCTTAACAGACTCTCATACATCGAGTGTAGAGCTCCCTGCTCTCTGCCTCAGTCCTCACTGCTGGGAATGTGCATGCTCACACATTAACAGGGAGCGTGTATGTGTGTCCAGGCCATGTGTCTGAATGTGTGCGTGCGTTCAGTGTTGCAGAAATTTGGTGGTCTGTGTGCAGCCGCCACCATAACTCATTAGTGCAGTGGGACCATGGATTAGGCTCACTGCCTCAGATGTGGTAACAGTGACACCCACAGGAGGAGAAATATACTGTCCTTGCTGCCAGAGGGAAACAAATTCCATCTCCCTTCACTGATTATACCCTGGGTGCAAGCAGTTCATGGAGACATATTGGGCAAGGGTAAAATAATAAAATATTAATGGCACCATTTTTTTTATCCCTATCTTAAATAGGCCAGGAGAAAACTTGCCCAGCTAGAGTATTACAAATGACATGATATGTTTTGCCCGGTGTGGCTGTTCACAGAGCTGTTTGTACCTCACAGTAGTCTGTGTCTCTCTGAAAAAGCAGATCTGTTCTTTCATTTGGCATCAGGGTACCGCTTGAAGAGGAAACTCCCACAGGATGATTCCTGTTATCTCTGTCATTGTTTTACATCTGACACATTATCCTGGGAACTATTAAAATGATCATCAGCTATAAAATATTTTTGGTTTCCAGGGGGCCAAGTGGGACAGCAGAATGTGAGAAGTGTGTTTAGTAATGTAAGCTGGAGCACGAGGCTGTAAATGAGATAAGCCAGATCCTGAAAAGCTGAAGGTTTTGTGATTGGTCCAAAAAAGGAAAAACAAATGTTCCTCAACAAATGTGGTTTCTATGTGCTCTATACTCGGTAGATATTAGTCTTTTGATTATTTTAATGAACACATCAGACCTGATTAATTGAGACATGAGACTCATTTAGTCAAAACACATTATACAAAGTTTAAGATGTTACTTGTACTTTTTGTACTCGTGTTACTTTATTCTCTGTTGATGACAGAAGATCAGTTCTAATTAATTAGGTCTTTTTTGCGTGGGTGGAAACCAAATAATAATAAGTAGACTACTGTCATTCTGTACTTGTGCTATACATGTATGAATTCTACATATACTTACATATTTCAGTGGTAAATAACTGACTTTTTACTCCATTTACAGCTATGGGAAGTAATTACCTCGCGTATTAAGATTTAAAAAAATATATGCAATAGCCATTTAAAATATGATGCATCACTTAACAGTAAACTAGTGCTTTTTGCACATTACTCTGCCAGCGACAATATAATGATGTAACATTAAGTCTGCTACATAATAAGTGCTTTTGATAGTTTATGTACATTACTTTGCCTCGGTCAAATTTTAAGGGCATGGCTATTTCTGCTTAAGTAAATGAGCTGAATCCACTCTCTCATCATCACAAGTGCACCATGCCACTGTTCCGCATTTGTACTTGTTTGTCTGTGTTATTATAGATATCAACAAAGGATCTGGGATAGGATTAGGCACATAACAGCAAAGAGAAGATGAAGTAAAGTGAATCATCTGTCACTCTGGTTTCCATCTGCCCATGAAATGGACAAATTACTCTGCCCTTCATCCAGGCCTGAAATAACACCAGTCAGGTTACTTACACTCGCCTCTTCTGTCCTCAGTGCACACATTTAGGTTCTGTATGTCATCAAAAACATTGCTTTCTTACCTATTACCATGATCCTCATCAATTACCCATCTGGCTTAGCTTAAAGTTATTTTGTTGTGAATGTCCTGCGAATGCCAAATGTTGCCTGTACAATTTCAGCTGCGTGCTCTCCAGCTGCTGTCCACTTGGCAGTACATCGAGCTTAACTGGCTAAATGGCCATGTTGCTTGGGTGGTAAATATAGTCCTGCGACAAGCCAAGGCCCAGTGTTTCTCAGTGGCAGGAAATTTAGCTGCTGTGCTTTTTAGAAAAATATTCCAGCAGTTTCAAATGCTGTGGAGATGATTCTAATTATATCCACACTGTGCTGTGTGCCAGAAAATTGACAATTGTAAAGAAAAATCTTGTTATTTTTCATGTATACAGTACATCTGCTTTTCAGGCACAAATTTATTATTATATTTGCTGCTTTTTATCAGTTTTCTCTGTTTGAAATGGTTCATGTTTGTGTGTGTATGGGTCAATTTGATCTGATCCAGAGGGACAGATATACATTATTGAAATATTGAGTGAATCTGGATCAGTGAAGGAACAAAGAGTGCTAACAGCTATGAACAGCTGTGCCAGATGGAGGCCCCGTGTCTCTCTTCTGTTTGATTTTCTCTCGCACAGCCTTATCACCTGGGTGTTACTGTTGGTGCCCCACTAACAGTGCACCTGCACACAGTGGCGGGAGCAGTCAGGAGCTGGGGGTGCCCTTTTATCTCAATCCTCATCTCACCTGTTGGGGTAGCACCAACTGAAAGGCTGTGGTCATGGCCCTGACTTCTCTGCCACCACAGGCAGCAGCACCACCTGGGGGGGGTGAGCCTGTGCTCTAGTGCTGCAGGACTCCTGCAGCACTAAAGCCTATTTATCTGTGTAGAGTCACTTTCTCACACAAAGAAACAAAAACAGGAGCAGGCTAATGTCTGTCAGCATTGCAACATTGGGCTTAATCATATCTGAATATCTAATAAATTAAATAGATATTTAGTGCCCTCTTCCTCAATAAAATGTGCTGCTTTGAATCAAAGCAAAGCCTGTATGAATTCATACTGTCAGATGTGTAGATGATCTTCAGCTAGTGTCTTTGTCCAATTCAGATGCCAGTCATACATGAATAAAATACTCATCCTAATGCAAAATGTTGGCAAAGAAATGTGCGTTAGTGCAGTGAGATTTTCCCTTTCTACTGCTCTGAAAGTTGAACATAACCCTGAAAAGGTCTTGTCCTTTTGGTCTTGCTCCACTGTGCCACCCACCAATTAAATGTGAGGTGACAGGAGCAGACATTAAACATGCATAGATCAGACTGAGTACGTGAACGTGAACACATTCTTCGTAATGTCTGAAAGTAAAGTAAACCAACATGCGTGCTGGAAAATGTGTTCCGATTTTCTGCAGTATGAACTCAAACCAAATCCTGTCACGCATGCTTAGGTTCTCTTTCTAGCACAAACATTTCATTTATTTTCCCTTCTTCTCTGCTCAGCAACACAAATACATATGCTGTAGCCTACAGGCAAGCACACTTCCTAGTACATAAGAGAACAGCATCCCGAGAGTGGCACATAAAACTGACGACACAGAACAAAGCCGGTGCAACCTATAGCCGGCTAAGAGAACAACTGAAGGGTTCTAAATAATTGAGAAAAAAAATAAATAAATCACTGCAAAGTCATATCATTTAAGAGGCATTAACACACAAATCTAACCTTTGCTACATTGAATTAGCTAACACACACTTTTTGCCATCGCCTCCCAGGTTTCCAGCCTCTGTAAGCCATTTGTTGCTACAGAAAGCACAGAGACACAGACTGTAGCGACATGAAATTAATTACAGTGCTGCATGTTCACCCAGTAGGCTACAAACACTGAAAAGCTGACAACTGTACCCAGCTAACACCTTCCCCCAAATCCACACACACAACAAAAACACACACATACTCCTTTTCCCTGCTGCACACTTTCGAGCTTAGTTATTAAAGGACTGTGAAGACCGACCTTGAATAACTGACAAAAATGTATTAGTTTAGAAATAGCCACAAAATTTAGCAAGAAAAGACTCTCAGGAAGGATATAGTGCATTTTTTAGTCCATCAATCCATGTCTGTCTTGCACCTGAAGGAATTGTTGCAGGACAGTCTGAACACAATCTTTGCCATTTTGCACCCTAAACTTGCATTTCCAGTCAATGCATGTTAGTTTTTCTTGTCTTGTTTTCCAGAGAAAAGGTCTGCTCACCAGTAAGTGGCACAGGGAAATTAATCCACACGTCTTCAGAAAAACATGAGATAATGGTTTTTATGGAAGTGGGACAAAGCGCTAACGACTTTGCTAACTGCTTGCTAAATGTCACTTAACAAGCTTGTTAGCTCGGTCGGGAAAATGGTTCACACAGTTTATTCAAAAGACATATCTGTGCCGTCAACTCCTGTCTCCTAACTGTCTACAAACCGTTCCTCTTTTGTGGAGCAGCTTATATTTCAGCAGGGGAAGATTAAATAACAATGGATGGTGCATCGCAGCTAATGCAGCTCTCCCCTCCCTCAAAGGTCAGCACCATCATCACTGGTTTGCAAATTCAGATGCAAATTCAGGTGTCAAAGTTCACCAAAGTTTAACTCAACCAAACAAATCCAGAGCAGATTTATCTCATCCCTGAAAACAAATCCACTAATCACAGCAAATCCATAGGAATGACTTGATTTTGGTGCAAAATTTCACCGTTTAATATGCTGGTGTGACCAGGCCTTATATCTTTTCAAAACTTTATTCTCAAAAGCATTCTCCCATTCATCTGGACTGGCTTTTGACAGACAGGTACGTGGTGGATGTATACATAACTGCAGTGAACAAATGTATTTTTGACAGAAATGCATAGACAAAGAGAGAAAGCCGAAACTGTCACATGAATGTACAAATCAAAATCGATATCTAGATTCTATCAGAGGTGGACTGATTTTTTTGTGTTTTGTTTGTGCACACACATAAAAAGGCAGTTTGTTTTGTTTTTTTTTTACCAGATCAGATTTTTTACCAGAGCTCTTCATCAGCAACGTTATGCAGACATGAAACTTAGGAAAAGCAATAAAAACAGATGGATGGTGCATTTTCCAGCTACTTAGCATCATAATCTCATCACTTCATCAAAAGCCTTTCTGGCTGCCAGGTTTCTCTATTCCCATCAGTTGTGCTGTGACATTATGTCTCTGTCCTCAGGACCCCTGGCAGTGAGGGTCAGTCACAGCTGTGTCAGGTGAGTCAGTGCAACATCATCCTCACCTTCCTGGTAGGACACCACTAACCAGCATATAACTGAATGACAAACAAAGGACATGTCATCCTGTTGTCTTCTCTCACTTGACAGGACACACAAAAGCATTATGGCAATACAATGTCTGCACAGAAATGTAAAGGCTTTCACCTCAAGTCGCTCCGGGTACATTGACATAGTAATGAATGCTGCCACCACAGGACACTTAATTGCATTCAGACAGGCACATGGTGAGATGTGGAAAGAAAACCATTAAGTCCTTTTCCAGCTTTTCCCATCCTCGTGCTGATGCTTCACTGGCTCTGCCTGATTTGGAATGACAGCTTCTCGTACCTGCATGGCAAATCTGTTGTATTCCTTAAGATTAAAATAAGTACAGCATTACACTGCAAATGATTATCTCATTGGCTTTGTTTTGTGTGATCATCAAACGCAATTCAAGAGTGTGACAATCAAATTAGTGGAAATGAGAGCTGACTCGCTGTTCAATTAAAATCAGGCTCCAGTTGTTTCTGAAAGGTTTGCATGTCAATGTAATTGAATTGTATCGCCAGGAAATCATGCATGGAAACGATAATTTTGCAAAGTAATTATTTTACCTTCTCAAATTCTCAACCAGTGGACGTCGCAAGTTGTACATTTTATAAGCTTTAGGAGTGGAAAGCGGCACAGAGTGCTAGCAGGCCTGCCAAACACAACACTTTTGTTTGACGCAATCTGTCTCTCAGCTCCACCCACAGCGAGAGCAAACAGTTCTGTCTCACTAGAAGAAAACACAGGCTTCAGCCAGCACGGCTGCACTGAAATAGAATTCCATCAGAACGAAAGGCCTTATTAGTTGTGTCAAATGCTGATATTCACCATGGCAAAGTGCATAGGATACAGACAGCATTACATGAGCATACATCATGCCATCTCAACAACTCAAGGAAAAGGACCCCAGACAATAACTTGAGGGATGGTGTGATGGCAGGCATATGAAAGGCGTCACAGATGACGTCTAATCTGTATTAAAAGACCTGGGCTGGCTGTAATAACCTCTCTGTCACTGTGCTAATGGAATCCAAAGGCAGATAACAGACACAAGAGAGCAAGAAGGGTCAAACACAGCGCAACGTGCACACACACGCACAAAAAAAAAAAGACAGACAGATAAAACGCTGATAACAGCAGGCAGACAAAAACATCACAGCAATTGTGAAGGCCAAGACAGACCAGGCAGAGAGGGAAGGGAACGGAGAGCAGGAGGCAACTGTCAAAGACAGGCTAGGGTGTACAATTATGTACTCCCCTGTGTTCATAAAAGGGAATTTCAATCAATGCGAAGGAGCTGACACTATTAAATATTGACACTCTCCTCATCCTGCTGCTTGCCCACTAACCCTTCCTCCTCCTCAGTTGGATGTCGCAGACATGATGCAAATCACAAAAACCCTGATTCCAAAAAGGTTAGGACGCTGTGTAAAATGTAAATAAAAACTGAAAGCAGTCATTTGCAAACAAACTTTAACAAGGCTGTTAAGATTTTCTTACTCGCAACTTAAATGCTGCTGCTGAGAGATGACACTACATGACTATAACATTAATGGTAGTAAACATTCAGTCGAAAACTTAATTAAAACTCTGTTGAAAGAGGCTTGTTGTTTCAAGCTGAAAAAGGCACCTAAACAGCAAAAAAGGCCCGTCTTGTCTCATTGTGTGAGACCATTTCCTTTTTTATTGGCAGTCAGATGGGCTGGGAGCCATTTTAAAAAGGCACCTGAGCTTCTAATGAAGTCATTAAATAAGCTAAATAAGTAGAAAACACAGGGCAGTATGGAGACTACAGGCATCTGGTACAGTTACTATATATTGCTGAGAAATGTTAAGAGAAAATATTTCTCCAGCCTTGGCTTTTTCAGAGGGTTTTTTTGGGGGGGGGGGGGGGCAAGGGATCGACAAACTGACCGCCAGTTAGGGTTTAGCAGCTGCAGCAATGCACCACGAAGGTCCAGAGAGAGAGTTAAAGCACAAAGCACAGAGCTCCATCAGCATTTCTTACCTGTGAATGTGCTACAAGAAACTGAAATATGGTTGTTTTGCAAGGTGGTCGGCCTTAGTGCTAGTGACATGATGAGGAGGCCACAGAGGAGGTGCACCAGGAGCTGCTTATTTGGAGGAGACCCAGGATACACAGCAGTGCAGCTCCCTGCTAGAATACCTGGAGATTCCTGGAGCAAACTGGGGAAAGGGACATTTTGCCCTCTGTGGTAATATTGATGGATGGATAGATGCGTGGGTGGATTGTGTCATGGTAAGCTCAGAGTATATGCACCTTTTCACCTTGAAGTATGAAGTGTATTGTGTTAGTCTCCCCTGCCTCTTGATGAGCTGTCTGCGTTAAAAATGGCTTCCAGGCTGCTGCATCCACAGAGCCACCCCAGGCAGAAGCACAGACAATACAGTAACTTCTGCTCATGTTTATTTGGTTTTGCTGTTCTTTAAACTCTTCCAGCTTTCAATCACTTTGGTGGTTTATATGCACTTAATAACTAAGCTCAGTGCACATCACACCCACTGCAGAACACCCCAGAATATCCTGAACATCACAGACAAGACCGTTTCTGGCATCTTTAATAACTAAAGATTTGCATGTGCCAGACTAGACAATCAGCTGTTGACGTGTTTTAGTCTTCAGGTAGCTCTGCACTACATGTTTGACACCCACAAACACAGATGGGGAGGTGGGAAATTGACAGGGGGGAGGAATTGGTAGGAATTAACAGAGTCGGGGAGGAGGGAAAAGTGTCAGACAGAGCAAACTCTGACATGCTCATCTACGTGTCTGAGTATCATGGGGCATCCCTCGCTCAGCACTGGTTGTTGTCCACCGTGTCACACTAAATGGAATATCATTGTTCTTGAATCTAATTTTTATTCTCAACACATCACCCGTGCACCCACACAGCGATGTCTGTCAGCACGAGCCACTTTGGGCTGATACAGCCCAGATACATACTTAGACATCTGCACGCGATATTCTAATTTGAGTAAGTGTGCATTGTATATTATTTTTGTTAATTTATTTGTTGCTATTTAAAAGATGTCATTACTGTGTGCACTGCTTTGGAATTGTACAGGTGTAAGCACTGCTTCTAATTTATTGAAATAAGACACAGCACCTAAAATCTAAATCTCCCCAAATAATCCAGACATTCCGATTCGTGCAGATGCCAAATGCTGAGCAGTCATTGATTGTGTGGTGGGGAGGCAATTACAGGCCACTCAGTGTCACAGAGACACAGCCACTTTCCAGAACGCCTCCTTTCACTCTGGTTTTACGCTTACAGCAGCAAATTTATAATTACACATGCTAATCAAGGTGGGAGTTCACAGTAAGCCATTCTATTCTGTCAGCATCTCTGAGTGGCAACAGAGAGTCAACAGCCAAATCACTTCTGTTCCATTTGGCAGAGATTACAGAGACGACCCCCACCACTCCACAATCCTTGCCCGCCACTCCGCTGTGTCATATAGTCAACATCACATCACACACATGCTGTTGATTGAGCAGGTCTGCATTACACAGAACACACATGAGCTTAACACACTCACAATAAATGAATATTGTCAGGCTTTAAGTCGGTGATCAAGGTTAGAGCTTTGGTATAGAAGGTGCACTGAGAATAAAAAATGAGTCAAGCTGCACCTTCAGCACTAACAGCAGGACAGCTATGCAATCTGCATGTTGATTATCCCTAAAAATGGTAATACAGACTATTTAAAAGGAAATTACTTCCTTAATCACACACATTATATGCATTTAATATTATCTATATCCTACTAAATTAAAGGTTGACACAAAAAGGCCTCTCAAAGGCTCACTGGGGAACTGTCACGTATACTTTCAGATTCAGAAATATTTGACTTTTATTAAGTTTTCGATTCGTTTTTTGCACAAATTGTTAAAACTCAGTATATGTAATTTACTATCAGAGCCTTGATTAAAAGAACCATTCTCCGTGAAATAGCAGCGTGGCCGTATCAAAGCCTCATATCAATAAAGCATGGCGAAATTCAACCGCTCTAATTCCAGCATAATAAGGAAAAAGTGAAGATAAATTGATATTAATGAAGATCCATGCACACAATTAAAAAACCTTATTTTCAAATAACAAGAATGTCATTACTGTGATCTTGTCAAAGAATACCTCCCTTAATATGCCAATCTGAATTCTGATAAGATAGGAGAAAAAGGTTTGAGTGGAAACAGGAAATATCTCAAAGATGGGATATTACATGGGTTAAAAACTCACCTCAAAACCTGTTGGTCAAGTTCTTTCACTGAAAAAGAAAAACTGGAAACTACCAAGACTAAGCATCTGCAGCCACACCAGCAGTCCTGTTAAACTGCACTTGATTTGAGCTTGATCAGCATGCTAACATGCTAGCAGTGACGGTGCTAACATGCTGATGTTTTGCATCTAAGTTTAGCATATTAGCATCCTAGCATTAGCATCTACAGCTGAGGCTGATAGGACTGACATCAGTTTTGCATTTGGTCTTAAACTAAAGTTCAGATGTGATTAAAATTTTAAGAATCTAAAACTTATCATAATTTATCCTGCAGCACCATAAATGTAATGCTCCCATTTGTTGTCTCTGGTGAATGAAGGACCACTACACTTACTCTTTAGTCCTGTTTGGTTTGCGCCAACTAACTATATGGTGCTGGGCAAGTAGTGAACAGTGGGTTTATCTGAGCCTTTTCACTGGAATACTGAACTAGAACATTAAAGCTGTGTGTCGCAAAACTAACACAAAGAAATGAAAGATGTGATAATGCTCCGTAGGTTGGGTGACATTTCCTCCAAAGATAAAGATTGCACGTGCCTTTTGTAAATGCAGAATATATCTGAATTCCAATGCAAATATTAGCTTAGTAAACAGTAGCTCTATTATACCCTGTAAATAATACCTGGTGCAAAACCAGGACCTCCAGCCTCGCCTCTGGCGTTGTAGCATTAATCCCCACAGCTGCTACCTGTCAAACCAGCAGCACCATCATTCATTACAATAAGATAAGACTCTCAGTGAAAGAGAGCTGTATGAGAGGAATGTCTTTCATCATAGTCTTATCGTACAGTGTACAGTGTCTAGCAGCCCATAAAATTTAATCATGATGATCAAGTGGTGTTATTGACTGTAGGTGTTACATTCAGTGTCCGATGCGTCTGGACAGTCGAGAGCCCCTCATGCTGAACTGTTCTTTATGCTAAGGGATCTTGTGTTCACTCAACTGCCTTTTAATCTTAAAAATAATCAACGGCGTGATTAATTGGAAGCCAAATACGGGATCCTATCTGGGACCATCAGTTTCACAGAGCAGTTCACTGATGTATGGTATCGATCGCAACAGGGAGCCTTCTAATCAGAATCATGGTAAAATCAATAGCTGGCATTGCCTGAGGTCCTGTTCATGCTTCAGTGTACACATCTGAAGTAAACTCCCCTGCGCTGAAACAGTCTGGCCATTTGCTTAAAGAAAATCGAGAGTGACTGCAATAGGGAGGACAGCAGAGATAAACTGGAGGAGACAGACAGAGATAAAGGAGAAAAAGCACAGAGACAGGTGAAGGAGAGGGGGGGTTGTTCAGCGAGGGGATTCAGTGTGACTGAAAACTGTTCTGCAGGTTTTATTCCTCAAAGCTTCAACCCATCAAGCTTCCAGGGTACAGCGGAGGACCAACAAGCCACTGACCTCAACCTGATCCACAGGCGAGATCCCGCCACCGAGCTGTCCTGCTGTTGTCACATCCCGCTCCGTCTGCACTCTGACCACTCTGTTCCTCCTCTGTCTCTTGATCCCTCCATCTCCCCCGGGAACGAGTTAAGTTGCAGGGCCGCAGTCATGTGTCTACTCGCAGTATTCCCTGTTGGGAGAAAGGAGAGGCAGGGTGAGGGCAGATCTGAGCTTATCAGCTTAAAACATGGCTTAAGGTTGCCTGTTCAACATATAACAGTCACAACCCATGAACTGTGACACTGTCCTGAAGATAGTGAAATGAAGCAGATCTGCAAGAGCTTAGAGGAGACATAGAAAGACTCCAGGGTTTCCACCAGCATCTGGTCTGGTGCCAGGGTATCCGAGGCAGCCTGCACTCTGGCATTCTGCCACATACCAAGGCAAGCAAACCTTTCTGCTCACCTACACAAAG